>NC_089408.1:7413287-7746575 GCF_018416015.2 Coccidioides posadasii str. Silveira | reverse complement strand
CATGATTCATGTGAATTATGTGATCCTTATACATTCAGAGTTGAGGTCATGTGAATACCCCTGAACACCCAATGTTGTCCAATGCTTGGTTGGTCTAGGTCTATAATTGTAACATTATATCAAACTAGAAGAAGATATTGGTCTGCTAACATATATACTCAAACAATATTATACAGATAGTGTTCCAGAGTGAGATCCATTCAAAGAAACTTTCTTTAATAAAGAAGGTATTCAAGTACATGCTGCTCACACTGTCTAAAGCAGTGGGGTAGAGATGGTGCAGGGAAGACCTGGTGGCATCAAGATAGTTGAGTCAGTTTAGAGAGCACCAGCCAGAGATGCTGGGGAGGCTCAACAAAGAAATTTTAGAAGATTCTGGATTCTCCATATGCATGTGAATATAATAATGAAAGACAAAAAGATCTATAACAAATCAAATGTAAGTATATTAAATCTGCTGCTAGAAGTACAGAGAGATAATTTCTCTGTACAAGCAAGATTCACCAAGCCAGAATCTCAGCAGTCAGAGTGGAAAATAGATAAACAAGATCTTTTAATAAAGAGCAGCAAAATCTACATCCCTAACAATTCAGCTCTAAGACAGGAACTACTACAAGTCCATTATAATAACTTATTTACAGATTACTTTGACATGGCAAAGACATTTGTCTTACTCTGGCAAAAATACAATTGGCAATCAATAAGGTAAGATGTCCAGACATACATATATAAATGTCAAACCTGCCAACAAGAGAAGACTCCAACACACAAATTATATAAGTTGCTCACATTATTGCTAACATTCAGTAATCTCTGACATTCAATATTCATAAACTTTATAATAGACCTCTCTTTAAGTGGAGAGAAGAGAAATCCATACAATACAGTTCTGGTTATTGTGGATCAATTTACAAAGCTTGCACATTTTCTTGCATATAGAAAGAAGATTAACATGCCAGAGATGGCAAATCTTCTGTTCAGAAGAGTACTTAAAGACTTCAGATTTCCAAACAATATTGTTTCAGATCAGAAATCTGTTTTTACAAGTGAATACTGATCAGAGCTATATTTTTATATAAAAGTTAAACAAAAACTTAGCACAGCATTCCACCCACAAACAGACAGCTAAATAAAGGCACTGAACAAGATTTTGGAGAAATATCTTCATATCTATTATAGTTATAGACAAGACAATTGAGAGAAGTGGCTTGTATATGCAGAATTTATATATAATAGATTAGAACACTCTATAATACACATATTTCTGTTCAAAGTAATGTACAGCTTCAAATCTAGAGAACCAGACAAGATTTAGAAGTTAATTAACAACAACAATAATACACAGACAACACCAAACAAGAGACTGAGAATGATCTCTACATTAAGAAATAGTCTGGTAGAACATTTGATAAAAGCAAAAGAGAATCAAGCACAGTTCTATAATCAAAGATATCAAGATAAAATGTATACACCTGATGACAAAGTAATGTTGTCATCAAGAAATCTACAAATAATACATTCTTGCAAGAAGTTAGACAACAAGTACTATAGATCTTTCTTAGTGATAGAGATTATAGAAAATAATATATATTAACTAAAGCTCTCTTCAAGCTATCAGATTCACAATATTTTCCATGTCTTATTGTTGGAACCATACTACACAAGAATGGGTGAGGCATTAATGTGTTCTCCTACAGTACTGGTAGACAACTATCATAAGTGAAAAGTAGATGAAATCTTGAACAACAAAGCATACTACCACAAGAGATGTTATTTAGTAAAGTGCAAAGAATTTTCTATTAAGAAATCAACATGGGGACCTGAGAAAAATCTTGAAAATGCACAAGAGACTTTTAAGAATTATCTAAAGAAAAGATGTAATTACAAGAAGATGAACAAACCTACATACAGAAAGAAAGATAAATGTGACACAAAACAAATATAAAGATCACAATATATCTACAAAACCAAGAATTTAACAGCAAGAAGATATACTGCAAGAGTCTCTAAGACACAGCCACAATAGTGGCAAACTGGTTATAGACAAGTAAGACTTGGGAGTTACAGGTACATTTGGTACAACAACAGACAGAATCACAACAGTAGACATAGTTACAGAGAAAGACATTACAGACAAAGAACTATAAAGAAAATAAAGTGTTTCTACAATACTTCAAAAATCAGAAGAAACAACATCAGTTGGATAATTAATAGAAGATGTAAGGTTGGTCTAAGCAGAAGTTAGTTTGAGAACAAGTAAGATAATACAGAAGATCTACAAGACTAGTTTCCATACTGTCTTGAAGAGCTTTAATTCTACTCATCAAACAAGTTATAAGATAATTAAGCAAGACTCAGACATTTGCAACTTCATTTTCAATCCACAAGAGAACAGTATGAACTGGGCTTGATAAATAAGAAAACTCAGACAGACTATCTTTGGTAGATTCTGTTTCAGACATGAGGTTTACAGTCTTGACTACATGACATAAGACAGAATAATGATGTTTCATGGAAGATTCTTCAACAGTAGAAGTAATCTAACAGCAGTAATATTTAGTAGCTTCTGAGTTGAGCCTACAAAATTCACACATAAGTATACTCATGCACTTGATGTTGTAGGGATAATGCAGATTGGCTGTGTCAAAACTATAGTATTCTTCTCAAAGTTACAAGAGCCAACAAACTAGTTCAACAGCAGATTCTGGAACCTACAGCCATGTCAGAACAACAAGAAGAATAAATGAAGATGTACTTATATTACAACAGATATAGATTTAATATTCTAAACAATAAGAACAAGATTTCTTCTTGATATTTTATAGATAAGACTCATCTTCATTCAGGCAGTCTGTGAATATTAAGTAAATGCAGATGAAGCACAGAAGAGTATCTTCTTTATTATACACAACAGAATCTTTTAACAACAACATTGTGATAAGTTATAAAATAAATAAGAAATGATGCCTGAGCCCAAACAAAGCAGAAGAAAAAGAAGAAAGAAGAGAGTTAGAAACTTTCTATTTATATCTACATCACAACACACTAAAGTTGCTAGTCCCATGACTTGTTGATAGACAATGTGACAACAGACAACAGATAATATAGCAACCAGACCAGCAAACAAACAAAGAAACAAGTACATGATGAAATACTGGACATTCATAATAAAGTGGTTACCATCCTACAACAAAGAATATCTACTGCAACTAGTAGCAATACACATGCAGGATATCTATATAGATAAGCAGTAGTAATGCAAAAGCTTGCACATTCAAGAACCTACAATGCTTCACCAATAATAGGGAAGTTATGATAATGTATGAAAGACCACTTCAGTGGTTCTATGTCTCAGAGTCTGAGGCCTCTGGAAGGGGGGATAGTATTATGAATGTAGATCTAGACCAACCAAGCATCAGACAAAATCAGATGTTCAGGAGTATTCACATGACCCCAACCCTGAATGTATAAGAATCACACAATTCACATGGATTGTGGAGACTTCAGCATTCAGTCTTCTAGTTAGAGAACCTCTATATCCTACACACAACTTCTTCTCATTAGTTGCAGGCATCATACCTACTTAGCTCTTTTGTACCTCTAATTCTGGGAAAACCTACATGATCTACAACCAGTTCTCCTAACACATACTCCCAATTCTGGGAAAATCTATATGACCTACAACTGGTTCTCTTAACACAGTGTGAAGATTCAAGCAGGACAACTTGCATACCTAATGTCTGATAGAGAATCTGATTCAGATAAGAAATATAAATCATTGGAAGAAAGAACATCAGTTAATGTTAGAACTGTTGGAGAAGCTAAGAACAATTAAAAAGCTAAGATTGTAATGCCCTATACTTAGCATACTGGACAATTTATTACTTACTGGAATAATCACACTAGTGTTGATGACAATATTATGGAAGACATTGAATCTCTCAATTAGATAAAGCCTGAAATTCAGAATAAGTTCATAAAGAAATAAAGATTAAGATATTCTGTAACAGATCATTTATTCTTTCAGATCTGTGATTTAACAGATTCAAATAAATTAATGGGTCAAATTCTCAATGAAAAAGTTAAAGTATCAGTCAAGAAGCTTATAGATGTATTACTAAAGCTTTATTAAGTGTTCTTCAGATCAGGCTGGAATAACAGTACTAGCAAAAGCCATGCAAAAATCGGAGTCTTCAAACCAGTTCAGCCTGAGCTAAAAATCAATTCTGGTTGACTTACATCAAAGCCCACGGTGCCAAAATCCAAAATAGCATATGGAATACATTTATTATATGCACCAGTCACTATAAACCAACAAGAATTAATGGTGTTGATTGATACTGGTTAAGAAATCAATTTGTTGTCTTGAAAGTACACTGAAATATTGAATCTGCCAATGATGTAGAGATGGAGAACATCTCTCAAAGATATGCTACCAGAAGTCAACCTAACATTTCCTCTAGCAGTTTCTCAGATGTCAGCTTCTTGAATCAGAGCAAAAATGAAAATGATCAAGAAGAAATAAAGCAAACATAATATCTAACTGTTATATCAGACAACTTGAGCTTTGCAGTTGTTATACCTCCACAAGATATTTAATTTATTGTGTTTTGTTTGCAAAAGTAAAGTTTTTGCTTGCTTATTCAGGAAGTTTCTTTTATTTGTCTGTAAAGTGAAGTTTTTGCTTGCTTTTTCAGAAAGTTTCTCTTTCTTTGTTACTTGCATAAGCTTTCAGTTTTTCTGAATTTTTGGAAGAGATTTAAAAACTGATTTTTCTTCTCTGAAGCTTCTACTTTCTTTTATATTCAAGTTTGATTCTTTTTGCAGATTCAACACTTCTTTTTGATCTTTATTTTGCTATTCTGAAAGTTACAACCTTTTTTGGATCACTAATATTCTTCAAAATGGCTGGACAAAGCAACTTGCCTTCTCTGGCACCCACACCTGAAAACCAAGGCCTGGTTATTACCAGAAACAGTAGAGTCAACTTGAATAGTCATTTCTTCAATAATCTAATAGCAGCTATGGAATACATCAATAACCAAGCTCCACACCATCAATATGATCTACAAGTCAAGCTGATGGACATACTTATGTGAGTGACTGATATAGTTACTGACTTAGTGACCTATTTCTATTGATATGTCAAAAGATCCAGAGCTTGACAACATATTACACACACCAATTTCAAAGCCAATTTCCATGATACTTGAAGGGTTACTCTGGATGTTGAACAACATTGCATTAATATGCAAAAGATTAAAAATAGACTTGTCACTACATGAGGTACAGACAAGATTAATATTATATAGTTAAAAGTAAAAAGTCTGTAAGCTGCATAAAAGCTTCACTATACTCTAAATATCTATAAGAATTGGGATAAGTTCACCAATAATATTAACAATACAGTGCTCTGAAGACTAGATGCTACAGAAGCAGGATATTATTAGATTTAGCTATATTGTCAGATAATTATACTACAGCTGACAAAAAAGTTAATTATACTTGCAAACTTTCTTCAAGACATACTCTACACTAACAAGAACTTACTATTGGAAACTATAGTCTTCTACAGCTGTTGGCTCTTCCACAGTTATCTAGCTCCCAACATTTAATTCAGAATATCACTAGAAGCTCTCCCACTACAAGTAGTCCCCAAGATTTACTAAAAGAACTGCAGTCACCAAGATCACCAAGTGATGTTTCAATAGATAAAATGTTGATGCTGCATAGCTGCAATGTATCAGAAGACTTTATACATAGTACAATGTTAATTAGATCATGTGGATTGAAAACTGGCTAATCACAGCTACTATTTTGATTCACCAGCATGCTGGCTAATTCACCCAGCTAATCAGAAGCTTCAAAGCACCACAGTAAAAGAATTACAGCCATATCAGCACACCAAAGTCTTCAACATCTAGGTGATAAAGATGAGTCTGTTATTCCTCCTGAAAGTGACAAGGAAATACCTCAACATGAACAAGAAGAATCTGTCATGGCAGTACACTCTGGTACTTGTCATTACTGTGGTTTTGAACAGCAGCTTTTTCAAAAGATAAAGAGTACTAAAACACATTCAGAGTTGGAGCTTATTTACATTCTGAAGCAGTTAGAAAAGATTTTTAGTAATAAGAAAGCTGACATCTATCTATACTATAATCATGCTAAACTAATAGCTTCAAAACTCAGCTTACAGAGTTGCATACTTAATAGAGAGAAGCTTCTCAACCATTTAGCTTATATTTATAGAAATCATTATAGTATTAGCTTAGTCAAGATCAATAATAGCATCTATCTCTGGTTTTGTTTGACAAATAGACCAGCCAGAGCTGAAGATGCTTTAGACATTTATAAATTCAAACATCAGCTGATTATTCCTCTGGTCACAAAGATGAAGATCTTTGACTTTAATTAATACATGTGAATAACTGGAGTTAACAAGTTCACCATCACTAATCTTCAGAAGAAATGAGAAACAACTGAATCTGTTGTTATTCTCTAGCTAATATACTGGTGGAACAATAAATTACAAGATGCTATCACTACAGTTCTCACCCATGTCAATAATGAATACAACATGTACTACTATCATCAGCAAATAATAGTAGATTGCAATAATTATAGATGGTTAAGAACAATATATTACAGTATTGGCCAACAACTCATATGCCAGAACTCTACATACTATCTATAGTACATGCTGACAAAACCTGACCATGCTTGAAAATTAATCTTCTAGTCATATTATGCCAAGTATGCTAAGCCAGAAGATAAAACTAGGT
Organism: Coccidioides posadasii str. Silveira; assembly: GCF_018416015.2. Taxonomy (NCBI): domain Eukaryota; kingdom Fungi; phylum Ascomycota; class Eurotiomycetes; order Onygenales; family Onygenaceae; genus Coccidioides; species Coccidioides posadasii. The sequence continues at coordinate 7,739,790 of NC_089408.1, read as the reverse complement.
TTCACCATATCAATATCAATGTTTCAGATGCTATTACTACTGGAAGAGGTGTTAATATGATACAAGAATTCTTAATCTTAACTGCAGAAGAGCTCAGCAACTGCACAAAAATTTTGTCAGAAATACATAACTATCTAAAGAATTAATGAAGACTAGTTAAAGAACAAAAATTATGCACTAATAGCTATATTCACCACATTAAGGACACAATGTATATTAAAGACAACAAAAGAAGATTTGATATTAAATGGACTGATATTATTTGCAAGCCTGGTGATGTTCAAATTTCAAGCTCTCTGCTATCTTATAGAGCTCATGGTCCATATAAAAAGATCCAATGCACTATACTACCCTGGTATATGGCAATTCAAGAGGACTATCAACATCTAGAAGTTAATAAAGCTGATACATAGTTCCAGCTCTTTGCTGCATATAAAGATCTAGTTCCAGGGTCTTTGTCTCTATTCAGCCATTCAAATCATTACACAGTAGTTCTATATTAATTTCTTACTGCTATTCAATTACAAGGCTTAGGAGCTATATCAGATACTCTGGTAGAATGAATTAGGTAGGACAACCTCATGGTAATTGAGGAACTCAATATTCTCTTTGGCTCTGATGACAAAAAGACTCAAAACTTCATTAATAACTGGTATCTAAAGGCCATACAAATTACTTTGAATGCTATTATCAAGATCTATCAAATTGAAAAGAAAGCTTTTAGCAATAAATTCTATTAACATTGCATGCATAATAATATTAATTCAGTGTCTGTTCAGTCTTCCTCTTCTCTCAAGAACTTGATGAAAGAAGAAAATCATGATAATCACTATTAGAGATTGCTGCTACCATTCTTCTTATTCTTATTTCTTATGTTTTTTCTTACCAGACTACTCATTATTATTTATTATTCTCTTATTTTACTAAATTAGTTTTATTTTATTTTATATGTTGTTTGTTGTCAGAGGACACCAACACTTTAAGCCAGAAGAAAAATGTAGTAGAAATTCTGGTATTTTATTAGAACAAAGATTGTTTTAGTCCAAGGCACAAATCATTTTAAAGCTACTATTTCTGAGCTATATGAACTCTTTATAGCTCCTGCATCTTGCTTATTACCTTCATGCATCATTGCTCTTTTCTACACACTTATTTCTTACTGCTAGTTCAGTTATTAGTTAGAGAATATGAAGATCTCTTGTTTATAAAACTTGCTACTGTTTCTTATTAGAGCTACCTGTGTTAGTATAGGGCTCTTTAGTACTATTACTTCTTATAAGCTTAGATGTCTGTTAGAATATACCTATCTCTACACTTACTACTCAACTATACCCTTACTATGTTGTGATTTTTCACCTTTCTTGTGCTCTCACCATATCAACCAACTTGCCTACCTTGATGAGGCATCCTATTGTACCCTGCTTCAATACTTTGATACTTTTTTTGCTTCTTTACAAGTATAGTTATTGAATTTAACTAACTTGTTAAGTGCTTGTACTACTGTATTTAGTTGAGCAAGAAAATCAGCAAGTATAATATTATACTGAAAAACATATATAACTTTAATGAAAAAAAATTTCTTCTAGACTTCTGTCATATCTTAAAGTATATTATTTTTATTAAAGCTTTACAAGCTGGTAAAAGTGTTGCAACTCAGAACAAAAGCTGTGAATTTCTCTTACTACTTTGTTGTTACAAACATAGATCTAGACCAACCAAGCATTGGACAACATCAGATATTCAGAGATATTCATGTGACCCCAACTCTGAATATATAAGAATCATATGATTTGCATGGATTGTGGAAACTCCAATGTTCAGTCTTCTAGTTAGAGAACTTCTACATTCTACACACAACTCTCTCTTATTAGTTGCAGGAATTGTATATACTTAGCTCTTTTGTATCTCTAATTCTGGGAAAATCTATATGATCTATAACCAGTTCTTCTAACATTCTGAACACTCCAACATATGATTGCCTAAGTCAGTACAATGCCACCAAGACTTATAAGATGAACTATAACAACACCCCACATTGCAGATCTGACAGAGATAGATATCAATATGAAGAAGATGAACATTAATGAAGATGCTGGTAGTAGTGGAGCCATTATTAGCAAGACACCAGCAGACAATATAAGTAATGAAGATACACCTCTTAATACATTGAATAAAATCTGAAAAAAGAAGATCTTTGAAGAAAAGAAGATATGTCTGCAAAAGAATCTAGCAGATATACATGAACAAAACAAGATACACAGACTGCAGAAGCAGATAGAATACAAACAGAGAATAGCAAACAATAATTTCTCTTTAGAGTTTCTCTTACACACAAGATCAATAAAGGAGTCAGATAATTTCAACAATGTGAAGCCTCTAAAAGCACCTTACTACTATAGTAAATCACTTGGCAAGTGCAAATTGTAGTTAGCTTTAATAAGACAGCAGTTTCACCTGAGAAAATCATTACAAAAGACACCAGATAGAGTCAGAATTAATTAAGCATCCAGTCATTTTTGTGACAAACTTCAGATGTATTGACAGATGTTGAGAATAGAAAGAGAATAACTATCCACATCATGGAATAAATTCAAGATATAGTGTAAGAACAACATTGAACTCAAGATAACTTATAGTTAAGACATAATGCAGCATTATCATAACATCATCCAACAAGAAAACCAGTCCATACTCTTATTTTTTACATACATTGCCAAACTCAAACAGGATCTGAACAATCTACCAGATAAATTCTTTCACATACTCTTTCTACAGTTAAAGCTCAGATTAATCATTCAGACTGAACTGGATAAACTGCAACATTAATCAAAAATAGTTGCAGAATTACAAGAACAAGCAACACTTATTGAGTCCATTCTAGAAAAGAAGAAGCAAACTTAGTGAGACAAGAATCAAAATAAGAAGAAACAGAAAATCTTAATCTCTTAAGAGAAAGATACATTTCAACAAGATAACAAAGGAGATTATTCACAAACAAAGAAGACACCAGTAAAACTATTTTCAAAAATATTGGAAGAGAAATACAAACAATAAATGAATAAAGAGCTCTGTTTAAGATGTGGCTAATCAGACTATAGAGTAAAGTTCTGTATTAACAGCTCCAACAAGTTCCAGCAGACAAATAAAAAGAATGAGGATCAGATAAAGACTAGAGCTACAAAGCCCATGCAAGACTCAGGTTAAATATTAGAAAGATGGGGTGTTAACCCAATAGAGAAGGCAAGCAGATGCAGTATGTGCCTGTCAGTTATACTGACTATACTGTCAGATGATCTTATGAAGCAAGCTGTACTGTTGAACTCAGGTACTACAGTGGACAGTATCTTCTACAAACTGGTATTCTAATTAGACTAGGATTAATCAGAAATATCTATAGAAGTCATTGAGATGTTGAACAGAGATGAGGCTGATTAATACAGCATTTACAAGACTCAACTTACTATAACAGACTTCTTGAGGACCACAAAGATAGTAAGACATACATTTGCAGTGATTGACATGATTAATGTTGTGTTTAGGTTTTTGGTGACTGGGAACCTCCCTGGGTCCTTTGGGGTCTTGAGAGAATCAAAGAGCTTAAAGAGAACAACAACAGATTGGAGATAGTGATCAATAATCCAATAGTGCTCTGGTTGAGTGAGCAGTCTTGCTCTGATGACAAAGGGTTTCTGTGCAGGTATATCAGAGTCAGAGCAAGACTATCATACATTCTCAAGAGTAGTGGGATCAGGTACAATTGTACAGTATCACAAGACTTCAAGAGTATGGAAAGTAATCAAGATATAAAAGTATCTGATTCAAAGATATCTGTAAGATAGGTAAGAAGATTGATCACAATGAACAAGTTTATCAGATCTCTGGTAATGAGTATTCTTATATACATAATGCTCTCTGGGTGCTAGTTCTGCTAAGCTGTCCTATTCATTCTATCACAGTACACTTGCTATATTCTCTAATCAGTTCTATTGCACTCAGTGCAATCAGTCAGCTGATCAGTTCTATCACTGATTATGTGACTTCCTATTCTAAGATTTCTTCACAACAGTTCATGACTCTGCCTTGTCAGGTTTCATCTAATCATTCTGTGTCATTAGCTGCTATGCTACAAGATTCATAACATCATTCTCTTCTTTTACAGCATGTTGTCCCCAACTACTCTGCTTTCTTTCCTGAAGTATAAAAGAGTGTGCTTCTATTCTTTTTTTGAGCTTCTGGGTTTTTTTCTTGTTTCTTATTTTCAGTGAGTATCTTCATGATTCTCTTTCACCATGTTGTCTGGTTCTAATATTCACAAGAATAATCTTCTTTTTGTCATCAAGTGATCTGAATTTATTATGCTTTCTCCCTGCTCTTGATGTTCTTTGCTGAGTAAGACTTGTCTAAAGTTGAGTTATTTCTCTTGATATAGTGAGTGTGTTTGTGCTGGTTATTGTTGCATTCATGATGATAATTCTTCTGCTGCCAACTGGCAGAAACTGTTTGAGACTCAGAATAAGCTTGAGTGTACTGAGCAAGAAACTCTCTTCTATCTTCTCTATCTTCAAAAGCAGAAAAAGTTTACTCTGTGATTGGGCTGGTAAATTTCTTGAGTCTGAATCAAAGTCTGTGGAAGACCTGGAATATCTTAAGAAGAAGAAGCAGAAAAGAGTACCTGAGCAGGCAGAGATCTAAAATCTGCTTACTTTATTAAATAATTTTTCTTTCTCAGATTCTCTTCTGATTATTTCTGATTTGTTTGTTAATGCTTTACTGAGTGAGAGCATTATCAATAATATATTTTAACAATCATCTGGATATTCTTGAGATTTTCTGTTGGTTCCCAGATGTTTTCTGAGATATTGTACTCTTTTCATTTCACTAAGTAGTGAAGTTTTCTGCTAATCTTCTGATAATCTAGTATCTGTTTGACTTTGTATTCCTGTTCCTTGTTGATCTCCATGGGCATTTCTTTGACATGTAGCAGTGCTTTCTCCAATAATAAGACATGAAATACTGGGTGTATTCTCATCTTCTTGGGTAGCTGGAGTTTATAGTTGACTTTTCCAATCCACTTTGTGATTTTGTATGGTCCCAATTTTTTGAAATCAGGTTTTTTGCTTGGTTGTTTGATTTTGATATTCCATCAAATTAGAAATATTTTTTCTCTCTCTTTCAGAGTTGGTGTCTTCTGGCATCTTCTGTTGTAGTAATGCTTCATTCTCTTGTTCAGGAATTCAATGTCCAGTCTCATCTGGTTCTACAGTTCTTATAGTTGTATCACTGTAAGTTCTGCTTCTTGAGTCTTTTGTTGTGCAATTCTTGGTTGTTTCTGTATTTCCAGTTCTCTGCTGTAGTTTATGTAGAATGGTGTCATTCTTGTGGTGGTGTTCTTTACTCTGTTGTATGCCAATTGTGCCATGAGTAGTAGCATAACTTAATTATTCTGTTGATAGTTAATATATTCTTGCAGGTATTACTCCAAGATTTAGTTTAGTTACTCTGTCTGTTCATCTGTCTGTAAGTAATAGACCATTGACATTTTCTGTTCAATTCTCAATTGTGCCATCAGTGTCATTCAGAATTTGCTTATAAATCTGGTGTCTTAGTCTGTGATTATCTCTTCTGGCATTTTGTGGTTTGCAAGTACATTTTGCAGTACTATCAGTACCATATCTGGTGCTGTTGTTGCTTCTCTAAACAGTATGAAGTATCCATACTTTATCAATCTGTCAGTAATTACTAGTATTGAGTTGTACTTCTTCTCTTCCATATTCTTTAAATTCAGGAGTTTCATGATGAAATCCATCACTATGAATCTCTATAGTTCTTACAGTTGTAGTATTGGCTGTAGCTTTCTGTATGATTGGTGTTTGTTCACTTTGCTTCATGCACACATCTCACATTCTTTAACATGTTATCAAATATTCATTCACATTCCTGATCAATAGTAGGTTCTCATAATTTTCTCTATCATCTTATCAATCCCAAAATGTTCTGCAGTGATTGTGTCATGTTCTTGTACCATTACTTGCTTTCTGATCTCTCTGAGTACATATATCAGTTTATGATATAGTATCATTCCATCTTCTTTTTTGAAGTTCTCATTTTCTTTATTAATTTTTTTTGCATATTCATCTTTCTTTATTGCTTTTTTAATCTTTTCTTCAATATCTGATTCTTCTGTGGTGATTCTTGTCACTCTCAATGTTTGTCAGTCTAGAACTATATTCTTTGTTCCTTCCAACTCTTTGAAGAGTGTTCTTAAATCTTGTTCTTTTCTTATAAGATCTGATCTTCAGCTTAATGCATCCACCCAGGCATTTTCTGTATCTTTGCAGTGTCATATTCTGAAGTTGTAGTGTACCAGTACATCTGCATACTATCTGGCTTGTCATCTTGTAAGTTCTTTGGTTGTCATAATGTATCACAGGTTGTCATAATCTGAGATAATTTCTGTCTGGTGTTGATTTTCTTGTAGTTCAATCTTCCATTTTTTCAGTAATGCCACTATTGCAAGTAGTTTCTTGTTGTGAATATTATAGTTTTGTTTGGCTGATATCATTATTCTTGCATAGCATGCAACTAATTATAGTTTTTCTTGTTCATCTGGTTGTTGTAATCTTTCTGCTATCACACAGTCTGATGCATCCATATCAATCACATATCTTTTTGTCAGGTTGTAGTATCATCTCATTTCTCCTTTTCTGAACTTGTCTTTTATTGCTTCAAATACTTGTTGACACTTTATTGTCTATTTGAACACTTTGTCTTTCTTGAATAGCTGTATGAGTGGTCTCACTTTCTTCAAAAATCTGTGTATGAACTGTCAATAGTAATTTGCTAGTCCATGAAACATCTGAACTTCTTTAACTTTCTTTAATATCAGCTATTGTAGTATTTTGTCAATTTTTCCTGGCTTTATTCATATTGCTTCTGTTAACATAATGTGTCCAAGATATCCAATTTTCTTCTTGAAGAAGTCATACTTCTTTAATTTTGCTGGTAGATTGTATTTTTGCAGTTTTTCCAGTACTTTCTTGACTTTTCCAGTGTGATCTTTTCAGTCTTCTTTGGTGAATATAACCACATCATCAAGGTATGTGATGATAAAATTGTCTAGGTATTCTCACAGTACATTGTTGATGAGTGCTTGAAATGTTGCTGGTGCATTTGTCAATCCAAACAGCATGATATTATATTTATATAGTCTGTATCATGTTCTGAATGCTGTTTTCCATTCATCATCTTCTTTGATTTATATCTGGTGGTAGGTGTCTTTAATGTCAATTAGAGTAAACCATGTTACTTTTCTCAATCTGTCTTGCACTTCTTTGATCAGTGGTATTGGGTAGCAGTTCTTGACCATGATGCTGTTTAACTGTCTGTAATCTATACATAGTTGTAAGGTTCTGTTCTTCTTTGGTGCAAACAGTATTAGATATTCTGCTGGTGACATTGACTCTCTGATGTAATCTTTCTTGAGATTTTTCTTGATATATTTTTTCACTTCAGCTGATTCTTTCTTGTTCAACCTGTATATTGGTAATTTTGTTGGTTGTTTTCCTTCTTGTAGTTTTATCTTGTGGTTCCAGAGTTTGTGCTTTGATAGACTGTTGCTTTGATCTCTTTTTCTGAATATATCAATGTATTCCCAGAATTCTTCTGGTAGAGTTTTCTTGATTCTTTCATTCTGGTGATTCTTTTGTACTTACAGCTGTTCTGAGTTGTTGGAGTTTTTTGTGGCTTGATCTGCTTTGTTGTCATGAGTCAGATTTTCATGAATTTCTTTAATGTTGATTAATTGTTCTTTGTGCAGTATCTTTCTGTTGATCTGACTTATTACAGCCAGTATCTTGCCTAAGTTGTTTCTGAGTATGGGTCTTCAATCATGACATACTGGTTTGAGAGAGCATTCATAGTTTGTCAGTCTAATCTTTTCTTCTTGCCAGTTAATTTCTGGATTGTGTTATTTTAATCAAGAGTATCTCAAGACTATATCATAGTCCTCTAAGTTCATCACTTTGAAACACACTTTCTCATGATGTTGTTCTATTCTCATTCTGATGAAGTATGTCTCTTCTTGAACTCTATCAAGAGTTCCTTCTCCCAGTTCTGATAACTGGTAGAGATATTTCTTTATTTGCTTCACAATGCCAGCTTATTCAGTGAATCTTCTGTCAATAAATAGTCTGATTGCATCTGAGTTCACTAGAACTATTGTACACTTTGATCCAAGTAAGGTCACTGTAACTCTGAGATAACAGATTTATTCATTGATGGCTAACAATTTTGCTTGTCTATTCATGCTGCTTACAGACTCTTATTTGTGGCAGCCATCTTGTTTTCTGAATTAACAAGAGTTGTCTTGAGTACCTGTTCATGTATTTTGCAATCATTTCCACCAGTACACCATTTCTTGTGTATTTTTCACACATACTTATTATCTTTACATTCTGTGCAGTTTTCACATTCTTTCAAATTATACAGGGATCTCATTATTTTTCAAAATCTTTTGTCTTCATGAAATTTGCATTGGCATTTATACTTAAATTCATCATAATGTGGGTGGTTTAGTTTTTCCACCTCTTTCTGTTTTTCATTCCAGTGCTGTCCACACTTCATTATTACTAGTAATCTATTTTCTTCTTCACATGTGGTCCAGTGCAATTAATTATCTTGAATCCATAATATTCTTATCATTAGGCATCTTGTCTTTTCAGATGTCACACTTTCTATAAGACTGAGTTTCTTCAAGATATCTTCTTCATGTTTCTCAAATTCTAGTATTTTTCAACTTGGTTCTTTCTTCAGCTTTAATGTAGTTGTCTGTTCTTTACTTGATCAATATTTTTCATTATTACTGTAGTCTTGTTTCTGAGTTGCTCACAACTTCTTCAGTAGTCATAGGTAATATCTGCTGTTCTTTTCATTTCTGTGAATAGAATAATTGTCATTATAGTAAAAGCTCCAATGAATTCTGGCATGATTTGGGTATTCCATAAATGAGGTGTTCTGTGGGTCTGGCATTTTCTGTTCTTCTTTCTTAGTGTCACATTTGCAATACTGGCAATTCTTGATGTCATAACTGTAGTCTTTATGATACATGAAGTCTTCCATAATCCATGTTTATTATTTAAACTTCTCTTGTTGTTTCTGGTGAAGCTCACATGAACATTTATAGATCAGGTACTGAGTATATTTCTTGTGCTTTGGATTCTGAATTTCATTTATTTTCTTTCTGTAGTGATATTCACAGTCAAGTGATTAAATTTCCTAATCATCACTTGATTTGCTTCTTGTTTTCACACATAATTCTTCACATAACTTTCATTTTTCATTGTCCAGCTGGTTTTGACATTTTGGTTCATCTTCCAGCTGCTGGGGTAGCTTCAGGTAAGCTTTTATAACTTATCCTTCAAATATCTTCCTGAACTGTTATTGGAGTTCTTCTTTGATTTACTCTTTCTGAGTTGTCACTCAGAGATGTTGTTTAACTTCAGAGTCTTCTCTATTTTCTTTTGAGATTGCTCTGAGTTTCTTATCTCTCTGATCTGCTTTCTTTGCTCTGCACTGCCTTGTTCAGTATCTAGACTTAGTATAATAAAAGCATAATTTTTCTTTCTTTCTTCACTCTTTCTCTTTCTCATCAAGCATGTTAACTTTTGTTGCATCCAGCTCCATGAGTGTGTGTCTGTAAGAGTCTGGTTGTATGTGTTTGCTCTGGTCTCAACTTCCAGTGTGATTCAATAAGCTAGGTTGCTTCCATAGTACTTTTTCTTGCTTTTCCATCTTTTGTTTGTAAAGTCAGTTTCCAATCCTGACTGCCACTTCAATTATCTTGGTCAGAGTGCATGATTGTTTCTTCAATCACACTATTTCATTTTTGATCTTATTGAATAGTTCTTGATAATAGATGTCAGCTAAGGCCTCATCATCCTAATCAGTGTTGATACAGATTTGCTGGAATCTCATAGTATATTCTTGTGATGATATCTTTTGTCATATGTGGTGTAACTGTTGGGCTGCCATATTTTGTTCTTTGACTTCTCCAAAAGTGATTTTCAATATCTGAATAAAGATATTGTAACTGTTAATAATCTTAAGCATATTGTTGTCCTGATCAACTTCATCTCTTTTATAATAATTCTGCAAATAGATGTTGAACCAATTGAATGCTGCTCCATAAAGATATGATGCTGCCATTATCATCTTATTCTTATTGTTGCTGAGTTCTTTATCTTTTATATTCATATAGATGTGCAGTTGTTTCAAGAAAGCTTGTAATTTTTCTTGTTCACTCTTGAAAAGTTTTAGTGAATTAATGTTAGCTTTATTTTTCTTTTCCTGTTGTCCAGTAGATAGAATGGTCATGACCTGGATCTCAAGCTGCTTATTATAATCTTTTAATTCACAGTTCTGCTCTTCAAGTCTCTCAGTAATCTATTTGAGCTGCAAGATCCTATTTATAAGATCTTGAGCATTAATGGCTGGTGCTTTGGATGCAGACATGGTTTCTATACTTTATTAGATCTTGATGTGGGATGGGGGTTGTATCTTTATGCTTTAATATGATGCAGAAAGTTCTTTCTTTGTATACAATCTCTAAAGTCTCAGGTGTATTCTCTCCTGAGTCAGAAGTGATTAATGTGTTATGTTTAGATTTTTTGGTGACTGGGAATCTCCCTGGGTTCTTTGAGGTCTTGAGGGAATCAAAGAGCTTAAAGAGAACAATAACAGATTGGAGATAGTGATCAATAATTCAATAATGCTCTAGTTGAGTGAGCAGTCTTGCTCTGATGATAAAGAGTTTCCATGCAGATATATCAGAGTCAGGACAAGACTATTGTGCCTTCTCAAGAGTAGTGGAATCAGGTACAATTGTACAGTATCACAAGACTTTAAAAATATGGAAAGAAACTAAGATATGAAAGTATCTGATTCAAAGGTATCTGTAAGATAGGTAAGAAGATTGATTATGATAAACAAGACCATCAGATCTCTGATAATAAGTGTTCTTATATACATGATGCTCTCTGGGTGCTAGTCCTGCTAAGCTGTCCTATTCATTCTATTACAGTATGCTTGCTATGTTCTCTGATCAGTTTTATCATGCTCAGTGTGATCAGTCAGCTTATCAGTCCTATCACTAATCATGTGACTTTCCATCCTAAGGTTTCTCCACAATGGTCTGTGACTCCATCTTGTCAGGTTTCATCTAATTGTTCTGTGTTGTTGGCTGCCGTGCCACAAGATTCATAACAATTAATGTGAATATAGTTCTAGACATATCATGGTTAGAAGATTTCAATCCAGACATAGACTGAAAGAACAAGACATGACATTACTAACTCTCAGAGAAAATAGTGAACCTTCTGAATACAAATAGATTTCTTCAAGCAGTGCATATCAAGAACAAACTCTCTTATATTATTTTCACATCAGACAACAATCAAGTTCTGACAGAAGTGTCTGAGGAGTTAAGAAACTATAAAGATATTTTCTCAGAAGACAAAGCAGCAGAGTTGCCAAAATTAACAAAGATTAGTCATCTAATTGTTCTTAAAAACAGCTGTGAACCTCTATACATGTCAATCTATAGACTATCACCCAAGCAGACAGAGGTTCTACAAGAGTACATCAAGAACAAGTTATGTAAGATTTGAATACATCCATTATAAAGTTCAGCAGGAGCTTCAGTGTTGTTTGCACCCAAGACTGATAAAGAACTCAGGCTCTGTATTAATTACCATAATCTTAATGCAATTATAGTGAAGGACTGTTACCTCTTGCCATTGATAGACAAGATGTTAAGCCAGTTGGCAGGAGCATGCTACTTTTTCAAGATAGATCTATATAATGCCTACCACTGGATTAGAATTAAAGAAGAAGATGAATGGAAGATCACATTTCATACAAAGTTTGAGAGTTTTGAGTATCTTGTCATGTCTTTCAGATTGTCAAATGCACCAGTGATCTTTCAGTTCTATATCAATATAGTGCTGGCAGGCCTGGTTGATGTATGCTGTGTAGTTTATCTAGATAATATTCTTATCTTCTTGGTCTCAGAGAAGAAGCATGAAAAGCATGTTAGATTAGTTATAGAGCATCTAAGAGAATATCAGTTGTTTGCAAAGCTTGCTAAATGCACTTTCAAAAGACAAACAATCTCATACCTCAGATATATCATTGATACTGAAGATATTAAGATGGACCTAAAGGAGGTACAGATAATCATGAAGTGGCCTTTGCCACAAAGCTTTCATAATATCCAGATATTCCTGGGCTTCACAAACTTCTATAGGAAGTTCATACATAAGTACTCAGTTATTGTAGCATTATTGACAGATCTCTTGAAGAGCAGTAAAAATAAAAGAAAGAAAGAATCTTTTCTTCTGATACCTGCTGCTAGAAAAGTATTTTGTAAGTTGCAGGCAGTCTTCTTCAGAAAGTTTGTTATCCAGTACTATGATTCAGAATATAGAATACATCTGGAGACAGATACTTCAGAACATGCTGCAGGTACAATATTGCTACAGCTGTTTGAAGATGGGTGGCACCCAGTTGTCTACTAGTCATTCAAGTTTGATCAGGCCCAACAAGCCTATAACACACCAGATAAGAAGATGTTGGCCATTGTCTGAGCATTTGTTTGTTGGTGGCAGTACTTAGAAAAGATAAAGTACTCTGTGAAGATCATTACAGATCATGCAAATCTTCATTCATTTATGAAGTTCACAAACAAGATGGCACAACAACAACACATAAGATGAATAGAGATTCTTGAGACATATGACTTTGAGATTCTCTACCACTCTGAGAAGCATAACCCAGCTGATGCATTATCACAAAGACCAGATTATATCAAACTAGAAGAGGACATCAGTCTGCCAACATATATGCTCAAACAACATAACACAGGTGGTGTTCTAGAGTGGGACCCATTCAAAGAAACTTTCTTTGATAAAGGAGGTATTCAAAGACAACATGATATAGATGATGTTTCAGAGTGGGGTCTATCCAAAGGAACTTTCTTTCATGAAGGAGGTATCCAAGGACATACTGCTCATGCTGTCCAAAGCAGCAGGATAAAGATAGTGTAGAGAAGATCTGGTGGCACCAAGACAACAGTTGAGTCAGTCCAAGAAGCACCAGCCAGAGATGCTGGAGAGAGTCAATATAGAAATTACAGAAGATTCTGAATTCCCTGTGTGCACATGAACATGGTGACAAAAGACAAAAAGATCTATGACAAACTAACTGTGAGCATGTTGAATCTGCTACTAGAAGCACAGAGAGACAATCCCTCTGTACAAGCAAGATTTATCAAGGCAGAATCTCAGCAGTCAGAGTGGAAAATAGACAAACAAGATCTTTTAACAAAGAGCAGCAGAATCTACATCTCTAACAATCCAGCTCTAAGACAGAAACTACTACAAGTCTATCACAACAACTTATTCACAGATTACTTTAGTGTAGTGAAGACATTTGTCTTATTCTGGCAAAAATACAATTGGCAATCAATAAGATAAGATGTCCAGACATATATATATAAATGCTAAACTTGCCAACAAGGGAAGACTCCAACACACAAATCATATAGATTGCTCACATCATTGCCAACACCCAGTGGTCTCTGGTATTCAATATTCATGAACTTTATAACAGATCTCCCTCTGAGTGAAGAGAAGAGAGATTCATACAACACAGTTCTGGTTGTTGTGAATTAATTTACAAAGCTTGCATGTTTTCTTGTGTGTAGAAAGAAGATTGATACACCAGAGATGATAAATCTTCTGTTTAGAAAAGTATTTAAAGACTTCAGATTTTCAAATAATATTATTTCAGACTAGGAATCTATTTTCATAAGTGAATACTGGTCAGAGCTATATTTTCATATAAAAGTTAGACAAAAACTTAGCACAGCATTTCACCCACAAACAGATAGCCAAACAGAGGCACTGAACAAGATTTTGGAGGAATGTCTTCATGTCTATTATAGCTATAGACAAGACAATTAGGAGAAGTGGCTTGTGTATGCAGAATTTGTATACAACAGATCAGAATACTCTGTAATACACATGTTTCTGTTCAAAGCAATGTACAGCTTCAAATCTAGGGGACCAGACAAGATTCAGAAGTCAATCAACAACAACAATAATGCACAGACAACACTCAACAGAAGACTAAGAATAATCTCCACATTAAGAAATAGTCTGGTAGAATATTTGACAAAAGCAAAAAAGAACCAAGCACAGTTCTATAACCAAAGACATCAAGATAAAAAGTATGCACCTGGTGACAAAGTGATGTTGTCATCAAGACACCTACAAATAATACATTCTTGCAAGAAGTTAGACAACAAGTACTACATCTCTAACAATCTAGCTCTAAGACAGAAACTACTACAAGTCCACTACAACAACTTATTCACAGGTTACTTTGGTGGGGTGAAGACATTTGCCTTGCTCTGGCAAAAATACAATTGGCAATCAATAAGATAAGATGTTCAAACATACATATACAAATACTAAACCTGCCAACAAGAGAAGACTCCAACACACAAATTATATAGATTGCTCACATTATTACCAACACCCAGTGGTTCCTGGTGTTCAATATCCATGAACTTTATAACAGATCTTTCTCTGAGTGAAGAGAAGAGAAATTCATACAACATAGTTCTGGTTGTTGTGAATTAATTTACAAAGCTTGCATGTTTTCTTGTGTATAAAAAGAAGATTAACAAACCAGAGATGGCAAATCTTCTGTTCAGAAGAGTGTTTAAAGACTTCAGATTTTCAAATAATATTATTTCAGACTGGGGATCTGTTTTCATGAGTGAATACTGGTCAGAGCTATATTTTCACATAAAAGTTAGATAAAAACTTAGCACAGCATTCCACCCACAAACAGACAGCTAAACAGAGACACTGAACAAGATTTTGGAGAGATATCTTCATGCCTATTGTAGCTATAGACAAGATAATTAAGACAAGTAGCTTGTGTATGCAGAATTTACATACAACAGGTCAGAACACTCTGTATTGCACATATTTCTGTTCAAAGCAATATACAGCTTCAAATCTAGAGAATCAGACAAGATCCAGAAGTTAATCAACAACAACAACAATATACAGATAACACTTAACAGAAGACTGAAAATAATCTTCATATTAAGAAATAGTCTGGTAGAACATTCAACAAAAGTAAAAGAGGACCAAGCACAGTTCTATAATTAAAGATATCAAGATAAAAAGTATGCATCTGGTGACAAAGTAATGTTGTCATCAAGAAACCTACAAATAATATGTTCTTGCAAGAAGTTAGACAACAAGTACTATGGATCTTTCTTAGTAATAGAGGCCATAGAAAATAACATATATCAACTGAAGCTCTCTCCAAGCTATCAGATCTACAACATTTTCCATATCTCATTATTGAAACCATATCACATAAGAACAGATAAGACACCAACACATCCTCCCACAGTACTGGTAGATAATCATCATGAGTTGAAAGTAGATAAAATCTTGGACAACAAAGCACACTACTGCAAGAGACATTATCTAGTGAAGTGGAAAGAATTTCCTATTGAGAAATCAACATGGGAACCTGAGGAAAATCTCAAAAATGCACAAGAGACTCTTAAGAATTACCTAAAGAAAAGACATAATTATAAGAAGATAAACAAACCTACATACAGAAAGAAAGATAAACAGGACATGAAACAAACATAAAGATTACAATATATCTACAAAATCAAGAATTTAATAGCAAGAAGATATACCACAAGAGTGCCTAAGACACAGCCATAACAGTGGTGAATCAGTTATAGATACACAAGACTCAGAAGTCACAGATACATTTGGTACAACAACAGACAGAGCCACAACAGAAGATACAGTTACAGAAGAAGATATAACAGATAAAGAATCTTAACAAGAACAAACTACTTTCACAACACTACAAAAACCAGAAGAAACAGCATTAGTTAGACAGTTAATAGAAGATATGAGATTGGCCCAAGCAGAAGTTAGTCTGAGAACAGATAAAGATAGTGAAGAAAATCTACAAGACTAGCTTTCATGCTGCCTTAAAAAGTCTTTGTCTTACTTATCAAACAAGTGATAAGATGATCAAGCAAGATACAGACATTTCCAATCTCATTCTCAACTCAAGACAAGACAGTACAAACTAGACTTGGCAAATAAAGAAGTTCAGATAGATTATTCTTAACAGACCCAGCTTCAGACACAAGATCCACAGTTTTAGTTTGTTGACATAATACAGAACAATAACATTTTATAAAAGATTCTTCAAGAACAGAAGTAGTCTGGCAACAACAATATTTGGCAGCTTCAGAATCAAGTTCACAAAATTCTCACACAAGTACACTCATACACTTCACATTGTATGGACAGCAAGGGTCTGTAACATCAAAGAAGTAAAACTTCTCTCAAAGACATAAGAGCCAACATACAACATTAAAAGCAGATTCAGATATCTATAACCATGTTAGACCAACAAGAAAGAACAGATAAAGAGACACTTATATCACAACAAGTACAGATTTAGCACTCTAAACAATGAGCACAAGATTCTTTTTCAGAGTCTCATATACAGGGCTCCACTTCATCCAAACAATCAGTGAACATTGAATATATGTATACTGAGCAGAAAAACACCTCCTCTTCAACATCAGGGACAGGATTCTTTGAAGAAGACATGATAACAAAGAGTAGCATAGAAGAAACAACAACACTTTCATCAAGATGTGGTAGAAGAAGAAGAAGAGAAGAACAAGAATAAGAAGACCTCTATTTATATCTGTATCATAATGCACTAAGATTGCTAGTCCCACAACTTGTTGATAAACAATATGACAACAGATAACAGATAATATAGCAACCAGACAAGCAAACAAACAAAGAAACAAGTACATGATAAAATGCTGGACTTTTGTAATAAAACAATTGCTGTCCTACAATAAAGAATGTCTACTACAACTGGCAGTGATATGCATGAGAGATGTCTATATAGACAAGCAGTAGTAATGCAGAAGCTTACATATTCAAGAACCTACAATGCTCCACCAATAATAGAGAAGCTATAATGATGTACAAAAAACCACTTTGATAACCCTATATCTTGAAGTCTGAGGCCTCTGGGGGGGGGAATAGTATTACAAACATAGATCTAGACCAACCAAGCATTGGATGACATTGAATATTCAGGGGTATTCACATGACCCCAACTCTGAACATATAAGAATCACACAATTCACATGGATTATGGGAACCCCAGTATTCAGTCTCCTAGTTAGAAAACCTCTACATTCTACACACAACTCCCTCTCATCAGTTGCAGGCATCATACATACTTAGCTCTTTTGTACCTCTAATCCTGGGAAAACCTACATGACCTACAACCAGTTTTCCTAACATTTGTTCAGTCTCTGCAGATGGAATTGTATTGTCTTCAGCTCTTATTTATCAGAGTGAATCCATCTTTAGAATATATTACTGGATAATTTTAATGGAAGTGAATATATATACTTTGCAGTCTTAGTGAATGACTAAAGCAATAATAAATATGATCTGAAGTAATTGCAATAAGTTTTTCATCTGCATACAAAGATAAAAGCAGATAAAGCAAGATATTTACTTCTACTAGATAGATATTCTTCTTATATAAGTATGAAGTTTACTGAATATGTAAACTGTAAAAGAATTCTGCTGTTGAGTCTTTTACTACACTCTATTTACTGTTTGCAGTCTCTTGATGTTGGTGTTTTTAGGCTGCTAGGCAAGATATATTTCAGTGAGCTGGAATCTTTACTATACTATGGACTGAATTATATTTAAATAACAAAAAGAGATTTCTGGAGATTATTTAATGCAGCATGGAAGAAGACTTTGATAAGTGACAATATATATACTGGCTTTGCAAAGACTGAGATTTATGCTCTAGATCTCTAGTATTAACTAAGCTGATTTGAAACTGCTGATTAACAAGATTATATGCTGCTAGTTAAGTTTTTTATTTCTATAAATATACAAAAGCTTTGTCAAGAGATTAAGAATATTTATCTTTAACACAGCTTAAATTTGTAAAGTATTGAATAAGTTATTAAAACTAGTGAGTAATTTATAATATGAAATGAACTGCTAGAGCACAAAAATTGGGCTCTAAAATCAACTATTATAATGAAGAAACAGCACTACAAGTGAGGCAAGTTTCTAGATCTACTTGATTATAATAATTCAAGCCAGACTCAGTTCTAAAGACTTACAAAAGTTCTGCATGCTTGGGAATACTAGAACAAAATAAAGACTGAGAAAGCTTACAAAATTGCTTAAATATAAGAGATAAATCTTTAATGAGAGCTCTAAAGAGAGCAGACAGCTAGAGAGGCTGAAGAAATATAAATTAAATAAAAGACTGTTTATATAAAAGTCTGCAAGCAATAAGAGACTGAAAAGCTTGAATATACTATATAATAAGAAATTCAGTATATTATCTGTGAGAAGAAAAAGACTTTATAACAAGCAGAAAAAAAGAGACAGATTGTTAAATATACTAGTAAATATCAGCAGTCAGAGCTTCAAGTACTAACTTTAAAGTACTGTCAGCAAGGCCTTTTTATAAAAGAATCTGATTGTAGCAAGCCTATATAATCTTTTCAAAGCAGTGGTAAGAGCTCTACAAGCCTCTCTAACAAGTCTTTAGGCTCTCCAGCTGAGAAATCTACTGCTGACATTTCTTTACAATCTTTTCTATTCACTCTCTGTATCTCTTGCTCTGGCTGCAATATCAGACTGTCCACATGTTTATTTTCATAGCTATACTAATTTATATGCTTCACAGAACACACTCATTTAATATTTAATAGCTAGTTTAATAATAATAATTTGTTGTTGAGATAATTAATAAATTTGTAGCGTGGAGCATTGGAAGGAATTTGGCTTATTGAGTGGTTTGGCTTGTTGAGTGGTGAGCCACCTTAGGGTTACAAAGGAGCTAAGTTGGTACAATGCCCGCAACTGATGGGAGGGAGTTGTGTGTAGAACATAGGGGTCCTCTAACTAGAAGACTGAATGCTGGGGTTCCCACAATCCATGTGAATTGTGTGATCCTTATATGTTTAGAGTTGGGGTCACGTGAATACCTCTGAACACCCAACGTCATCTGATGCTTGGTTGGTCTAGGTCTACGTTTGTAACAACCAGCTTATAATCTCTCAGTAAAAGAAGAGAGAGAAGAAAAAGAAGTATTGCTGAAAAGAGATTACAGGGACTAAGAATAAAGCTTGGCAAAAAAAGAAGATAGAATTCAAAAGTAATGAAATTTAGTAACAGTTCTGACATATTTAGATTAAAACAAGCTAGATGCAGCATTCTATTCCTGCATGTAGAGAGACTTAATTCTGCTAAATGATAGTCAGACTTGAGATCAAGATCATAGCTCATGGTTATAATTATCTTGCTGTGGTCAGTATGTAGAGAGAGAGAATTAAGAAAAAGATGAGAGAATTTCTGAGTTAATTACAGAGTTTGAATAAAGACAATAACAGTTCATCTGCTTCAGAAAAGATAAAGAAAGATAATATTGAGATTGTAGTATTCTCTAATAAGAATGATGAGAATAATAATAAGATAGAGAATGATTGAATTATTAATATCTAGAAGAGAAAGTTAGATTTTTAATTCTTTTTTCATATTAATTTGAGAATGGGGTGCCATTAAATTAGCAAAATATTTTATTTTCCTGAAGAAGAATGTTCCATTTTGTAGATGAAGAAGATTTTGTAGTTGGTTGCTGTACTTACAAAGTAAAATAAGACTAAATATCTAGAGATTGTCAAATTTTGCTTGAGCTCTGACTATATTTTGTTACTTTTTTAACTAAGACAGAACTTAGAGAAAAATTAATTTGATTGTGAAAAAAAAAAAAAAATCTAATGACTAAAGCCAGCAAACAAGCAAAATTTACAGAGATTTCTTCAGAATTAACTATAGTTTAATATGAAAAAAACAATTTGTCTTATGAAAGAAGCTACATTATAAGTTATTTGTTACTTGATAGTTGACTACTAAAGCTGCTCAGTTAATTAATGATAAGAAGTGTAGTAATCTTAACTAAAAGGCAAAGCAATATTATTCTGATTTTTGGTCAAAATTTGATCAGATGATAGAGTATTTTAAGAGCACTTCAGAGATAATTTACAAGTATTGTCAAATCTTTCTTAATTATTCAAGCTTTTCTCAAAACAGTACAAGTGGTCTGAAGAAGTATTTAATAAGTAAAGATTATATAAAAACTGATAACAGACAGAGTAACACTCTGGTTAATATAATAATGGATCATGAATTGTAATTTTCTAAATGTAACAAATTTTAGTAATAGTTCTGGTGTCTTAGCAACAGTTTTCAAAATATTCTCAAACAGATTCAGATCTGTCTGTTTCTAAATATAATTAAGATAATTTTCTTCAGCAGCTTGTACAAATATTAATATTCTTGAATGTCTTATTTTATACTATTGAGAATCTAGCATTCTGTATATTAATAATCATACTCAACCCTGCAATGGCTTTACAAATACCCACATAAGAAACATTATATTGGATTATAAATAATATGTACAATTGTTAGAAGAACTGGTTGTAGGTCATGTAGGTTTTCCTAGAATTAGAGGTATAAAAGAGCTAAGTAGATACAATGCCTGTAACTGATGGGAAGAAGTCATGCATAGAACATAGAGGTTCTCTAACTAGAAGACTGAATGCTGGAGTTTCTATAATTCATGTAAATCATGTGATTCTTATACATTCAGAGTTGGGATTATATGAATATCTCTGAACATCTGATGTTGTCTGATGCTTGGTTGGTCTAGATCTATGTTTGTAACACTATCTCCCCCACTAGAGGCCTTGGAGTCTGAGACATAGGGCTACTGAAGTGGTTTTTTATATATTGTTGTAGCTCTTCTATCATTGGTGAAGTATTGTAGATTCTTGAATGTGCAAGCTTCTGCATTACTACTGCTTGTCTATATAGACATGCCACATGTGTATTACTGCTGGTTGCAGTAGACATTCTTCATTATAGAATGGTAATCATTTTATTACAAACATTCAGCATTTCATTATATACTTATTTCTTTATTTATTTGCTTGTCTGGTTGCTATATTGTCTGTTGTTCATTGTCATATTGTCTATTAACAAGTCATGGAACTAGCAACTTTATGTTGTGTTCTGGGTTTTTGGTGACTGGGAACTTCCCTGGATTCTTTGGGGTCTTGAGAGTATCAAAGAACTCAAAAAGAACAACAACAGATTAAAGATAGTGATCAATAATTCAATGGTGCTCTGGTTAAGTGAGCAGTCTTGCTCTGATAACAAAGAGTTTCTGTACAGGTATATCAGAGTCAGGGCAAGGCTATTGTGTCTTCTCAAGAGTAGCAGGATCAGATACAATTGTACAGTATTATAAGACTTCAATAATATGGAAAGTAATCAAGATATAAAAGTATCTGATTCAAAGATATCTATAAGATAGGTAAGAAGATTGATTATAATAAACAAGTTCATTGGATCTCTGATAATAAGTGTTCTTATATACATGATACTCTTCTGGTGATAGTTCTGCTAAGCTGTTCTATTCATTCTATTGTAGTATGCTTGCTATATTCTCTGATCAGTCCTATTATATTTGGTGTGATTGGTCAGCTTATCAGTTCTATCACTAATTATGTGACTTTCTGTTCTAAGATTTCTCCACAACAGTTCATGACTTCATCTTGTCAGGTCTCATCCAATTGTTCTGTATCTTTAACTACTGTGCTACAAGTTTTATAACATCATTCTCTTCTTTTATAGTATGTTGTTCTCAATCACTCTGCTTTCTTTTCTGAGATATAAAAGAGTGTTTCTTCTATTCTTTTTAAGTCTTTGGGTTTTTTTCTTTGTTTCTTATTTTAGTGAGTATCTCTATGGTTCCTTTTCACTATATTATCTGCTTCTAATATTTGCAAGAATAATCTTCTTTTTGCCATTAAGTAATTCAGATTCATTATGCTTTTTTTCTGCTCTTGATGTTCTTTACTGAGTAAGACTTGTCTAAAGTTAAGTTATTTCTTTTGATGTAGTGAGTGTGTTTGTGCTGGTTATTATTATATTTATAATAATAATTCTTCTGCTGCTGACTAGCAGAAATTATTTAAGACTTAGAATAAGCTTGAGTGTACTAAGTAAGAAACTCTCTTCTGTCTTCTCTGTCTTTAAAAGCAGAAAAAGTTACTCTATAACTAGACTGGTAAATTTCTTGAGTCTGAATCAAAGTCTATGGAAGATCTGGAACATCTTGAGAAGAAGAAGCAGAAAAGAGTAGCTGAGCAGACAGAAGTTCAGAATCTGCTTGCTTTATTAAATGACTTTTCTTTCTCAGATTCTCTTCTGGTTGTTTCTGATTTGTTTGTTAATGCTTTGCTGAGTGAGGGCATTATTGATGATATATCTTAATAATCATTCAGGTGTTCTTGAGATTTTCTGTTGTTTTCCAGATGTTTTCTGAGGTATCATACTCTTTTTATTTCACTAAGTAGTGAAGTTTCCTGCTGATCTTCTGATGATCTAGTATCTGTTTGACTTTGTATTCTTGTTCTTTGTTGATCTCTGTGGGCATTTCTTTGGTGTGTAGCAGTGCTTTCTCCAATAATGAGACATGAAATACTGGATGTATTCTCATCTTCTTGGGTAGCTGGAGGCCGGCGCTTCACGGGCTTTTCGTGGGGAAAGACTGTAAGAGAAGAGAAGCCGCTCTTCCTGTTCTTTTATTAATATTTCTTTTACTCCAGGTTTGGCGGTCCACTGCTTGGAGCGCTATGTCAAGGCTTGGTTGACGAGTCCTCCTTTCGCCGCGTTATTGTTGGACACCACCTCTTCCAACACAGTCCGAAGCACTGGGTTTTGACGATCCGGGACCACACACCCTTTGGAACCAGAGGAAATGGATCGCAAGGATTATCTTCTTCATAGCGAAATCTTGGCGACTACCGCGATTTTTTACGAACAGATGAACAAGTTGGACTGGGTTCACTCAAAGAACAAATACTTGCCGACGTTGACATATCAGGATGGGCTATCAACAGTAGGTTTCCTTCCCCATCTCTTATCCATCATCATCCATGCTAATGCTAATATATCCCTCCAGGCTACCATGGTGACCTTCCTTAACGGAAAAGTACGCGTGGTCCAGGCATCTTGCGATCCATCCCAAGAATACCCCAAGCTCAACATTGCCCTGAGAGCTGTCCACGATCTCAAGATGTCCTGTTACAACAAAGCTGTATTCCACGAAATCGTCAAGTGGATTCTTTGCCCACCATATCCGCCCCGCGAGCTACCTTTGAGAATTAGTAGGAAGGCATAATATTTTCGTGAATGATTTCCATTACCACTGGACCAGGGCTTATTAATGACTGATGATAATGGTGCCTTGCCTTTGGATACTCTGGCGTTTGCCTCCTATTCTTGTATTTCTGGTGTTCATTTTCATTTCCTCCATTTCTTACAGTTTTATCCTCTTGGTGAGTTGTTTAATCATTATCTACCCAATGAATTTGACAAAGAAGCTGTTTAGAAACTCATCTGTTCTGTTCTGCCGCCATCTCGCGACCTGCATGGTGTCCCCAATTAGGATCCACGAACTCCAATCATCATGCATACAGAGCGCTGCTCTTCTCCGCCTCTCTAACTGGAGAAGGGCTTCAACATACTTCCTCCTGGCCAGATGTTTCCTTCTTTGTGATATAACCGGAACCAACCCTGGAAAGGCAACTTTTTATCCTACTCAAAAATATTCATGAATCTTATCCCCAAGATTGACGTACTACTGGTTTAGCTTGGACATTTCTCATACCATACATTCAAGGCTGGCTCTGAGCCTTGAAGACAGATACCTTCCCAGCATACTTTTTGATTGCATCTTTCAACAGGCAGTATTAGATCTTCTCACAGATCAGCTTAAGCACTGACACTGCATACCTCCCCTCTTGCTCTTGCCTCATTTTCAGGCATGATGTGCTGACAACACAGCCCCAAAGCTGTCACACTTCTGAGCCCTCAAATCATCAGCATCCAGCAAGATCAACCGACAGGTGCAGCAAGAGTGGGCAGATCAATGGATGACAGAGGCCAGAGGCAGATCATCTTTCTCACTGACCCCCATCCCTACACGGAATACACTTTAACTACACTTGTCCATCAACAAGCCACTTAGCTCTCTTATCATTCAACTTCGGACTGCAAAGATCAGATTGCGAGATTTTCTTCACTGCAGACATGTACCGGGATTCAATGTGGCAGAGGCAATCAGACTGTAAAACACATCCTTCTCACATGCCCTGCATTCAATAACCTCCGCAGGAAGGTATGGAAGGGAAAGTGCATGGACAAAAGAAAATCCTCAGCACCCCCTCAAAGACCAGAAGAGCAGCGCACTTCATGATCTGAACAGGTGTGCTGCACCAATTTAGAAACATGACTGACACTGACCAACCAGAGGACCAGAGTCTTGTTCAGTAACAATGCAGTTCTGTACCCCTACAAGACTCCCCCATTGATGCAGCACACCACAATGGCACAAGACAGGAAGCCTATAGAGAGGTATCAAGGGTTGCACAGACTGCCACTACACACAGTGAAAAACTCTTGCCAAGTTATGGAAATTGGGCAGCACAGGAGTCACTGCTACCACACCTGGGAGGCTAGCATGGCTGAACCATTGGGTGTAATGTACAGACAAAGGGAAAGGATGCTTGAGGCTAGGCATGGGATAGAGAAAGTCCTAAGCCAGCTTGTGGTATCTGTTTCTCAAAGCATACTATATACATAGCCACATGACAGTTCTCACCATCTGCATAGCTGTGAAAAGGCAGCTGGATTGGATGTTAACTTGAAAAAAGAAGAAGAAGAAGAAGAAGATACCTGGAGAAAGCAGGTGCCCAGATGAAGATGATACCCTGAGTCAAGAGATGCCCAGAGGCAAACAAGCAAAACTGCAAAATTGTATTTCAGAAGCAATGGTTTACTGAATCTGATAGAACAACCATTCACTGTATGTTTATCACACCTGACTCTCAGCATTAGCCCAATAGTATTGACCACCTAATGTTAAAGAAGGGAAAGAGAATGTCTCTTCATAGCATTTCAATCTTCAGACTTAGAGATGGATGGGCTGGGCTTTTCACTCTGGGGTCCAAGCAGCTGGCAAGGAAATGCATCTGATGGGACACGACATCGAGATTTAATCACTGATCTTGATTTCTGATGTTGGGTTGTGGTGTGTTGTGGTGCTGAGTTGTTGGTAGATGTTGGCGGCTAAAAAACAACTCTGCCTCCCGACCCGGGCAACCCCATAGTACTTCTACAACTACGACACCAAAACCATTGGGGTAGCACCTTTTGCACAAATACGCTCTATAAATTTAGGTTCCTATTGCTAGTGCTATTCAGCAGACTTGCGCTGTATGATGGTCCATTAAATGATACTGGTCCTCTGTAGTATAGTGAGCCGTATACACATAGATGCAATAATTTGTTATGTTCATTGTTAGCATGGCTCTCCATGCACCAACAGATAAAATAAAAAAAAATTCTTAAAGCCACTCAAATCAGACAGAAGCAATGAGTTTCTCCCTTGCTGCCACAAATGCAGCAGTACTATTTTCCAAAAAACCATTAACTATAAAGTCTCTGAACACCGGCTGAAGTGAGTCAAGGTTGAGGTACCCGCGTGGATGGACGTATTGTATGAGATACGATGCCCAGCTCATGTAGTGGAGGTCATGGCAGCATCCTAGATTGTCCTCAATACCTCGAGCAAGGCGTGCGTAGTTGACGAGGCAGGCTTCCAGGAAGCAGGAAATTGAAGGCACACGCACGGAGCTGTACTCTGGAGCAAACGCACCCTTGCCGTAGCCTATTATTGGCTCAGGAAGGCAACCAAGGTCAGACGCGGAGATGATTTTGTCGCCGGCATCTGGGATACTGGGAATGTTTGGGAGCACTTCGGACAGCGGGTATAGATAGATATGCGTGTCTTCTGTGTCCAAGTGGAAATGGTTGATAGGAGGGGGACGAGATCGAACTGTAACAACGATACAGTTCTGGTCCGTGCAGGAGACTAAGCCAGCAGTGCTGTTGAGGACCTTTCGCGCTCGGGGTATCATGTCGTCGGGTACTGCAAATGAAGCATCCTGCAGAATGTCAGTCCCACGATTCCCCCGCGAAGTTGCGGCAGGCCACCCATCACATACATTGCTCAGCGACGGGATTCCATAGACAGTGAGAAGGTAGTTTCCCCATAGAACGTTTGGGACTCCGCTGGAATCCAGGAGACGCGAAACAGCATGGATCAAGGGCTCGCCAAGTGGGAGAGAGCGGATTTGGTTTTCAGGCTGTGCAGCGTTGGCTGCTGCTAAATGTGACATGGTTGAACAAACCAGAGGGTCGGCAGTACTCGTATGTAGTTTGCCAAAGGAACAAGAGAAGAAAGGGCGGCTTTCAGCTAAAATTGCTTGAATTGAATCTAGCTACTGATCTATTTAACTCTGCCGAATGAATCATCAAGAACAAACAGCCATGATTGTCCCATATCTCTAATGATATCTGGGCATGTCAATGAAAGTGCTGCAAGATCCTTGAGCATTTTTTTTTTTTAAAATTTCATGGCCCTGCTGGGCCTCATACCATATCCAAATTGATCATGTCTGGAAATATGTGTGAGGATCATACATGTGGATCAGCATGACAATGAATCTCTAGAAGGAATATATATAGAAAAAGAGTACACAAGGTAAAAGATCTGGTATTCTGGCAACTATATACAACTTGTAAACAGGATTGCCACTGACTCTTAGTAAGAGATTCATGAAGTCTTTTATATGTGCGTGTGAGCACATGACTTAGTGTCTTATAAAAATATATATAACTTTCAGCAGCTTGCAAGGGGGGATAGTGTTATGAATATAGACTTAGACCAACCAAGTATTGAACAATGTTGGATGTTCAGGGGTACTCATGTGACCCCAGCTCTGAATGTATAAGGATTACATGAGTTACACAGATTGTGAGAACCTCAGCATTCAGTCTTCTAGTTAGAGAATCTCTATATTCTACATATGACTCCCTTTCATCAGTTGCAGATATCAGATCTACTTAGCTCTTTTGTACCTTAAATTCTGAGAAAATCTACATAATTTATAATTGGTTCTCCTAACATTCTAAACACTCTAACATACAATTATCTAAGTTAGTATAATATTATTAAGATCTATAAAATAAATTATGACAACACTTTATATTACAGATCTAACAGAGATAGATATCAATATAAAGAAGGTGAATATTAATAAAGATACTGATAGAAGTGAAGCCTTTATTAATAAGACACTAGTAAATAATACAGATAATAAAGATACATCTCTTAATATATTAAATAAAATCTGAAGAGAAGAGATCTTTAAAGAAAAGAAAATATATCTGCAAAAAAATCTAGCAGATATATATAAATAAAATAAAATATACAAACTGCAAAAGCAGATTAAATACAAATAAAGACTAATAAATAATGATTTTTTCTTAGAGTTTCTCTTACATATATAATTAATAGAAAAGTCAGACAATTTTAATAATGTGAAGTTTTCAAAAGCATCTTATTATTATAGTAAATTACTTAATAAGTGCAAATTATAGTTAGCTTCAATAAGATAGCAATTTTATCTGACAAAATTACTATAAAAGGCACCAGATACAGTTAGAATTAATTAAATATTCAGCTATTTTTATAATAAATCCCAGATGCATTAGCAGATACTGAGAATAAAAAGAAAATAACTACTTATATTATAAAATAAATTTGAAATATAATGTAAGAACAATATTAAATTTAAAATAACTTGTAGTTAAGATATAATACAGCACTATTATAATGCTGTTTAATAAGAAAATTAATCTATACTCTTATTTTTCATGTATATTACTTAACTCAAGCAGAATCTTAATAGCCTATTAAATAAATTCTTCTGCATATTCTTTTTATAAATAAAGCTCAGATCAATTATCTGAGCTGAACTTGATAAACTGCAATACTAATTAAAAATGATTGTAAAGTTATAAGAACAAGTAACACTTATTAAATTTATTCTAGAAAAGAAGAAATAAAGTCAGTGAAATAATAACTAAAATAAAAAGAAATAAAAAATCTTAATCTGTCAAGAGAAAGATGTATTTCAACAAGTGTGAGAATCATATGTGTGGATCAGCATGACAATGAATCTCTAGAAGGAATATACATAAAAGAAAAGTACACAAGATAAAAGATTTGTATTCTGGCAACTATATATAACTTATAAACAAGATTACCACTGACTTCAAGCAAGAGATTTATACAGTGACAGTCTTTTATATGTGCTTGTGAGCATGTGACTAAGTGTCTTATGAGAATATATACAGCTTTCAGCAGCTTGCAAGCTGAGATCTCTGACTCTTGTAAGTACTGTTTGTTCATGTAAGAGATTTGTGATAAATTCTTACAGATTTCTCTCTCTTATAAGTCTTGATCTCTCAAGATAGCTGTCTCATTAAAAATCTTCATGAGTAGAAAAACAAAAAAATCTTTTGAGAAAAATAAAAATATTCTTATAAGAAAAAGAGTACAGTCTCACTAGAGATGTGATATCAACACAACTCTAATAACACAACAGAACCCAATAACATAATAATATATAGAGAGTCTCTATTGTTCTTACTAGCTCTGTGTTACTATTAGATAATAAATACTAGCTTAAGAGAGAGCTTTCTCTTGCTTTCTCTTTCTCTTTTTTTCTTTTCTTTCTTCTCTAGTCTATATCATCATTACCAAGGTAAGTGAACTCTTCAAGCACTGCTTTATGTGGGAGACAGGCTTGTGAGAGGTTTCTAATGTTCTGGAAGAAAAAAATAACTATATCTTAATGCTTTATCTGTCTGGCCACAAGATCACAAGTTAGTAAGTTCACCCTTGGTTGTGTCTTTGCTTTGTGTGGTTATTGTGAGGATTGTATGTGTGGATCAGCGTGACAATGAATCTCTAGGAGGAATATACATGGAAAAAGAGTATGTGAGGTAAAAGGTCTGTATTCTGGCAACTATGTACAACTTGTAAACAAGATTGCTACTGGCTCCCAGCAAGAGATTCATGCAGTGACAGCCTTTTATGTGTGCTTGCGAGCATGTGACTTAGTGCCTCACAAGGACACATGCAACTCCCAGCAGCTCGCGAGCTGAGCCCTCTGGCCCTCGCGGGTGCTGTTTGTCTGTGTAAGGGGTTCGCGGCGAATCATTACAGTTATAAGGTTTTGTCCTCATGGGGTTTAGTTTGTGGAAAGGCTGATGCATGCTAGTTACTGCTGGTTTACTCTTTCTTCTCTTCTTCTCTTGTGAGTTATCTCTACTTTTCTTTCTTAAGAGAATATCTACACTTTCTTTTTTTAAAGAAGAGATATCTGGGTCTTCAGTAAGTATTTCTTGTAAACTTGAGAAGTATTTACAACTGACAGTTCTAGAATATTATTGCTTTCTCTTTTCTCTCTTCATCAGTCACTGCTGCTCTCCCTGTACCAGCTCAAACTGTAAGTATCTTCCACAAGCTGATACTAGTTTGTGTGCTGATAAAGTTAGAATTCTGTCACTCTGTCTTTCTCTTCTGTAGTTGTTGCTGCTCTGACTCTGACTGAAAATATGAGTATTTTTTATTATATTTCAGTTTGTAGCTAATCTTCTCTAGATTGTTGTTGCTGTTTCTTCTGCTCTAGCAGAATTTGTAGATACTGTGGTTCTACAGAATGCTTGAGATCACCTACTGCCTCTTCTGTAAGATTAATAATAGTAGTTCCAGATCATCTTTACTTAATTACTACCAGCTGCTACTTTTGCTGATGTATTGTAGATCAATCTGATAATTCTTTCAGGCCTCTTTCTTTACACAAAGGTACAAGCTTTGTCTGTTTATAAAAGAGCATGATATTATAAGTCTATTTAAAAATCTGTGCTTATTGCTGGTTTGGATAATTCAAATCAGTTGACTGTTCACACCCAGCTCTATAAGAGTATTCTTGTGACTAGAGCTGGGGTCCAGCTGCTATCAAGATAGAAGTGCTCTGTCTGCAAAAGAGCTCAGTAAGACTATAGTAATATAGTCTTTGCACAGTGCATCTTTGTGAGCTTGAATTAAAAATATAATAACTATCTATATTATAGACATCTTGCTTGCTCTTTCCAGCAGTAAGATTATAAGTAGTTGTTACAGATCTTTATGAAAGAAGCTGGAGACTCTAATTATATAGTCTTAGTTTAGTTTTTTCTTCTTTTGTTTTAAAATTAATTGAATTCAGTTCTGTTTAACTATATCTCTTCTCTCTTTAATCTCTTTTCTAGTTTCACTATCTCTATCTATTTCTTTCATGAATCAGGCTTGTCTGGGTTCTTACTATAGAATTGTTGGAGTAGCTTTCTTAGTGAATGAATATTACTTGTGAAAATCTATGTCTTGTTCTTCTTATTATTATATTCTTTCTAATGTACTCTGTACCACAGCTTGTAACTCTCTCTTTTTAAGTTAATTATCTTGTAAATCTGGTACTTCTTTTTATTCTTGTCTGTCTCACAAACTTTGTGATGAGGTGAGCTATGGATTTTTTTGTGAGTCTTGTGTTTGCAGAGCAGGAATATATGAAAGATATTATGAGTTTACAGACCTGGAGACAGTTCCAGTCTGTAGACTTGTAAGCCTATTTTTTTTATAATTTTACAAGATCTATGCCTCAACAAATCCAGTTTTTTATTAGACTGTATGATCTTGATATTGTGAAGATCAAGTCACATCTTGTCTTCTATCTGAAAGATCTTTATGGTGTGCTTCTGGTTGTAGTACTTCTTCTGATAGACTTGTGTCTTTGTGAGTGATTTCTTGATCTCTTTGTGGAGCAATCTTATTACTTCTGCCTGATCTCTTGAATTCTTGCATATATAGTTATACTCATTAAAGTTCAAGAATTCTGTTTGTGAATTTAGTTCATATGTCAGCTGAAAAAATGATTTCTGTATAGAAGTCTGTTGTGAGTTATTGTATGTGAACTTAGCTATTGGCAACCACATCATCCAGTTATCTTGATTATAATTAATATAGCTTTGCAGGTACTGCTCTAGCACACTATTCAGTCTCTCAGTCTAATTATCAGTTTGTGAGTGGAATGCCATACTTATTACTCTTGTAATCTTCAAGATATAAGTCAAATCACCTCAAAATTCACTTGTAAACAGAGATTCTTGATCTGTTACTATACTTGCAGATAATCTGTATAATCTCACTATCTTGTAAATAAAGAGATGGACCAATTTCTCTGATATCAGCTTCTTTATTGTAGAGATAAAGTGAGTCATCTTTGTGAACTGATTCACTATAATCAGAATACAGTCAAACTGCATCTTCTTAAAATTCAGACTTGCAGGAAGATCTGTAATAATATTTATACTAATAGATTTTCAAGAGTAATTTAAAATTAATAAGAGTGATAGTTCTTCTTGAAGCTTTCTGTAAACTCTTTTTGAGCTCTGACAGATTCTACAGACTTTGTAACACTTTTTTATTAGTTCTCTTATTCTTGGCCAAAAGTATTTGTAAGCTATAAGCTTGTATGTTCTTGCTGTAGCAAAATACTCTGTAAGAGATAGATTATAATAATATCTAATCAGCTCTATTTGTAGAGCCTTATTCTGAGAAATGTACATGTAACTATCTCTATAGAGAATACTCTTCTTCTCTTTCCATATTGTGAATTTCTTTATGCCTGTCTTAATGTCTTTGTGGACCTTAGCTGTATAGTTATCACTTTGCAGTAGATTTATCAGTAATGCTAACAGATTAGAGCTGCTCTTTTTATAAGAATTCTTCTTGTGAACCAGATTTTTAATCTTCTGAATCTGTATTGCAATCTTCTTTACTTTGAACATGTTTCTCAAGATAATCTTTACAAGTAGTTTCTTAATCTCAATCTGAAGCTTTATAAAGATAAGTTATACATTCTTATCTTTTTTTTTTCTTTCTGGTTAGGAGAAACTTGAGCTGTTAATTCTAACTTTTCTGTGGTCTTTTGCTTGTTCACAAGTGTTATTCTTAGTTGATTTGCAGTCTTGCAACCCTTCTTATTATCTAGACTAGTCTTCTTGATATAGTCAGGTCTTTGTAAGAGTTCATCTGCTGGATTCTTAGTTTCTTTCACATGGTCAACTGTGAATCAAAAGACTATCAGTCTTTGTGTCCAGTGAATCTGTCTTTGTGAGAGATCTTGAGTGGTCTGGAAGTAGCACAAGCTATTATGATCTGTAAGAACTTGAACTGGTGTTTGCAAGTCTTCTAACCAGTAGCATTAATATTTAAATAACTTCACAATCACAAGCAGTTTCTGATTATGAATGTTATAGTTTATCTCTACAGATTACATCTTTCACAAATAAAACCCAACCAGAACTCAGATGCTATTCTTCACCAGCTGTGATAAAATATCACACACAGTGAAGCTAGATACATCTGTTTCTAATCTGATCTTCTGTTTCATATCAAAATAGTAAAGTATAACAGCTTCTGCAAATGCTCTTTTCAGACTTATAAAGACTTTGTAATCTTTCTTAATCATAAAAGTGTTGGCTTCTCTTCTCATCTCTCTTTATGTGTGTTTGCTTAGCTTTGCTTCTTCTCTTTTTAGAAGAGCAGTCAGACTGTAAGCTATCCTAGAAAATCTTGAGATAAAGCATCTGTAAAAGTTCACAAATTCTAAAAAAATCTGAATCTCTTTCTTACTGGTTGACTCTGGCCAGTCAAGAATAGTATTTATGTGACTCTTCTCCATAAGAACACCCTATGGTGTTATAATATACTCAAGATAGTTAATCTTATTAGCATTGAACTTGTACTTTGCCAGCTTGCAATAAAGGCCTGCATTCTTGAGTATCTTAAGTACTAATTTCACATGCTTCTTATGATCTTTCTTGTGAGCTGAGTACACAACCATATTATCAAGATAGGCTACTGTGAACACATTTAGATATTTGCTAAGTGTCTTTGTAATATATAATTGGAAAGCTGCTGGTGTATTTGTGAGTTTAAAGAACACTATCAAGTACTTAAATAGTTTCTGTAGAGTCTGAAATACAGTCTTTCACTCATTCTCTTTGCAAATTCTCAGTCTACAATAGATGTTCTTGATATCTTACTAAGTAAATATTGCAGCTTCTGTAAGCTTATACAACACATCTTCAATCAGTAGTAGAAGATATTTATTCTTGACTGTTTTTGAATTCAGGTTGTAATAATCCACACACATTCTTAGTCCATTATTCTTCTTGAATATAAACAGAATAGATGTATCTGCAGATAACTTGAAAGACTGAATAAACTCATGAGTTAAAGCACTGCTCAGATATTTGTGAAGAGTCTCTTGCTTAGCTTGTGAAAGTTTGTATATTCTTTTAAATTCTGACTACTTCTCTGATTCAAAATCTATAGTCAAATAATCTTTATGGTATAGTGGTAGCTCTCAAGCTCTCTTGTTGCTAAATACTTCTGTGAGTTTGTGATTGGCTTCTGGTATCTGGAGATCTAGATCTGCTGTCACCACTTGTTCTGATTTATAGAGGATTATTATATAAATGAGCTTCTCTTTTTCTACAAGCTCTGAGAGATTAACTGGTTTAATCTTCACAAGTGAGTTGTGATACACAGTTTAGAACTCTAGTCTTAGTTTCTTGAAATAGATCTTGGGATTGTATTACTGCAGCCAGCTCAAACTTACTAGCATCTTATCTCTTATATTTATGAGCATTACTTGTTTATACAATAACTACTAGTTTCTCTGAGAGTTACAGACTTTAAAGAATATATTTGCAATCTCTTCTGTAAGAGTGATATTCTTATAATCTATAGTAGTTTCAATCTCTATAGATATCTTGTACATCTCTAGGTCTAGCTTCACAGCCAATCACAAACTGATCACTAGAGATTGATAGTCTGAATCTATTAGTGCTGACCAGGTAATACTTCTGTCAGTTAAGCTTTATATATCTAGAACAATAAAGAGGAGAGCAAGAAGACTGTTCTTGAACAACTTCATTATATTAATTTTATCTACTTGTGACTCTCTAATTTTCTATTTGCTACTCTTCTTCTTCTTGGAATAGTCTTTTGTGAGATAGCTTTTTTGGCCACACTTAAAGCATCTCTTATTCTTTTTCAAGACTTTGTGATTCTTGATAAGATTCTTCTCTATCTTCTGAGCAGGTCTCTGAGATTAACTTTTCTTATTTATTTATGGTCTTGAGTTATTGATCTTTATACCTCTATAAGCACTTTCAACTAAATTGGTAGACTTTGTGTGTAAGACATTCTTTGTGTAGGCTACTGACATACTTGATTAAATCCAGATAGCGAGTGCTACTATATTATTAATGTCATCTGATATCTCTAGCTGTTCATTTAGTTTGGTTTGCATGAGCTTATCCAAGCCCTATATAAACAGGTTCTTCTTTATTTTTGTGAAGTCTTTAAATTCTTTGCCAATCTCTGTTGTGAGCTTTAGAAATTATTGGTGATAGATATAATTAATTTCATCCAAACTTTTGTGAAGATCAAAGATTGTTTGTCAAGAGCTTTGTATGTGGTTTGCTGGGTCTTCTAGCCTCATATATAAAAACTCTTTAAGGCCAGTTCAGTTGTTTTTTGATAGATTATCTTTGTGATGGGCCTTTCAAAGGTCTTTCTCAATATAATCAAGTTCTGTAAGAGTATATGTGAGGGTATCCTCATCATTTAGGTTGCTTCTGTTGTGAATGAATTCAATATCTAGAATGAACTGGCAATATTTTGTGTAGATTCCAGTCTGGTAGTGCTTTATGTGTTGTGGTGATCTCAAGATTGACAGATGCTTTGCAGGTGTTGGATTAGAGATGACCATATCAAGAGATTTACTTTATAAGTGCTTTTGAATGTTCTGGAGAGTATTTAACTTCTCTTGTCATTTTATCATTTTCTTTAGTAGTTTGGTCTTCTCATGAAGCTGTTGGATTTTATCTTTTGGTGTTGAAGTAAACTTTCTCTCTGAGTTCACAGTGCTTATTTCATCAACAGTTGAAAGAGGTAAGATATCAAGATTAATTATCTCTTTATAAACTTGGATTTGTTCTTCAGTTAGATTTTGAGCTGGTGTCTCAGATTTGTGAGTTTAAGAAAGTTGGCTTCTTCATGTTGATATCATTGTTGGGTGTCACTAAAGAAAAGTGGCAAAATGTTATAAACATAGACCTAGACCAACCAAGCATCAGACAACATCAGATGTTCAGTGGTATTCATGTGACCCCAACTCTAAATGTATAAGAATCACACAATTCACATGAATTGTAGGAACCTCAGTGTTCAGTCTTCTAGTTAGAGAACCTCTATATTCTATGCATGACTCCCTCTCATCAGTTGCAGACATTGTACATACTTAGCTCTTTCATATCTCTAATTCTGGGAAAATCTATATGATCTACAACTGGTTCTTCTAACATTCTAAACACTTCAACATATAATTGCCTAAGTTGATACAATACTACCAAGACCTACAAGACAAACTACAACAACATCTCATGTTGCAGACTCAACAGAGATAGATATTAATGTGGAGAAGATGAATATTAATAAAGGTGCTGGTAGCAGTGAAGCCACCATCAGTAAGACACCAGCAGACAATACAGGCAACAGAGATACACCCCTCAATATATTAGATAAAACTCAAAGAGAGAAGATCTTTGAAGAAAAGAAAGCACATCTGCAAAAGAATCTAGCAGATATATATAAACAAAACAAGATATGCAGACTGCAGAAGCAGATAGAATACAAACAGAGAATAGCAAATAATGATTATTCTTTAGAGTTCCTCTTATGCACACAACTGATAGAGGAGTCAGATAATTTTGATAATGTAAAGCTTCTAAAAGCACCTTACTATTATAGCAAATTACTTGACAAGTGCAAATTATGGCTAGCTTCAATAAGACAACAGTTTTGCCTGAGAAAATCATTACAAAAGACACCAGATACAGTCAGAATTGATTGAATGTCCAGTTATTTTCATAACAAACCCCAGCTACATTAGCAGATGTTAGAAATAGAGAGAGAATAACTACCCACATCATAAAACAAATTTAAGATATAATGTAAGAACAATGTTGAACTCAAGATAACTTATAGTCAAGATATAATGCAGCATTATCATAACACTATTGAACAAGAGAATCAATTCATACTCTTGTTTTTCACATACATTACTGAACTCAAACAGGATCTGAACAGTTTATCAGATAAATTCTTTTGCATATTGTTTCTACAGACAAAGCTCAGACCAATTATCCAGACTGAACTAGATAAACTGCAATACTAACTAAAAACAGTTGCAGAATTACAAGAACAAGCAACACTCATTGAGTTCATTCTAGAAAAGAAGAAGCAAAGTCAGTGGAACAAGAATTAAAATAAGAAGAAATAAAAAATCTCAATCTCTTAAGAGAAAGATACATTTCAACAAGACAATAAAGAAGATTATTCATAAATAAAGAAGATGCTGGTGAAATCACTTTTAAAAATATCAGAAGAGAAACATAAATAATGAATGAATGAAGAGCTCTGTCTAAGATATGGTTAATTAGATTATAGAGTAAAGTTCTGTATGAATGGCTTCAATAAGTTCCAGCAGATAGACAAAAAGAATGAGAACTAGGCAAAGACTAGGGCTGCAAAGCCCATGCAAGACCCAGGTCCAACATTAGAAAGATGGGGTGTTAATTCAATAGAGAAGACAAGCAGACACAGTATGTGTCTGTTGGCCACACTGACTATATCATCAGATAGTCTTATAGAGCAAGCTGCACTGTTGGACTCAGATACTACAGTGGACAGTATCTTTTATGAATAGATATCCCAATTGGACTGGGATCAATTAGAGACACCCATGGAAGTCATTAAGATATTGAATGAAGCTGAGACTGATTAATACAGAATCTACAAGGCCCAACTTACTATAATAGACTTCATGAGGACTACAAAGATAATAAGATGTATGTTTGCAGTGATTGACATGATTGATATGAATATAGTTCTAGGCATGCCATGATTAGAAGATTTTAATCTAGATATAGACTGAAAGAACAAGACATAGTGTTACTAACTCTCAGAGAAAATAGTGAAACTTCTGAATGCAGGTAGATTTCTTCAAGTGATGTGCATCAAGAATGAACTCTTTTATGTTATTTTCACATTAGATGATAATCAAGTCCTGACAAAAGTATCTGAGTGATTGAGAAACTATAAAAATATTTTCTTAGAAGACAAAGTAGCAGAGTTATCAAAATTAACAAAGATTAGTCATCTGATTGTTCTTAAAGATGGCTGCAAGCCTCTATACATGCTAATCTATAGATTATCACCCAAGGAGATGGAGGTTCTACAAGAGTACATCAAGAATAAGTTATGCAAGAGTTAGATATGTCTGTTATAAAGTCTGGCAGAGGCTTCAGTGTTGCTTGTACTCAAGACTGATGAAGAACTCAGACTCTGTGTTGATTATTATGATCTTAATACAATCACAGTAAAAAATCATTACCCCTTGCTGTTAATAGACAAGATATTAAGCTGGTTGGCAGGAGCATGCTACTTTTCCAAAGTAGATCTACATGATGCCTACCACCAGATTAGAATCAAAAAGAAGACAAATGAAAAACCATATTTTGTACAAAGTTTAGGAGTTTTGAGTATCTTATCATATTTTTTGGATTGTCAAACACACCAGCAACCTTTCAGTTCTATATCAACAGAGTGCTAGCAGGCCTGGTTGATGTATGCTGTGTAGTTTATCTAGATGATATTCTTATTTTCTCTGCTTCAGAGAGAGAGCATGAGAAACACATTAGACTAGTTATAGAGTGTCTAAGAAAATACCAGTTGTTTGCAAAGCTTGCTAAGTGTGCTTTCAAAAAATGAATAATCTCATATCTTGAATATATTATTGATAACAAAGATATTAAGATGGACCCAAAGTGGGTACAGATAATCATAGAGTGGCTTTTGCCATGAAGTTTCTATGATATCCAGATATTCCTGGGTTTTGTGAACTTCTATCAGAGATTCATACAAAAGTACTCAGTTATTATAATGTCATTGACAGATCTCTTGAAAGACAGTGAAAATAAGTAAAAAAAGAGATCATTTCTTCTGATATCTGCTGCCAGAAAAGTATTTCACATATTGAAAGTAATCTTCTCTGGAGAATCTGTCATCTGCCACTATGATCCAGAATATAGAATATGTCTGGAAATAGATGCTTTGGAACATGCTGCAGGTATGATATTGCTATAGCTGTTTGATAATGGGTGGCATCCAGTTGTCTACTGGTTATTCAAGTTTGACCAAACCTAATAAGCCTATAGCACACTGGATAAGAAAATGTTGGCCATTATCTGAGTGTTTATTTATTGGCAGCAGTACTTAAAAAAAATAAAGTACTCTGTAGAGATTATTATGAATTATGCAAATCTTTGTTCATTTGTGAAGTCCACAAACAAGATGGCACAACAACAACACATAAGATGAATAGAGATTCTTGAGATGTATAACTTTGAGATTTTCTACTGCTCTGAGAAGCATAACCCAGCTGACACATTATCACAAAGACCAGATTATGTCAAACTAGAAGAAGACATTGGTCTGCTGATGTATACACTCAAATGACATTACATGAATAGTATTCCAGAGTGGGACCCATTCAAAGAAACTTTCTTTAATGAACAAGATATTCAAGTATGTGTTGCTTGTGCTGTCCAAAGCAGTGGGATAGAGGTGGCACAGGAAAGATCTGATGGCACCAAGATAGTTAAGTCAGTTCAGGAAGCACTAGCCAGAGATGCTGGGGAGACTTAATGAAGAAATTGCAAAAGATTCTGAATTCCCTGCATGCATGTGAACATGATGATGAAAGACAAAAAGATCTATAACAAATCAACTGTGAGTGTGTTGGATCTGCTGCTAGAAGCACAGAGAGACAATCTCTCTATACAAGTAAGATTTGCTAAGGCAGAATCTCAGCAGTCAGAGTAGAAAATAGATAAACAAGGTCTTTTGACAAAGAGCAGCAGAATCTATATTCTTAACAACCCAGCTCTAAGACAGGAACTATTATGAGTTCATCATGATGACTCATTTGCAGATTATTTTAGTGTGGCACAGACATTTGCCTTACTCTGGTGAAAATACAATTAGCAATCAATAAGATAAGATGTCCAGATGTACATATGTGAATACTAAACCTGCTAACAAGAGGAGACTTCAATGCACAAACTATATAGATTGCTTGCATCATTGTCAACACCCAGTGATTTCTGATATTCAATATCCATGAACTTTATAACAAATCTCTCTTCAAGTGAAGAGGAGAGAAATCCATACAATACAGTCTTGGTTATTGTGGATCAATTTACAAAGCTTGCACATTTTCTTGCATGTAGAAAGAAGATTAATGTGTCAGAGATGGTAAATCTTCTGTTCAAAAGAATGTTTAAAGACTTCAGATTTTCAAACAATATTGTTTCAGACTGGAGATCTGTTTTCATGAGTGAATACTGGTCAGAGCTAAGTTTTCATATACAAGTTAGACAAAAACTTAGCACAGTATTCCATTCATAAACAGATGGCCAAACAGAGATACTGAACAAGATTTTAGAGAGATATCTTCATATCTATTATAGTTATAGACAAGATAATTGGGAGAAGTGGCTTGTGTATGCAGAATTTGCATACAACAGATTAGAACACTCTCTAATACACATGTCCTCATTCAAAGCAATGTATAGCTTGAAATCTAGAGAATCAGACAAGATTCAGAAGTTGATTAATGATAACAACAACATACAGATAACATCTAACAGGAGACTGAGGATAATCTCTATATTAAGAGATAGTCTGGTAGAATATTTGACAAAAGCAAAAGAGAATCAAGCACAGTTCTATAATCAAAGATATCAAGATAAAATGTATGCATCTGGTGACAAAGTAATGTTGTTATCAAGAAATCTACAAACAATACATCCTTGCAAGAAGTTAGACAACAAGTACTATGGATCTTTCTTAGTGATAGAGGCCATAGAAAATAATATATATCAACTAAAGCTCTCTTCAAGCTATCAGATCCACAACATTTTCCATATCTTATTGCTGAAACCATACTGCATGAGAATGGGTTAGGCACCAATGTGTTCTCCTGCAGTACTAGTGGATGATTATCATGAGTGGGAAGTAGACAAAATCTTGGATGACAAAGTGCACTATCATAAGAAATGTTACCTAGTGAAATGGAAGGGATTCCCTATTCAGAAATCAATATAAGAATCTGAGGAAAATCTTGAAAATACACAAGAAGTTCTTAAGAATTACCTACAAAAGAAGTAAAGTCATTCTAAGATGAATGAATCTACATACAAAAAGAAGACTAGACATGCTAAAGATTATCATACATAATGAAACCAAACAACTAGCAACAAGAAGAGGTACCACAAGAGTGCCTGAAATGTGGCTGTAATAAAGATGAATCAGCCAAATGCAGACATGGTTCTAGAGTTGCCAGAACTGGTGATATAATGATGGATGGTACTGTAATGAAAGTAGACTTAACAGATAAAGAGTCATGAGAAGAACAAATTGCATCTACAATACTCTGGAAACCAGAGAAGACAATATTGGCCAGACAGTCAATGGAAGATATAAGATTGGCCTAGACAGAGATTAATCTGACAACAAGAAAAAATAGTGAAGAAAATCTACAAGACTGCTTTCTGTAACACTCTAAAGAGCTTTGGCTTCATCTGTTAAACAAGTGATGAAATGATCAAGCAAAACTTGAATATTTCTGATTTCATTTTCTATCTGAGACAGGACAGTACAAACTGGGATTGTTGGATGAAGAAGCTCAGACAGATTATCTTTGATAGATTCTGTTTTGGACATGAGATCCACAGTCTTGATTTCATGATGTGATGCAGGATGATGATGTTTTGTAGAAGGTTCTTCAAGATAAGAAGTAGCCTGACAGCAACAGTATTTGATGGCTTCAAAGTCAAGCCTATGAAACTCTTGCATGAGTACACTCATGCACTTTATGTTGTATAAGTGACATGGATCAGCTATGTTAAAACTATACTATTCTTCTCAAAGTCACAAGAGCTGATGAACTAGTTTGATGGTGGATTCTGGAATCTACAGCCATGTCAGAACAACAAGAAGAACAGATGAAGATATACTTATACTACAACAGATATGGGTTTGATGTTCTAAACAATAAGAACAAGATTTCTTCTTGATGTTTCATAGACAAGACTTACTTTCATTCAGGCAGTTCATAAATATTAAGTAAATGCAGACAAAACACAGAAGAGTATCTTCTTTATTATACACAACAGAATCTTTTGACAACAACATTATGACAAGTTGTAAAACAAACAAGAAATGATACCTGAGCTCAAACAAAGCAGAAGAAAAAGAAGAAAGAAGAGGGCCAGAAACTCTCTATTTATACTTATACTGCAATGCACTAAAGTGTTATGAAACTTGTGGCACCGCAGCCAAAGACACAGGACAATTGGATGAGACCTGACAAGGCAGAGTCATGGACTATTGTGGAGAAACCTTAGAACAGGAAGTCATGTGATCAGCAATAGAACTGATAAGCTGACCAATCACACCAAGTGTGATAGGACTGATCAGAGAACATAGCAAGCATACTGCAATAGAACAGATAGAACAGCTTAGCAGAACTATCACCAGAAGAGCATCATGTATATAAGAACACTTATTACCAGAGATTTAATGAACTTGTTCATCATGATCAATCTTCTTACCTATCTTACAGATACCTTTAAATCAGATACTTTCATATCTTGATTACTTTCCATATTATTGAAGTCTTGTGATACTGTATAATTGTATCTGATTCTGCTACTCTTGAGAAAACACAATAGCCTTGCCCTAACTCTGATATATCTGTACAGAAACTCTTTGTCATCAGAGTAAGACTGCCCACTTAACTGAAGCACTATTGAATTATTGATTACTATCTTCAATCTGTTGTTGTTCTCTTTGAGTTCTTTGATACTCTCAAGATCTCCATGGATCCAGGAAGGTTTCCAGTCACCAAAAACTCAGAACACAACATATTGATCACCCCTGACTCAGGAGAGAATATATCTGAGATCTCAGAGATTGTGTACAAAGAAAGAACTTTCTGCATTATATCAAGTATAAAGATATGACCTCCATCCCATGTCAAGATCTAATAAAGTATAGGAACCATGTCTGCATCCAAAGCACCAGCTGTCAACACTCAAGATCTTATAAATAGAATCTTGCAGCTTGAACAGATTATCAAGAGACTTGAAGAGCAGAATCACAAATTGAAAGACCATAACAAGCAGCTTGAGGCCCAGATTATGGCCATCCCATCCATCAGACAGCAGAAAAAGAAAGATAAAGCTAAAGTCAACTCATCAGAATTCTTCAAGAGTGAATGAGGAAAATTACAAGCTTTCTTGAGACAACTGCACATCTATATAAATATGAAAAGTAAAGAACTTAGCAACAACAAGAACAAGATGATGATGGCAGCATCATATCTTTACAGAGTAGTATTTGATTGGTTTGATGTCTATCTGCAGAATTATTATAAAAGAGACAAAGTTGATCAGAACAACAACATGCTTAAGATTATTAACAATTATGATATCTTTATTCAGATATTGAAAACCACTTTTGGAGAAGTTGAAGAATAAAACACAGCAGCTCAGCAGTTACATCATATATGATAAAAGACATCACCACAAGAATATGCAATGAGATTCCAGCAAGTTAGTGTCAATACTGATTGGGACAATAAAGTCTTAGCTGATACTTTCTACCAAGAACTATTTGATGAGATGAAAAATGAAATAGTGTGATTAAAGAAATGACCATGCACCCTGACCAGAATAATCAAAGTAACAGTCAGGATTAAAAACTAACTTTATGAATGAAAGATGGAAAAGCAAGGAAAAGCACCATGGAAGCAACCCAGTTTATTGAATAATACTGGAAGACATGACCAGAGCAAAAATATACAACTGGACTCTTACAGACACACACCCATAGAGCTGGACACAACAAAAGTTGACATGCTTGATGAGAAAGATAAAGAACAGAGAAAGAGAGAGAAATTATACTTTTATTATGCTAAGCCCAGATATCAAGCAAGGCAATACAGAGCAAAGAAAGCAAATCAAAGAGACAAGAAACTCAGAGCAATCTCAAAAGAAAATAGAGAAGACTCTGAAGTCAAATAATATCTCCAAGCAATAACTCAGAAAGAACAAACTGAAAAAGAACTTTAACAACAGTTCAGGAAGATATTCAAAGAACAAGTTATGAAAGTCTATCTGAAACTACCCCAGCAGCCAAAAGATGAATCAAAATGCTGAAACCAGCTGGACAACAAGAAATAGAAGTTATGCAAAGAATTATGTGTGAGAACAAGAAGCAAATCAAGTGATAATTAGGGAATTCAACCACTTGAC
Organism: Coccidioides posadasii str. Silveira; assembly: GCF_018416015.2. NCBI lineage: Eukaryota > Fungi > Ascomycota > Eurotiomycetes > Onygenales > Onygenaceae > Coccidioides > Coccidioides posadasii. Next base: position 7,696,069 of record NC_089408.1, on the reverse strand, counting down.
TGTGAATACCACTACAAAAAGAAAATAAACAAAATTCAAGACCCAAAGCACAAGAAACATGCTCAGTACCTGATCTACAGATATTCATATAAGCTTCACCAGAAACAACAAGAAGAGTTCAAATAATGGATACAGATTACAGAAGACTTCATGTATTATAGAGACTATAATTACAACATCAAGAATTGCCAGCATTGCAGATGCAACACTGAGAAAGAAGAATGGAAAATACCAGATTTACAGAATACCTCATCCACAGAGCACTCAGATTACACCAGAATTCATTAAAGCTTTTGCTACAACAATAATTGCTCTATCCACAGAAATAGAAAGAACAGCAGATATTACTCACAATCACCAAAAAAGTTGTGAGTGACTCAGAGACAAGACCATAACAATAACAAAGAATATTAATCAAGCAAAGAACAGACAACCACATCAGAGTTGAAGAAAGAATCAAGTTGGGAAATACTAGAATTTGAGAAACATAAAGAAGATGTCTTGAAGAAACTCAGTCTCATGGAAAGCATAACATCTGAAGAGACAAAATACTCAACAGCAAGAACATTACAGATTCAAGATAATCAGTTGCACTGGACCACATGCAAAGAAGAAAATGAATTACTAGCAATAATAACATGCAGACAGCACTGGAACAAAAAACAGAAAGAGATGAAAAAATCAAATCATCTATGCTATAATAAATTCAAGTACAAATGCCAATGCAAATTTCATGAAGACAAAAGATTTTGGAAAATGACAAGATTCCTGCATGGTTTGAAAGAATGTAAAAACTGCACAAGATGTAAAGACAACAAGTACATACAGAAAATACACAAGAAATGATGTACTAACAGAAATAATTGCAAAATACATGAACAGGTACTCAAGACAACTCTTATTAATTCAGGAAACAAGAAGACTGCCACAAACAAGAATCTGTAAGCAGTATAAATAGGCAAGTAAAATTGTTAGCTATTAACAGACAAACCTGTCACCTCAGAGTTACAGCAATCTTACTTGAATCAAAGTACATAACAGTTCTACTGGACTCAGATGCAACTAGACTATTCATCAACAGAAGATTCACCAAACAAGCTGGCATCATGAAGTAAATGAAGAAATATTCCTACTAGTTATCAGAACTGGGAAGAGGAACTCTTGATAGAGTTGAAGAAGAAACATATCTCATTAGAATAAGAATAGAACAACACCATAAGAAAGTACATTTCAAAGTGACAAACCTAGGGAACTATGATATAGTCTTGGGATACCCTTGATTAAAGCAACACAATCCAGAAATTGACTGGCAAGAAGAAAAGATTAGGCTGACAAACTGTGAATGCCCTCTCAAACCAGTACACCACAATCAGAGACCCACACTCAGAAACAACTTAGGCAAGATACTGTGTTGCGTGTTTTTAGTTTGGGTGACTGGGAACCTCCCTGGGTTCTTTGGGGTCTTGAGAGAATCAAAGAGCTCAAAGAGAACAACAACAGATTGGAGGTAGTGATCAATAATCCAATGGTGCTCTGGTTGAGTGGGCAGTCTTGCTCTGCTGACAAAGGGTTTTCATACAGATATATCAGAGTCAGGGCAAGGCTATCATGCCTTCTCAAGAGTAGCAGGATCAGATACAATTGTCCAGTATCACAAGACTTTAATAATATAGAAAGTAATCAAGGTATGAAAGTATCTGATTCAAAGATATCTGTAAGATAGGTAAGAAGATTGATCACAATGAACAAGTTCATTAGATCTCTGGTAATGAGTGTTCTTATATACATGATGCTCTCTGGTGATAGTTCTGCTAAGCTGTTCTATCCATTCTATTACAGTATGCTTGCTATGTTCTCTGATCAGTTCTATTGCACTTGGTGCAATCAGTCAGCTTATTAGTTCTATTGCTGATCACATGACTTTCTGTTCTAAGGTTTCTCCACAACAGTCTGTGACTCTGTCTTGTCAGGTTTCATCTAATTATCTTGTGTCTTTGGCTGCTGTGCCACAAGCTTCATAACATCATTCTCTTCTTTTACAGCATGTTGTCCCTAATTACTCTGCTTTCTTTTCTGGAGTATAAAAGAGTGTTTTCTCATTCTTTTTTGAGCTTCTGGATTTTTTTCTTGTTTCTTGTTTTCAGTGAGTGTCTTCATGATTCTCTTTCATCATGTTGTCTGCTTCTAATGTTCACAAGAATAATCTTCTTTTTGTTATTGAGTGATCTGAATTTGTTATGCTTTCTCCCTGCTCTTGGTGTTCTTTGCTGGGTAAGACTTGTCTAAAGTTAAGTCATTTCTCTTGGTGTAGTGAGTGTGTTTGTGCTGGTTATTGTTGTATTTATAATGATAGTTCTTCTGCTGCTGATTGGCAGAAGTTGTTTGAGGCTTAGAATAAGCTTGAGTGTACTGAGCAAGAAACTCTTTCTTGTCTTCTTTGTTTTTAAAAGCAGAAAAAGTTACTCTGTGATTGGGCTGGTAAATTTCTTGAGTCTGAATTAAAGTCTGTGGAAGATCTAGAATGCCTTGAGAAGAAGGAGCAGAAAAGAGTAGCTGAGCAGACAGGGGTTCAAAATCTGCTTGCTTCATTAAATAACTTTTCTTTCTTGGATTCTCTTCTGGTTGTTTCTGATTCATTCATTAATGTCTTGCTGGGTGAGGGTGTTGTTGATAATACATCTTAATAATCATCCAGGCATTCTTGAGATTTTCTGTTGGTTCCCAGGTGTTTTCTGAGATATCATACTCTTTCTATTTTACTAAGTAGTGAAGTCTTCTGCTGATCTTCTGATGATCTAGTATCTGTTTGACTTCATATTCCTGTTCTTTATTGATCTCCATGGGCATTTCTCTGGTGTGTAGCAGTGCTTTCTTCAATAATGAGACATGAAGTACTGGGTGTATTCTCATCTTCTTGGGTAGCTGGAGTTTGTAGTTGACTTTTCTGATCCACTTCATGATTTTGTATGATCCTAATTTTTTGAAATTGAGTTTTTCACTTGGTCATTTGGTTTTGATATTCCATCAAATTAGAAATACTTTTTCTCTCTCTTTCAGGGTTGGTGTCTTCTGGCATCTTCTATTATAGTAATGCTTCATTCTCTCATTCAGGAATTCAATGTCCAGTTTCATCTGATTTTGTAGTTCTTGTAGTTGTATTGCTGTAAGTTCTGCTTCTTGAGCCTTTTGTTGTGCAATTCTTAGTTATTTCTGTATTTCCAGTTCTCTGCTGTAGTTCATGTAGAATAGTGTCATCTCTGTGGTGGTGTTCTTTGCTCTGTTGTATGTCAATTGTGCCATGGGTAGTAGTGTAACCCAATTATTCTGTTGGTAGTTAACATATTCTTGCAGGTATTGCTCCAAGATTTGATTTAATTGCTCTGTCTGTTCATCTGTCTGTGGATGATAGGCTATTGACATCTTCTGTTCAATTCCCAATTGTGCCATCAGTGTTGTCCAGAATTTGCTTGTGAATCTGGTATCTCAGTCTGTAATTATCTCTTCTGGCATTCTGTGGTTTGCAAGCATGTTTTACAGTATTATCAGTACTGTATCTGGTGCTATTATTGCTTCTCTGAACAGTATGAAGTATCTGTACTTCATTAATCTGTCAGTAATCATTAGTATTGAGTTGTACTTCTTCTCTTTCATGTTCTTCAAATTTGAGAGTTTTGTGATGAAATCCATTGCTATGAATCTCTATAGTCCTTACAGTTATGGTATTGGCTGTAGCTTTCCATATGGTTGGTGTTTGTTGGCTTTGCTTCATGCACACATCTCACATTCTTTAATATGTTGTTGAATATCTGTCCACATTTCTGGTCAATAATAGATTCTTGTGATTTTCTCCATTGTCTTGTTGATCTCAAAATATTCTGCAGTGATTGTGTTATATTCTTGTACCATCACTTGCTTTCTGACTTCTCTGAATATGTATATCAGTTTATGATATAGTATCATTCCATCTTCTTTCTTGAAGTTCTCATTTTTCTTGTTGATCTTTTTTGCATATTCATCTTTCTTTATTGCTTTTTTGATCTTTTCTTTGATATCTGATCCTTCTGTGGTGATTCTTGTTGCTCTTAATATTTGTTGATCCAGAACCATATTTTTTGTTCCTTTTAACTCTTTGAAGAGTGTTCTTGAATCTTGTTTCTTTCTTATAAGATCTGGTCTTCAGCTTAATGCATCCACCCAGGCATTTTCTGTGCCTTTGCAGTGTCATATTCTGAAGTTGTAGTGTACCAGTACATCTGTGTACTATCTGGCTTGTTGTCTTGTAAGTTCTTTGGTCATTATAAAGTATTGCAGGTTGTCATGGTTCAAGATGATTTTCATCTGATGTTGATTTCCTTGTAGTTCAATCTTTCATTTTTTCAGTGATACCACTATTGCAAGTAGTTTCTTGTTGTAGATATTGTAGTTTTGTTTGGCTGGTGTCATTATTCTTGCATAGCATGTGACTAGTTGTAGTCTTTCTTGCTTATCTGGTTGTTGTAATCTTCCCACTATCACACAGTCCAATGCATCTGTATCAATCACACATCTCTTTGTTAGATTGTAGTATTATCTCATTTCTTCTTTTCTGAACTTGTCTTTTATTGCTTCAAATGCTTGTTGACACTCTGTTGTTCATTTGAACACTTTGTCTTTCTTGAATAGCTTTGTGAGCAGTCTCACTTTCTTTAAAAATCTGTGTATGAACTGTTGATAGTAGTTTGCTAGTCTGTGGAACATCTGAACTTCTTTGACTTTCTTTAGTGTCAGTCATTGTAGTATTTTGTTGATTTTTCCTGGTTCCATTTGTATTCCTTCTGTTGACATGATGTGTTCAAGGTCTCTGATTTCCTTCTTGAAGAAGTCACACTTCTTTAGCTTCACTAGTAGATTGTATTTTCACAGTTTTTCCAGTACTTTCTTGACTTTTCCAGTGTGATTCTTTCAGTCTTCTTTGGTGAATATAACCACATCATCAAGGTATTTTATTCTGAACACTGTTTTCCATTCATCATCTTTTTTGATTTGTATCTGGTAGTAGGCATCTTTAATGTTGATTAGAGTAAACCATGTTACTCCCCTCAATCTGTCTTGCACTTCTTCAATCAGTGATGTTGGGTAGCAGTTCTTGACCATAATACTGTTCAACTGTCTGTAATCCACATATAGTTATAAAGTTTCATCCTTCTTTGGTGCAAACAGTATTGAATATCCTGCCAGTGATATCAACTCTCTGATGTAATCTTTCTTGAGATTATTCTTGATGTATTTCTTTACTTCAGCTGATTCTTTCTTGTTCAATCTGTATATTGGTAATTTTGCTGGTTGTTTTCTGTCTTGTAGCTTTATCTCATGGTCCCAGGGTTTGTGCTTTGGTAAACTGTTGCTCTGATCTCTTTCTCTGAATATATTGATGTATTCCCAGAATTCTTCTGGTAGGGTTTTCTTGATTTTTTTGTCCTGGTCATTCTTTTATACTTGCAGCTGCTCTGAGTTGTTAGGGTTCTTCATGACTTGATCTGCTTTATCATTATGGATCAGGTCTTCATGAATTTCTTTGATGTTAATTGATCATTCTTTATGCAGTATCTTTCTGTTGACCTGACTTATTACAGCCAGTGTCTCACCTAAGTTGTTTCTGAGTGTGGGTCTCTGATTGTGGTGTACTGGTTTGAGAGAGCATTCACAGTTTGTCAGCTTAATCTTTCCTTCTTGCCAGTCTATCTCTGAATTGTGTCATTTCAACCAAGAGTATCCCAAGACTATATTATAGTTCTCTAGATTTGTCACTTTGAAATGCACTTCCTTGTGGTGTTGTTCTATTCTCATCTCAATAAGATATGTCTCTTCTTCAACTCTATTGAGAGTTCCTCCTCCCAGTTCTGATAACTGGTGGGGATATTTCTTCATTTGCTTTATGATGCCAGCTTGTTTGGTGAATCTTCTGTTGATAAATAGTCTGATTGCACCTGAGTCCACTAGAACTGTTGCATGCTTTGATTCAAGTAAGATTGCTGTAACTCTGAGATGACAGATTTGTCTGTTAGTGGCTAACAGTTTCATTTGCCTATTCATGCTGCTTACAGACTCTTGTTTATGGCAGCCATCTTGTTTCCTGATTTAATAAGAGTTGTCTTGAATGCCTGTTTGTGTATTTTGCAATTATTTCTGCCAGTACATTATTTCTTGTGTATTTTCTGCATGTACTTATTGTTTTTACATTCTGCACAGTTTTCACATTCTTTCAAACCATGCAGGGATCTTGTCATTTTCCAAAATCTTTTGTCTTTGTGAAATTTACATTGGCATTTGTACTTGAATTTGTTGTGGCATGGCTGGTTCAGTTTTTCCACTTCTTTCTGTTTTTTGTTCCAGTGCTGTCTGCATGTTATTATTGCTAGTAATCTGTTTTCTTCTTTACATGTAGTCCAGTGTAATTGGTTGCCTCAGATCTGTAATGTTCTTGCTGTTGGGCATCTTGCCTCTTCAGGTGTCATGCTTTCTATAAGGCTGAGTTTCTTCAAGATATTCTCTTCATGTTTCTCAAATTCTAGTATTTTCTAACTTAGTTCTTTCTTCAACTTCAGTGTGATTGTCTGTTCTTTGCTTGACTAATATTCTTCATTATCACTGTGGTCTTGTTTCTGAGTTGCTTGCAACTTTTTTGATGATTGTGGGTAGTATCCACTGTTCTTTCCATCTCTGTGGATAGGGCAATTGTTGTTGTAGCAAAAGCTCCAATGAATTCTGGTGTGATCTGGGTGTTCTATAGATAAGATATTCTGTAGGTCTGGCATTTCCCATTCTTCTTTCTCAGTGTCACATTTGCAACACTGGTAATTCTTGATGTTACAACTGTAGTCTCTGTGATACATAAAGTCTTCTGTAATCTATGTTTATTATTCAAACTCTTCTTGTTATTTCTGGTGAAGCTTGCATGAACATCTGTAGATCAGATACTGAGCATGTTTCTTGTGCTTTGAGTCCTGAATTTCATCTATTTTCTTGCTGTAGTGGTATTTGCAGTCAAGTGATCAAATTCCCTAATCTTCACTTGGTTTACTCCTTGTTCTCACACATAATTCTTTGCATAACTTCCATTTCTTGTCATCCAGCTGGTTTTGGTATTTTGGTTCATCTTCTGGCTGCTGGGGTAGCTTCAGGTAGGCTTTCATGACTTGTTCTTCAAATATCTTTCTGAACTGTTGTTGGAGTTCTTTTTCAGTTTGCTCTTTCTAAGTTGTTGCTTGAAGATATTATTGGACTTCAGAGTCTTCTTTATTTTCTTTTGAGATTGTTCTGAGTTTCTTGTCTCTCTAATCTGTTTTCTTTGCTCTGCACTGCTTTGCTTGATGTCCAGGCTTAGCACAATAGAAGTATAATTTCTCTTTCTTTCTCCACTCTTTTTCTTTCTCATTAAGCATGTTAACTTTTATTGTATCCAGCTCCATGGGTGTGTGTCTGTAAGAATCTGGTTGTACATTTTTGCTCCAGTCTTGACTTCCAGTATGATTTAATAAACTGGGTTGCTTTCATGATGCTTTTCCTTGCTTCTTCATTTTTTGTTCATGAAGTTGGTTTCCAATCCTGACTGTCACTTTGATCATCTTGGTCAGGGTGTGTGGTTGTTTCTCCAATCACACTATTTTATTTTTGATCTCATCAAATAGTTCTTGGTAGTAGGTGTTGACTAAGACTTCATTATCCCAATCAATATTGACACAGATTTGCTGGAATCTCATAGCATATTCTTGTGGTGATGTTTTTTGTTGTATGTGGTGTAACTGCTGGGCTGCTATATTTTATTTCTTGACTTCTCTGAAAGTGGTTTTCAATATTCAAATAAAGGTGTTGTAACTGTCAATGATCTTAAGCATGTTGTTGTTCTGATTGACTTCATCTCTTTTATAATAATTCCACAGGTAGATGTTGAACCAATCAAATGCTGGTTCACAAAGATGTAATGCTATCATTATCATCTTGTTCTTATTATTACTGAGTTCTTTGCCTTTCATATCTATATAGATGCACAGTTGTTCTAAGAAAGCTCATAATTTTCCCTGTTTGCTCTTGAAGAATTTCAGTGAATTAACTTTGGCTTTATTCTTCTTTTTCTGTTGTCTGGTGGATAAGATGGCCATGATCTGGGCCTCAAGCTGCTTGTTATGATCTTTTAATTTGTGGTTCTGCTCTCCAAGTCTTTCAGTAATCTGTTCAAGCTGCAAGATTCTATTTATAAGATCTTAAGTGTTGACAGCTGATGCTTTGGATGCAGACATGGTTTCTATACTTTGTTAGATCTTGATGTGGGGTGGGGGTCATATCTTTATAATTAACATGACACAGAAAGTTCTTTCTTTGTATGCAATCTCTGGGGTCTCAGGTGTATTCTCTTCTGAGTCAGGGGTGATCAATGTGTTATGTATTTTTGATTTGGGTGACTGGGAACCTCCCTGGGTTCTTTAGAGTCTTGAGAGAATCAAAAAGCTCAAAAAGAACAACAACAGATTGGAGGTAGTAATTAATAATCCAATGGTGCTCCAGTTGAGTGGGCAGTCTTGCTCTGATGACAAAGAGTTTCCATACAGATATATCAGAGTCAGGGCAAGGCTATCATGTCTTCTCAAGAGTAGCAGGATCAGGTACAATTATACAGTATCACAAGACTTTAATAGTATGGAAAGTAACCAAGATATGAAAGTATCTGATTTAAAGGTATCTGTAAGATAGGTAAGAAGATTAATTATAATGAATGAGTCCATTGAATCTCTGGTAATAAGTGTTCTTATATACATGATGCTCTCTGGTGATAGTCCTGCTAAGCTGTCCTATCTATTCTATCACAGTATGCTTGCTATGTCCTCTGATTAGTTCTATTGTGCTCAGTGTGATTGGTCAGCTTATCAGTTCTATTGCTGATCATGTGACTTCCTGTTCTAAGGTTTCTCCACAATGGTCTGTGACTCTGTCTTGTCAGGTTTCATCCAATCATCCTGTGTCTTTGGCTGCCGTGCCACAAGCTTCATAACACACTGGCTGTAATAAGTCAGATCAACAAGAAGATACCACATAAAGAATGATTGATTAATACTGAAGAAATCCATGAAAACTCAACCCATGACAACAAAGCAGATCAGATCATAAAGAACCTCAATAACTTGAAGCAGCTGCAAGTACAAAAGAATGATCAGGATGAAAAGATCAAGAAAACTCTACCAGAGAAATTCTGGAAATATATTGATGTATTCAGAGAAAGAGATCAGAGCAACAGTTTACTAAAGCATGAACCCTGAGATCACAAGATAAAACTACAAGATAGAAAACAACCAGCAAAATTGCCAATATACAGATTGAACAAGAAAGAATCAGCTGAAGTAAAAAAATATATTAAGAATAATCTCAAGAAAGATTACATTAGAGAGTTAATATTACTGGCAGAATATCCAATACTGTTTGCACTAAAGAAGAACAGAACTTTATGACTATGTGTAGATTACAGACAGTTGAATAGCATCATAGTCAAGAACTGCTATCCAATACCACTGATCAAAAAAGTGCAAGATAGATTGAGGGGAGTAACATGGTTTACTCTAATCAACATCAAAGACACCTACTACCAGATATAAATCAAAAAAGGTGACAAAGAGAAAACAGACCCCAGAACAAAATACCTTGATGATGTAATTATATTCACCAAAGGAGACCAAAAGAATCACACTGGAAAAGTCAAGAAAGTACTGAAAAAGCTATAAGAATACAACTTACCAGCAAAGCTAAAGAAGTGTGATTTCTTCAAGAAAGAGATCAGATACCTTGGACACATCATGTCAACAGAAGAAATACAAATAAAGCCAGGAAAAATCAACAAAATACTACAATGGCCAACATCAAAGAAAGTCAAAGAAGTTTAGATGTTCTACAGACTAGTGAATTACTATCAACAGTTCATACATGAATTTTCAAAGAAAGCAAGACCACTCATACAGCTATTCAAGAAAGATAAAGTGTTCAAATGGACAACAGAGTGTCAACAAGCATTTGAAGCAATAAAAAACAAGTTCAGAAAAGAAGAAATGAGATGACACTACAACTCAATAAAGAGATTTGTGATTGATATGAATGCATCAGACTGTGCAATAGCAGAAAGATTACAACAGCCAGACAAGCAAGAAAGACTATAACTAGTCACATACTACATAAGAACAATGACACCAGCCAAACAAAACTATAATATCTATAACAAAAAAATACTTGCAATAGTGGCATTACTGAAAAAATAGAAGATTGAACTACAAGAAAATCAACATCAGACAGAAATCATCTCAGATCACAATAATCTGCAATACTTTATGATGACCAAAGAACTTACAAGACAACAAGCCAGATGGTACACAGATGTACTGGTACACTACAACTTCAGAATACAATACTGCAAAGATACAGAAAATGTCTGGGTGAACACATTAAGCTGAAGACCAGATCTTATGAGAAAAGAGCAAGATTTAAGAATACTTTTCAAAGAGTTGGAAGAAACAAAGAATATGGTTCTGGACCAACAAACATTAAGAGTGACAAGAATCACCACAGAAGAATTGGATATTGAAGAAAAGATCAAAGAAGCAAGAAAGAAAGATGAATATACAAAAAAAAAAATTGATAAAGAAAATGAGAACTTCAAAGAAAAAGACAGAATGATACTATATTATGGACTGATATACATATCCAGAGAAGTCAGAAAGCAAGTAATGGTACAAGAATATGATACAATCACTACAGGACATTTTGAGATCAACAAGACAATGAAGAAAATCACAAGAATCTACTATTGGCCAGGAATATGGATGAATATTCAATAACATGTCAAAAAATGTGAGACATGTGCACAAAGCAAAGCCAACAAACATCAACCATACAGAAAGCTACAGCCAATACTGCAACTGTGAGAACCATGGAGATTCATAGTAATGGATTTCATCACAAAGCTTCTGAATTCAAAGAATATGGAAGAGAAGAAGTACAACTTAATACTAGTAGTTACTGACAGATTAATGAAGTACAGATACTTCATATCATTCAGAAAAGCAACAACAGCACCAGACACAGCACTGATAGTACTGCAAAACATGCTTGCCAATCATGAAATGTCAGAAGAAATAATCACAGACTGAGATATCAGATTCACAAGTAAATTCTGAGCAACACTAATAGCACAATTGAGAATAAAGCAGAAGATATCAATAGTCTATCACTCACAGACAGATGGACAGACAGAGTGACTGAATCAAATCTTGAAGCAATATTTATAAGAATATGTTAACTATCAATAGAATAATTGGGTTATGCTACTATCCATGGCACAATTGGTATATAACAGAGCAAAGAACACTATTACAGAAATGACATCATTCTACATAAACTATAGCAGAGAACTGAAAATACAGAAACAATCAAGAATTACATGACAAAAGACTCAAGAAGCAGAACTTACAGCAATATAACTATAAGAACTGCAGAACCAGATGAAACTGAACATTGAATTCCTGAAAGAGAGAATGAAGCATTACTATAACAGAAGACACCAGAAGGCACCAATTCAGAAAGAAAAGAAAAAAGTATTTCTAATTCAACAGAATATTAAAACCAAACAATCAAGCAAAAAACTCAATTTCAAAAAACTGGGACCATACAAAATCACAAAGCAGATCAGAAAAGTCAACTACCAATTGCTATGGATGTCCAACCAGCCCAACTGCAATCCGTAGGCGCACTAACGACAGTGCTGTTGGATTCAGGGGAATTGATCATCTCAGAGTTCTGGAGAGCATTTTCAAGGCCGGCAGGTATTACAAACTCAACCTTTTCAGATGTAGCGTCCTTGCAGACAACCTTCAGGTCCTTTGTCTTTTGCAAGAAGGAGAAGGGATACATGGCCTCGCGATACCACGCGTACAGCTTGAACAGACTGCGCATCAGATTGCTGAACTCCTGAGCATCTGAAAAAGGCTTGTACTCAATTGGGTCCATGGTGGTTGTTGTGGACTTGGAGACCATAGTAGCAGTAGGAGTCTCTGCTGTTGCTGTTGCTGCAGTCAGGCGCCGTACCCCGCTTTCATGGACTATGTAGGCGGCTCTTCTGCTGGCAAACATTGTTCCCTATAATTGATACGCCTACATCCATATAAGTAGTCTGTTATATATAGCCCCCACCAAGGCATATAGTATTTGTCTGCACTGAAGGGGGTTCTTCGTACGTTAGGCTAGATTCCTGACTAACGTAATCCGCAAGCGAGCGAAATCCGCAAGCGAGCGAAAGATTTTTTTCAACTTCCTCAACCATCCACTTCAACGTGTCAGAATGCCACTAATTCGCAATAAAAATGCAAGATCCTTTATAGAAATAGAGGGAAGGATTGAACTTGCTATTTCTACTCTTAAAAAGCAAGAAATTAGCTCAATTGCTGAAGCTGCATGGCTATTTAATATGCCTTATACTATCTTATATCATCAAGCAAAAGAAAGACATGCACAAATCAGTCTCCATGCAAATTTGATCAAATTAACTGAGCCTGAAGAGAATTAGCTAGTTCAATGGATTCTAGATCTAGCTAAATGAGGAATTCCCCCCCAACCAGCATTTGTTGAGGATATAGTCTATCATCTTCTTACAATGCAAGATTCTATCTATTCTCTCCCCTGTGTTAGCCAGAAATAGGTGTCAAATCTGATTAAATATCATACAGAGCTCAAATACTGCTATTCCAGACACTATAAGTATAAGCAAGCAAAATGTGAGAATAGGAAGATTATTCAGAATTGGTTTAAGACTCTGGAAGATATAATTACTGAGCATGAAATTTTAATAAAACATATCTATAACTTTAATAAGACTGGATTTGCAATGGGCCTCTGCATAACTATCAAGATTATTACTAGTGCTAAGCACTATAGCTGAGCAAAGCTTCTACAGTCTAGAAATCAAGAATAAATCACAGTAATTAAATCAGTCAATGTCTCAGACTAGGTCTTGCCCTCATACATTATTCTTAAGGAGCAAAATCTACAGAAAGGCTGGTTTGATAGGCTTTCAGCTAGCTGAAGACTTGATATTAGTTCTAATGGCTGGACCACAGATAAGATAGAAATTAAATAGCTGACTAGACTATTTATTTCTGCTGTAAATTCATGGAGGGTTGACACTTATATACTTCTTATTCTAAATAGGCACAGCAGTCATCTTACTCCAGAATTTAACTATATCTATAAGAAGAATAAGATTATTTCTCTGTGTATGCCATCACATTTATTCCACCTCTTGCAGCCTGTTGATGTGAGTGTTTTTGCAGTTTTGAAGCAGACATATAATAGTCTAGTTAAACAGTAAATGTGGCTTAGAATCAACACTATTAAGAAGGCAGATTTTCTGGATGCTTATCCTACAGCACATACAGAGATCTTCAAGGCTCAGAACATTTAAAGTGGCTTTATAGCTACTGGAATAGCCCTATTTGACCCAGATCAGGTTCTTCAGCAGCTGGATATTCAACTCTAAACCCCTACTTCCCCAGTGTTATAAATCTTGCAGCACGGCAGCCAAAGACACAGAATGATTGGAAGAGACCTGACAAGGCAAAGTCACAGACTGTTATGGAAAAACCTTAGAATGGAAAGTCATGTGACCAGCAATAGAACTGATAAGCTGACTGGCCATATTAAGTATGATAGAACTGATAAGCTGACCAATTGCACCAAGTACAATAGAACTAATTAGAGAACATAGCAAGTGTACTGCAATAGAATAGATAGAACAGCTTAGTGAAACTATTATCAGAAGAGCATTATGTATATAAGAATGCTTATTACTGAAGATCTAATAAACTTGTTTATTGTAATTCATCTTCTTATTTATCTTACAGATATTTTTGAATCAGATACTTTCATATCTTGATTACTTTCTATACTATTAAAGTCTTGTGATACTGTATAATTGTATCTGATTCTGCTATTCTTGAGAAGACACAATAGCCTTGCTCTGACTCTAATATATCTGTATGGAAACTCTTTGTCATCAGAGCAAGACTGCTTACTTAACTAAAGCATTATTAAATTATTAATCACTATCTCTAATCTGTTGTTGCTCTCTTTGAGCTTTTTGATATTCTTCAAAACCTCAAAGAATCCAGAGAGATTCCCAGTCACACACAATATATTGATCACCTCTGACTCAGAAGAGAATATATCTGAAATCTCAGAGATTGTATATAAAGAAAGAACTTTCTGCATCATATTAAAGTATAAAGATATGACCCCCACCTCATGTCAAGATCTAATAAAATATAGAAACCATGTCTGCATTCAAAGCACCAGCTGTCAATACTTAAAATCTCATGAATAAAATCTTGCAGCTCAAACAAATTACCAAAAAGCTTGAAGAGCAGAACCACAAATTAAAAAATCATAATGAGCAGCTTGAGGCCCAGATCATGGCTGTCTCATTCACCAGATAACAAGAAAAGAAAGATAAAGTTAAAGTTAATCTACCAGAACTCTTCAAGAGTAAATGAGAAAAATTACAAGCTTTCTTGAAACAACTGCATATCCATATAGATATGAAAGGCAAAGAACTTAGCAACAATAAAAACAAGATAATGATGACAGTATTATATCTTTATAGAGCAGCATTTGATTGGTTTAACATCTACCTGTAGAATTACTACAAAAAAGATAAAGTCAATCAGAATAACAATATGCTTAATATCTTTATTTAGACATTAAAAACTACTTTTGGAGAAGTTGAAAAATGAAATGTAGTAGCCCAGCAGTTACACCATATACAACAAAAGACATCACCACAAGACTATGCTATAAGATTCCAGCAAGTCTGTATCAACACTGATTAGAACAATGAAGCCTTAGCTGACACTTTCTATCAAGGATTATTTGATGAGATTAAAGACAAAATAGTATAATTGAAGAAATGATTACACACTCTGATTAAAATAATTGAAGTAGCAGTCAAAATTGAAAACTGACTTTACAAATGAAAAAGGGAAAAGCAAGAAAAAGCACTATAGAAGTAATCCAGTTTGCTAAACCATACTGAAGATTAAGGCTGGAATAAACATGTACAACCAGACTCTTATAGATACACACCCATGAAGCTGAATATAATAAAAGTTGACACACTTGACAAGAAAGAAAAAGAATGAAGAAAGAAAGAGAAATTATGCTTTTATTATACTAAGCTCAAATACTGAGCAAAGCAATGCAGAATAAAGAAAGCAGATCAAAAAGATAAGAAACTCAGAGCAATCTCAAAAGAAAATAAAGAAAACTCTGAAGTTCAATAATATCTCTGAGTAATGACTTAGAAAGAGCAAACTGAAGAAGAACTTCCACAGCAGTTCAGAAAGATATTTGAAGAATAAGTTATGAAAACTTATCTGAAGCTACTCCAGCAGCTAGAAGATAAATTAAAATGTCAAAACAAGCTGAATGATGAAAAATAAAAGTTATGCAAAGAATTATGTATAAGAACAAGAAGTAAATCAAGTAAAGATTGGGAAATTTGATCACTTGACTGCAAGTACCACTACAAACAGAAAATGAATAAAATTCAGAACCCAAGACATAAGAAACATGCTTAGTACCTGACCTACAGATGTTTATGTGAGCTTCATTAAAGATAACAAGAAGAGTTTGAATGATGAACATGAGTTATAAAAGACTTCATGTATCATGAAAACTATAGTTACAACATTAAAGATTGCCAGTGTTGCAGATGTGACACTGAAAAAGAAGAATGAGAGATGCTAGACTTATAGAATACCTCATTTATGAAAAATTCAGATCGTGCCAGAATTCATTGAAGCTTTTGCTATAACAACAATTACTCTATCCACAGAGATGGAAAGAATGATAAATACTACTTGGAAAATACTAGAATTTGAGAAACATGAAGAAGATATCTTGAAGAAACTCAGTCTCATAAAAAGTGTGACATCTAAAGAAGAAAGATATCTAATAACAAGAATATTATAAATTCAAGACAATCAATTACACTGGACCACATGCAAAGAAGAGAACAGATTATTAGCAATAATAATGTGTAGACAGCACTGGAATAAAAAACAGAAAAAGATGGAAGAACTAAACCACTCATGTTATAATGAATTTAAGTATAAATATCAATGTGAATTTCATGAAGATAAGAGACTTTGGAAAATGACAAGATCTCTGCATGATTTAAAAGAATGTAAAAACTATGCAGAATGCAGAGATAACAAGTATATATGAAAGATACACAAGTAATAGTGTATCAATAAAAATAATTGCAAGATATACAATCAGACACCCACAATAACTCTTGTTAATTCAGAAAATAAGTGAGCTATTATAAACAAGAGCCTGTGAGCAGTATGAATAGACAAGCAAAACTATTAACTATTAATAAACAAATCTGTTATCTCAGAGTTATAATGATCTTACTTAAATCAAAGTGTGCAATGATTCTAGTAGACTCAGAAGTAATCAGACTATTTATTGACAGAAGATTCACTAAACAAGCTGGCATTATAAAGTGAATAAAGAAATATTTCTACTAGTTATTGAAACTGAGAAAAGAAACTCTTGATAGAGTTAAAAAAGAAATATATCTCATCAGAATGAGAATAGAATAACACTATAAGAAAGTGTGTTTTAAAGTAATAAATCTAGAGAACTATAATATAGTCTTGGAATACTCTTGATTAAAGTAATATAATCCAGAAATTAACTAGCAAGAAGAAAAAATTAGACTAATAAACTGTAGATGCTTTCTCAAACCAGTACACTATAATTAGAGACCCACACTCAGAAATAACTTAGACAAGACACTGGCCATAATAAGTCAGATTAACAGAAAGATACCACATAAAGAATAATTAATCAACACAGAAGAAATTCATGAAAACCTAATCCATAACAATAAAATAGATCAAGTCATGAAGAACTTCAATAACTTGAAGCAGCTGCAAGTACAAAAGAATAATCAGAATAAAAAACCAAGAAAACTCTACCAGAAGAATTCTGGGAATACATTAATATATTCAGAAAAAGAGATCAGAATAACAGTTTATCAAAGCACAAATTCTGAAACCATAAGATAAAACTACAAGATGGAAAACAATCAGCAAAATTGCCAATATACAGGTTGAACAAAAAAGAATCAGCTGAAGTAAAGAAATACATTAAGAACAATCTCAAGAAAAATTACATCAGAAAGTTAATATTACTGGCAGGATATTCAATACTGTTTGCACTGAAGAAGAACAGAACTCTATAACTATATATGAATTACAGACAGTTAAACAGTATTACAGTCAAGAACTGCTATCTGATACCACTAATTAAAGAAGTGCAAGACAGATTGAGAGAAGTAACATGGTTTACTCCAGTTAATATCAAAGACATCTACCACCAGATACAAATTAAAGAAGGCAACAAATGGAAAACAGCATTCAGAACACAGTATGAACTGTACAAATACAATGTCATGCTATTTAAACTAGTAAACACACCAGCAACATTTCAAGCACTCATCAACAATATACTGCAAGAGTATCTAGATGATTTTATTATTGTATACCTTGATAATATGATTATATTCACCAAAGAAGACTGAAAGAATCACACTGGAAAAGTTAAGAAAGTACTGGAAAAACTACAAAAATACAACCTACCAGCAAAACTAAAGAAGTGTGACTTCTTTAAAAAAGAAATTAGATACCTTGAACACATTGGATTACTACCAACAGTTCATACATGGATTTTTGAAGAAAGTAAGACCACTCACACAGCTATTTAAGAAAGACAAAGTGTTCAAATGGACAACAGAGTATCAACAAGCATTTGAAGTAATAAAAGATAAGTTCAAAAAAGAAGAAATAAGATGACACTATGACTTAACAAAAAGATATGTGATTGACACAGATGCATCAGACTGCATAATAGCAGAAAGATTACAACAACCAAATGAGCAAGAAAGACTATAACTAGTTGCATGCTATGCAAGAATATTAATACCAGCTGAACAGAACTACAACATTCATAACAAGAAACTACTTGCAATAGTGGCATTACTGAAGAAATAAAAGATTAAGCTACAAGAAAATCAACATCAGACAGAAATTATCTCAGACTACAACAA
The DNA here is from genome assembly GCF_018416015.2 of Coccidioides posadasii str. Silveira. Lineage (NCBI taxonomy): Eukaryota > Fungi > Ascomycota > Eurotiomycetes > Onygenales > Onygenaceae > Coccidioides > Coccidioides posadasii. The sequence goes on along the minus strand of NC_089408.1, from coordinate 7,677,888 downwards.
TCTGTAATACTTTATGACAACTAAAGAGCTTACAAGATGACAAGCCAGATGGTATGCAGATGTACTGGTACACTATAATTTCAGAATACAATACTGCAAAGGCACAGAAAATGCCTGGATGAATGTATTAAGCTAAAGACCAGACCTTATAAGAAAAGAACAAGATTCAAGAACACTCTTCAAAAAATTAGAAGAAACAAAGAATATGCTTCTGAACTGACAGATATTAAGAGTGACAAGAATCATCACAGAAGAATCAGATATTAAAGAAAAGATCAGAAAAGCAATAAAGAAATATAAATATGTGAAAAAGATCAACAAGAAAAGTAGCAACTTCAAGAAAGAAGATGAAATGATACTATATCATAAACTGATATATGTACTCAGAGAAGTCAGAAAGCAAGTGATGGTACAAGAATATGACACAATCACTGCAGGATATTTTGGAATTGACAAGATAATGGAAAGAATCACAAGAATCTACTATTAGTCAGAAATGTGAACAGATATTCAACAACATGTCAAAGAATGTAAGATGTGTGCATGAAGCAAAGCCAACAAACACCAACTATATGGAAAGCTACAGCTAATACCACAACTGTGAGAATTATGGAGATCTATAGTAATAGATTTCATCATGAAACTTTTAAATTTAAAGAATATGGAAGAAAAGAAGTATGACTCAATACTAGTAATCACTGACAGATTGACAAAGTATGAATACTTCATACTGTTCAGAGAAGCAACAACAGCACCAGATATGGCACTGATAGTACTATAAAATGTGCTTGCCAACCACAGAATGCCAGAAGAGATAATCACAGATTGAGACACCAGATTTATAAGCAAATTCTGAATAATATTGATAGCACAACTGGGAATTGAACAAAAGATGTTAATGATCTATTACCCACAGACAGATAGACAGACAGAGTGACTGAACCAAACCTTAGAGCAATACCTGTAAGAATATATTAACTACCAACAGAATAATTAGGTTATGCTACTGCCCATGGCACAATTAGCATACAATAGAGCAAAAAATACCACTACAGAAATAACACCATTCTACATGAACTATAGCAGAGAACTGAAAATACAGAAACAAGAATTGCACAACAAAAAACTTAAGAAGCAGAACTCACAGTAATATAACTATAAGAACTGCAAAATCAGATGAAACTGGACATTGAATTCCTGAACAAGAGAATAAAGCACTACTATAACAGAAGACACCAGGAGGCACCAACTCTGAAAGAGAGAGAAAAAGTATTTCTAATTTGATGAAATATCAAAACCAAATAACCAAGCAAAAAACTTGATTTCAAAAAATTGAGACCATACAAAATCATAAAGTGGATTGGAAAAGTCAATTACAAACTCCAGCTACTCAAGAAGATGAGAATATACCCAGTATTTCATGTCTCATTATTGGAGAAAGCACCAGTACATGCCAAAGAAATACCTACAGAAATTAATAAAGAACAAGAATATGAAGTCAAATAGATACTAGATTATCAGAAGATCAGCAGAAAACTTCACTACTTAGTGAAATAAAAAGAGTATAATATCTTGAAAAACACCTGAAAACCAACAGAAAATCTTAGAAATGCTTAGATAATTATTAAGATGTATTATCAATAACACTCTCACTCAGCAAAGCATTAACAAACAAATTGGAAATAACTGAAAGAGAATCTGAGAAAGAAAAATCATTTAATAAAACAAGAAAGTTTTAAACTTCTCTCTGCTCAGCTACTCTTTTCTGTTTCTTGTTCTCAAGATGTTTCAGATCTTCTACAGACTTTAATTCAGATTCAAGAAATTTACTAGCTTAATCACAGAGTAACTTTTTCTGCTTTTGAAAATAAAAAAGACAAAAGAGAGTTTCTTACTCAGCATACTTAAGCTTATTCTAAGCTTCAAATAACTTCTGCTAATCAGCAGCAGAGAAACTACTATCATGAACACAATAATAATCAGCACAAACACACTTACTATACCAAGAAGAATGACTCAACTTTAGGCAAGTCTTATTCAGTAAAGAACATTAAGAACAGAGACAAAGCATAACAAATTCAGATTACTTAATAGCAAAAAGAAGATTATTCTTGCAAACATTAGAAGCAGACAATATGGTGAAAGAAAATTATAAAAACACTCACTAAAGAACAAGAAAACAAGAGAAAAATCTGAAAGTTTAAAAAGAAGAGAAAGTCACTCTTTTATATCTCAGAGATGAAAAGCAGAGTGGTTGAGGATAACATGCTGTGAAAGAAGAGAATAATATTATGAATCTTATGGCATGGCAGCTGAAGACACAGAACAATTATAAGAGACCTGACAAGACAAAGTTACAGACTGTTATAAAGAAATCTTAAAACAGAAAGTTATGTGACCAGTAATAGAACTGATAAGCTGACCAATTATATCAAGTGTGATAGAATTAATAAGCTAACTGATTGCACTAAGTATGGTAGAACTAATCAGAAAACATAGCAAGTATACTGCAATAGAATAAATAGGATAGTTTAGCAGAACTATCATCAGAAGAGCATCATGTATATAAGAATACTTATTATCAGAGATTTAATAAACTTGTTTATTGTTATTCATCTTCTTATCTATCTTACAGATATCTTTGAATCAGATACTTTTATATCTTGATTACTTTTTATATTATTGAAGTTCTGTAATACTGTATAATTGTATCTGATTCTACTACTCTTGAAAAGACATAATAGCCTTGCCCTGACTCTGATATATCTGTATGGAAACTTTTTGTTATTAGAGCAAGACTGCCCACTCAACCAGAGTACCATTGAATTATTAATCACTATCTTCAATCTGTTGTTGCTCTCTTTAAGCTCTTTGATATCCTTCAAAACCTCAAAGGACCCAGGGAGGTTCCCAGTCACACACAATATCTAGCTAGTTAATCTAGCAACTCAGTGTCATTCTGGATCCTACAAACACCTCACAACCTCTGGCAATTGCATAGGCAGGTGGACAAGATCAAGAATCTTATGGAGCAGGGGCTTGAGAGCTTATTCCAGAGTTTAGTAAAAGAATTTAATCAAATTATCAGGGCCTGCAAATATGGAATAGTCAATGCCACTATTATGAAGAAGCAATATCAGGATATATTTGCTGCAAATAAGAAAGAGAAGCAAAAACATACAAGATCTAAGTGCTGAATTTAATGTGAAGAAGATTTAACTAGAGAAGAGATTGCTGAGCTTGCCATTCTATCTGCTCAACCTATTGAACAGTCAGTTGCTCAACTCTCTAAGCCTGCAGTCTCAGAGTCTGCATCATGTTTGCAGATACTACCAAGATGTACAAACTACCATATTTTAGATGATACAAGAAGAAGCTGCCCCAGTCCTATTGCAATGTAATTTAATCTATTTAGGGGTTGTTGAGTGTTAGTATTTTAGGTTAAATTCTAGTTAGTTGAGATGCATTAATTTAATCTTTCACTTGCTTGCGGATTTTGCTCGCTTGCAGATTATATTAGAGAATAGACATAAGGTAGTTCACCACTAAATAAGCCAAATCTTCCACCACCAAAATTCCTCCAATGTTCAATATTTAATATGTAACAACATGGTCAACAATGCCTTAATTAGACTTGCAATTAAAGATCTTGAATTATAAGAGACTTCAAATTACACTGCAACTGTAAGAATGTACTTAGTTAACTGAGAGATCCTGCACTAATAGTATAAAGACTTACAACTTGCTCAGAATAAAGTGGTCTTCTAATATAAGAAAAAGCTCTCTGATATACAGAAGACAGAGCTTCAGAATTATATAAACAAGCTCTCTAGCTGTAGTCTTACTATTACATCTCAGATCTTACAAAATATCATACAAGAGATGACAGAAAAGAATGTTGAGATTAACTAAATTAATTAATTTCATAAGCAGCATAATAACAAGATCAAATGTATTTATCTTAAAGTAATTAATCAAAATAGACAGATAGCAGATAACTATTAGTGCTTTAAGCACTTCTATATACTTGTAATTTGATGATTTATTTAATTACTTATAATTACAGTTGTTGATACTAGCTAACTATTTAACTACTACTTATAAAGTAGTTGGAGCAGAAAATTAATTAATATAATCTTAAGTTCTCAAATATCTACAACTTTAATAAAAAAGAATTTCTTCTAGATTCCTGCTATATCTTAAAGTAATTAGTCTTTATTAAAGCTCTACAGGCTAGAAAGAATACAATTATCTAGAATAAAAGTTAGAAATTTCTCTTATTACTCTACTTAGTCTCTGCTGAAGAAATTATGCTATCTTCAGCTCTTATTTATCAGAGTAAATTGCAAGATCTTCAGAATACATGATTAGATAATTATAATAAAAGTGAATGAGCCTACTTTACAGCTTTAACAAATGGTTGAAGTAATAATAAATATGAACTGAAGTAATTAAAATGAGTTTTTAATCAGTATATTAAGAAACAAGCTGATTGAAAAAAATATCTGCTTTTACTAGATAAGCATTTCTCTTATATAAATATGAAATTTATCAAATACACTGACTGTAAAAAGATTCTTCTTATAATTCTTTCATTATATTCAACTCACTATTTGTAATCTCTTGATGTTGGAATCTTTAGACTGCTGGACAAGGCATATTCTAATAAGCTAAAAGCACTACTATATTAAGAAATAAGCTATATTTGAATGACAAAAAGAAATTTCTGAAGACTATTTAATATAGCTTGAAAGAAGGCTTTGACAGTTGAAAATATACTTGCCAGCTTTGTAAAGACTGGAATTAATTCTCTGAATTCTTAATACTAACTATACTAATTTGAAACTGCTCAAGTCTCTATAATGCTAGTTAAATCTTCTATTTCTAGCAATATACATCTGCTCTGACAAGAGATCAAAAGTATATATCTTTAATACAGTCTAAATTCACAGAGTATTGAACAGATTATTTAAGTTAGTAAGCAGTTTGCTTTCTGTAATAAACTACTGGAATATGAAAATCAGTATCTAAGATTAACTCTAGTAATAAAGAAGCAACACTGCAAGTAAAGCAAGTCTCTAGCTCTACTTAATAAAGATAATTCTAGTCAAGCACAGTTCTAATCTTTAATAAAAGTTCTTAAGACACACAAGCATCTGAATAAAATAGAGACTGAAAAAGCTGATAAAATTACTTAAATATAAGAGATAAAACTTTAATAGAAACTTCAAAACAAGCAGACTGCTAGAGATATTGAAAAAGAAATAGATTAAACAGAAGAATATCTGTAAAAAAATCTAAGACTAATAAGAAACTGAAAAAATCAAATATACTAGATAAAGAGAGATATAACATGTTGCTTGTAAGAAGAAGAAAACTTTATAACTAGTAGAGAAGAAAAAACAGACAGTTGAATATACTAATAAATATTAGCAGTTAGAACTTCAAGCATCAGCTTCAAAGCACTATCAGAAGAACTCCTCTACTAAAGAGTCTTATTACAGAAAGTCTATACAATCTTTCAAAAGAGAAAGTAAGAGCTCTACAAGTATCTCTAGCAAGATATTAGGCTCTCTAGCCAAGAAATCTACTGTTGACATTCCTTTGAATTCTTTCCTATCTACCCTCTAAATCTCTTGCTCTGGCTGTAATATTAGGCTGTCCACCTATTTATTTTCCTAACTATACTAATTTCTATGCTTTAAAGAATACATTCATTTAATATTTAATAGTTATTTAATAATAAAGATCTGGTTGTTGAGATAATAAATTCGTTGCGTGGAGCTTTTGGCGAAATTTGGCTCATTTAGTGGTGTGGCTCGTTTAGTGGTGAACTACCTTAGTTGTGCCGTGGGTTTTCGAAGCTTATTTCGACCAAAGCCGCCGACGAGTACTCCGTACACAGTATATGATCCTTGGAAATGGCAGCAGCTCCAAGAGAGAGGCGGAAGCCGGTTGATGGGCTGTCAAATCTTCCAAGTACCAGAGAAGAGTGGCATGAGATGGCCCACATGTATCTCGCCAATGCCAGACTCCAGGACATATGCTCATTTGGTAAGTTTCAAGTTTGTTTGCATGATGGCCTTCCTCGCGCCATGGCTAACAGCATCTGTAAAGGGCGTTTCTCTGCATCAACAGTGACCAAAGAGGCATTCCTCACTGTCCGATGCATCTGGGACAACAGGATGCTCCCTGACGAGGCATTGGGGTACATTATTGACACGGGGGCGTTCTTCAGTCAGGAGCATTGCGATGAAGCAAGGCAATTCCTCAATAGAAAACTCCTTGGATCTAAACAGTTGACCACCTTGTTTGATATCATCTGTTTGGGTTCCGAAAAGAAAACACCTCCCAGGTTTCAGTGCTCTGTCACCGATGGACTAGGCCCCTTCTCGATGCTTGTTAATTTGCATGAGCAAATCGCGGAAAAGAGCCTATCTTTTTGCGCGAGATGGGGACTTAAACCCCCTGATATATGCATCAAAAAAATCCCATAGTGCGCCCCCGCCATCGAGCGGGTCCCCAACCTTCAGACGTCCCAAACGCACTCGTCGGAGCTCTCCAATCGTTGAAGATGACCCTCAAAGCTCCCCTGACCCCCTTGTTGAGCCTGTCAACCAGATTACCACGCCTCGTCCTGAAATCCACCCTTGGATTTCAAATGAACTCCCGGACGAGGTCCAGGACCACCAAACTCCTACAGAGACACTTGTGGTGAACTTTATGGTCACTTTATTAGGAGGGATTGCCTTACAACTTGTACCAACACGCCATTGTTATGGTTACAGGCCCTCATTGATCCGCCGTTGCGTACATATGGGAGCGACATGTAAAAGATCAAGCAGTGAGTTTCCATCTCTCTGTCTTCCTGCCCCAAGAGGAGAGTTTATGCTGCTAATGATTTTTGCTATACCTTTTCAGTCTATCAAGCCAGGGGTGTACCGCACTTTTATGATTTCACAGGATTACTTGTCCTTCCATGTTAGCATTGGGACATACAATGATGAGTATCTCAACTATATTTTTGGCCCTGGGAATGCGCCTGTCATTCCTACAGACAACCAATGCAATGGCTTCCTTCATATTCAGGAGTTGGGACCATTCAATGTTGAAATCAGAAATGAAATGGAGCTGCTGGCTCACATCATACTCTGCTTGATAGTATGGCAGCTGGATGGGAAACCAGAGATGTCCATGATCAAAACCAGCATGGCTGGAGTGCAGCCGGATGAATTGTCATGGTAGTTTTCTTTTCTTTTCTTTTCCCTTTTTTTTTTTTTTGGTTCGCGAATCAACATCGGCCCGTGGAGGTCTCTGCGTTGGCCTGGCCCTTTTTTAAAAAAAACAATAACACTGCTACAATAATTATTTGAAACTACTCTGTAGTGACTTGTTGAATGTCAAAGCTATAGCAGCCTATGACTATCACTACTATGTTGTTGATGCACACCTTACCTGTGCTCTCACCATATTCACTGATTCGCCTACTTTGATGAGGCACCCCATAGACTATAGTTCCCTGCGCCAATATAAATATAGTTTATTAACTTTATATTTTAAAGCAATATATCTATAATTTAAAGCTTCTGAAGATTCTAAATTCTTTATTGCTTGCTTAATTATAGATTTGTTGACTATTTTTATTGTGATTGGAAAATTGAAGGTTGGATTTTAAAATTGCAGTTGTTGGGTCAGAAGTTGGGTCATAGTTGTTGGATGGTTGGAAATGTTAGTCTCCACATTAGTTAGTTAGTTAGTGCCCACCCAGAGAAGAAAATAAATACAAGCATCTGACCAGGGAAACAAACTGTCCTTGCCACTCTTCTCTACTCAGTGCTTGTCTACATTTCTTGCACTTTTGTTATATCTAATTCACACCCTGAATTATGATGGGATTTTCATTAATACCCCGTTGCCTCATGCCAGATTTTACCTGGCCAAATCATGTCTCACGTACTGTGACTGACCAAATACCCGAAACGCCCTGCCCAACGCATCCACAGGTACGCCGACTATGGGGCATCCTCCACAGATATCTTCGACGGTTCTCTCGGTCTTATTGTAGCTGGGTTGGCGCTACATACGATAATCAGATTGCTCAGCTTCCATTTGGACTTATTCTGAAGTGGTCCGACGGTACTCGGTTAGAGGAAGTCTTGACTATGAAGGTTGCTAGAAGGGCGGGTCTCCCAGTTCCGAGGGTGCTCTGCTATGGAGAACATCCAGATAGTCCGCATGCTCCAGTGTCGATTCTGATGACTCGCATCCCTGGCAACGAACTTGGCCAAGTGTACGAGGTGCTTAGTGAGACAGACCGAAAGTCAATTCAACTGCAGTTAAAAGGCTATCTCGAGGCAATGCGGAGGTGGAAAAACCCTTGGGGGGGAAACAGAATTTGCTCTTTGTTAGGCACAGCTGTTAGGAGTGTCCGCATACCTAATCATCTTGCTGGCCCTTTTGAGTTGGAACAAGAGTTCAATGAGTACCTTCTAAAACCTGCTTGGTCTGGTGGTTTCTCATCAGAAACTGAATACAGCAATGCACTTGATCATGCCAAAAAAATGAATCTGATGTCACATCATATTGTTTTCACACATGGTGATCTCAAACACCATAACATCCTTGTGCATAATGGGCAAATCACTGGGTTTTTGGACTGGGAGTCGGCAGGCTGGTACCCTGAGTATTGGGACTTCACCACAGCACTGAGATTCACTCAGGAGGATTTCTGGTGGTATGATTTTGTGATAGGGCTTGGAGGCGGCCAGTACTTGATGGAACTAGATTGTGAGCGCGCGTTGTCTTCTTTAACAAGCGCTTCATATTATTGGTGACATAAGATAATTGCTTATAATCCAGATAAACCAAATACTTCTGACTAGTCCACTCCTCCAAGATGGTAGATTCTGCCCCGGTCATCATTCTCCCTTATATAACTCCTAACTGATGAGGCCCATGAAACTTCCCGCAAATCCGTTGAGGCAGTTCCCTGTCATAGGTATCAATGGTGAGTTACTGGCCATTTTACTTGAATAGTAGATAGAATACCTCGCGTCGTTTACAGCCCACACAATGTAGAGGCTGCTACTGGCCTTGGCTGGACATTGTTCGCAGCGCCCATTGCATTTGCATTTCCCCAGCTCTTAACTTCATTCTCCAGGGCTGCTAAATTGTCGCATTTCAGAATGATCTGACCGTTGATGGGCTTCTGGAGAAGGGCCAGAACCCAAAGCACCCAGACACGGCACGTAACGCCCGGAGTGTTTAACTGGCTGTCGTATGTCCTTATGGTGTGGTCCAAATGTCCCTCCCATCCGGCTGGAACATCAGCGATCCTGAAAAGACCCACGAGAAGGAAGGATTTGAAAACCCCCGCAGTAGGCCCATGATCTGCGATCCAACCACTGCCCTGCTGCTTGATATGGTATTTCGTACCACCGGTGTCGGGATGACGGTGAAAGTAGAGGCCCCAGTGGAAATTGTTCTGAACTGGGGGATGATTTCTTATAAACAAAATAATATAAAGCCCGTTAACTTTGAGGTTAGACAGAGACATAGCTAGGCTAGGTGCAGATTCCAACAACAAAGCAGTACGAAGTTTTCCTTTGCGTAAGCTGCTTCTGCGGATTTTGAGGACTTGGTCGGGAAGCCATTCTCGCTTTATAGATTGAGACTTCTCAGCTCGCCGGTCCAAGCACTCACTCGCGGGTAATGGCCATAGATAACACAGCGGGCTGCTTGTAAGTCACTCCGCAGCTCAGCGCGTAGCTCAGGTGAGATAATTGGATAGTGAGCTCAGCTTTTCTTGACGGGGCGCTAAGATTAGCGAATACTTCAGGCAAACCACTCTATCCATGCACTTGTAGTTTCGGAGTGGCAAACAAGGCGGACTAATAAAGGCCATGATTAGCCTAAGGCCTGTATAAGACACCGGTTTTTGCAGGGGTTACCTGAGAAGAACAAAAATATAGTGACCAGTTGCCACGAACATCAGCATCCTTGATTTCACTGAGATGATCATCTCCCAATCAATGGGAGACATGACTTCAAACTTAGGCGCTCAGAACCTCCCCACTAGAGGCCCGAGCACGTTGCAAGCAAGGCCAAGATAAATAGCAATTGGAGCGGATTATTTGGACTGATGAAAGCTGGGTATCTGGAGGCAGGCATACCAAGATTTATGTGACTCGGCGGACAAACTGTATAGTCAAATGGATTCAACAAAAACGTGGCTGGATGTTCTGGGGTTGAGTACATGGGACCAGCTATCTTCTGGGAGAAGGACTAGGGCCTTACAACAACTGATAGCGAGTCCTATTTTCAGAGAATTATATCATTAATTCATAGATATTTACGGCTTCATCCTGATCTTCAACTCATGCAGAATGGAGCTCCAGGCTGTTCTGGGGCTGAAGTGTCATCAAGCTTCATGATTGAGGTATCATGCCAATTAGCCATATGTCATAAATCAAGCTGAAGTTACTAGCTAAGGCTCTATATACATGAACATATTGCTTGGGGGAAGGAGAGAAAAGATGCTAGGCGAGTATATGTACAATATATACAATGTTTGTGTGTGGCGCTAGGCCAGAAGGGGAATAATGTGGAGATCCCTCACACAGCATGGTATGAGAGAGCTCAGCCCAAGAAGAATAGAGGTTCAACTCTCTACAACACCTCTCTTCTGTTCATCAGATGTTGTGGCATTGCTGGTGTTTGTAAACACTGGTGATCTTATCTCAGTGCTTTTGATGTTTCTATTTATCAAGAACAACTGTATCTTCCATAAGCATGATATTATTCTATATTGGGGGTGTGTATCTCTTTTATTTAACAAGATATTCAAGATATCAGTGGTTTCTTCACTTCTCTCAGATTATTATTGTGTCATTAAAGAATAAGTAGTAAAATATAAGAATTATACTTTACAGATCAGTGTAACAATGAATCTGTAATAAAAATTGTATGTGGAAAGAAATATAGAAAGATAAAAGTCTTATATTCTTCTAGTAAGACAAGCTTACTACTGATCTCTATTAAGAGCTTTGTGCAGTGGCTGTCTTTTATGTGTGCTTGCAAGCACATGACCTAGTGTCCCGCAAGATAACTACACATCCACTTCCAACATCTCATAAGCAGCTCCTAGTGATCCGGTTGTTTGTCCATGTAAGGGGTTCGCGGGCGAATCCTTACATGACAGGCTTAAAGAAGAGTGGCTGCCTGAAATTTCATCATAATAAGGTGGAAATTGCTGCCAAGCAGTTTTTCAGGCCATTTAAGAACATATTTATGTATTTTGTACTTACAGACTACACTCTTTAAAGTCAGTTGCTGCCAATCAGTCAAATTAGCCTGTTTCAGCCTCTTCACCATCATTCATCCAACTTCTTCAAACTTAGTGGGGTAGTTTTGTCTTCTGGCATTAAATACCTTTTGAAGTCTTCAAGTTTTGTTTCTTCTCTCAAATAACTACCCTCCCTTTCACTTTTCCCACGAGGAATTTCGCGAGCATCAACCAGTTTTATATGTTATCTTGAAAATGGGTAGCGCCTATCCTGAAGGAAAAGTACACTTTAGGCGATCTGGCTTGAGATCAAACAAAGTCGACGGCTATGACACTAACAATGAAGAGCATTTCTATAAGTATTTTCTTATTGAATTTGTTTGGAATAAACCGGCATATCATGGCCTGGAAGGAGAGTGCCGCCTGAGGAGATGGCCCTGGGATAGGTTTCGCGAAATCGAAGGGGGTCGGGTGGGGAACATGGTACGGGAACTGGCAGGAATTCCCCATCGTCTGCAAAACCCCCCGGGGTACCAAATTCGTACCTACCGACAGCTACGAGAAAATTGAACTTTGCATAAATGGGAATGACTTCAGAGACCGGGAGAGAGATAATGCACTTCAGATGTCATTAATGATTCCGAGCTGTTACTGCTCTAAAATCTAATGGCCGAATAGACTAAATTTGTACATATGAGGTTGCCAAAGAGAGGGCAGGTGACCTGGATTTACGTACGAACAGATTATGTTGCTGGCATATAGATCAATTGCTAATATCAGACCTAGATGCTTGCCTATATTCAGGGAATCTACATACCAATCACACAGAGAGTATCTCCGGACTATCCTGACCTCTGTGCCTTGTTCCAGGTCAACTTCGCACAGAACCGAAAGGTAGATGTCTTGCCCATTGCAGGTAATCTCAGGATACAAATGCAATGCAATGTATCCACTGGCCTACCTGTTGACCAATCTTCTGCCTTGGTATTTGACTTTGAGAAGTTGGTCATGCTCGTCACTTCCTCCAGAAATGAGAGCTTCAAATGCCTACTCTTCTGGTGCCATTAAGTACGGACCAGCCAGTTTTAATCTGAAGTTCCAGAGCAACCGCATTGCGCGAAATTACTTCATTGGTGGATTGCAGGTGATAAGCACAAATCTTGGACTTGAGCTTCAATGGAAACCTGGGAGAAGCAAGACATGGATTGAAGATACTGTCAAACAGCTACTCATCTTTGCAGCAGGATTCATTCCTGTCATTGATCCTCTTGTTGCTATTGCATTTCCATTGATGTTCAAAGCAACCGACCCAGCCAACTTTGACCAGGAATACAAAAGTGTAGTGCCTGGCAGTGAAGGTTTACATGAATTAAAGCAGGATATAATGGACAAAGTGCCAGTGATGCGCCAATTGATGGATCCGGCATATCAATCTCGGGCTACTACGCGCGCTTTACCCATCCCCGCCTCAACTACCCCTGACACCATGGGGTCGACAAGAAGTCTGCTCCCAAAAACTCCAGAGCAAAACGACACGTCAGGCGAGGATCAAATTCAAAGTTTGGACAAGATTGGGCCCAACCCATGCTTCAAAGAAGCACTGGAAATTTTGGCGAAAACAGCCCATGAGCCAGGGGATTTTCCACCTGATATTGCAGATGACACAACTGAAGCACGCTACATTATTGAAAACCCCCAGGCAGGATGGTGATAATACCGATGCTGAAGGAACTGGGCAGTGTTAAGGGCATGTCTAGTAGGCATCTTTGAACATGATAGCTTGTAAGTCACCCAGTAGACTATTGACTTGAGAACAGATACTAATAATGGTAGCTCATGTTTAGTTGACTCTCTTTTGGACCTTTGGTTGATTCTTCAATTACCTCTTGATAAATAACACCACTCCTTTTGTCCACCAGGTTAAATAAAACCAAAAACAAAGTTAAGCTAGCTATATATATTTATATATACATTCTGGGATCAATTTAATTCAAATTCATGATTGCAAAGCAATGTCAAGAAACAACTTCTTCTGAAAAGTGTGAACTGTTTCTGTTGTAATAAGGGTCCCGCATAATCTGATTCTTCAGGCTCTCGTGTTTCTAGTAAAGTGGATTAATTCAGTTTTATTGACTGGACATTGTTTGCAGCACTCATTGTGTTTGCATTTCCCCAGTTCTTAACTTCAGCCTCCGGGGCTGCTAAACTGTCACATTTCAGAATGATCTGACCTTTGATGAGGTTCTGGCCCTTTTTTTAAAAAACAATAACACTACTACAATAATTATTTGAAACTAGTGACTTGTTAAATGTCAAAATAACATATATATATATATATATATATATAGAAACCTCTTTTGAAAGCTTGTTGAAAGTTTGATTAATGTGTTGGCAATGGGAAAAATACTGCCCGAAACCCCTCCCCTACACCCCTCTTCCCCTTAATAAAACAAAAAGGGGAGCTGAAAAGCACAATAAATAAACAGAGCCACAAGTATATCCATATGTACCTATTCATCTTGTGGGATTGATCAATAATGCTCAAGCCCCAATTTTCCGACCAAGAGCTCCCAAAATCACGGGAACTCCTCGAGGAGTTGCCGGAAGTGTCATCTCGTTCGTTGTTTCATTGTATGTTAGCGAGTTCAGGTCCCTGGAGAAAGAGGCCCCAGAGCTTTTATCAGGGCCGAATTGGAATCCAAATATGCGAAGCCCACCTTTTGATTCACTCCTCGCCTGATTGACCATGTTTCTTACTTGAGTTCTCAGAGACTCGGCGAAATGAATTGTCACGGATACTTCATATCCAACGAGAATCTTGGAGACCCGCACCAAACCAAGTGCACTGTCCACTTCCCCTTCAAGAAGCTCAGGAAATGTCCTGCGCACACCGCCATCGTCCCTAAATTTGTTATGATTGGAGCAATACCGAAGTGAGGGATCGAGTGACTCACCATAAGCCAGGTCTGATATTAAAAACCCGTGCTGGTGCTTTCATAAACAGCGTGATCTTCGTCTTGTATGTCCAGTCACTACCGTTAAATGTGAGGTGACTTTCCTCCGTGCTGGCGGCGCTTGATTTGCTGAAAAAGTAGAAAAATTTGTTCGCGCTTCTAGAGACACTTCGAGAGTGTCCAAGCTCCCTGTAGTCGTCTTGCGTGACCGTGGTAAGATCCAGTGTTGATATCATACCGTCGCCGGCAGTTCCTTGAACCCAAGAGTCACAGGCAGACTCGTAGCCATCAATAACATAGAGGGGTTGGTAAATGAGCTCCTGGGAGTTGATATCTTCCACCCTGCGACCTTCGTTAAGCGCCGCATCGTTGATCTTGTAGTCGCGAATGAAGCAGGGCATGTTATATCTGCGAGAAATTCAGCTCCATGTCACATAATATAGACACCAGTGTCCTACCCTGGATTGCTAGATGTGGTATTCATTGCCAACTTTTCTAGCCTCTCTCTCTTCTCCCGAAGCGTGGCAGCCGCAGCTCCATAGTACCTACTTTGGAGCTGATCTACTTGGCCGGCGGCCAGGTCCGCCTCCTCTTTGAGCTCCAGGTAAGAATCGGCATTTTCAATGGCCCATTTTTCGAAACTTATAGGATTCTCTTGAGCTTCAAGATCCAACTTCCAAGCTTCTAGTGCCTGTTTTTTCGCGTCATTTCTTGAACTCTCGGCCTCCCTTTGCCGCTCGATCGCTTGTTTGATTTCAGCAACCTGTGCCTGAGTAATAGTTTTGACTTTAGCGGCTTTGAGATAACTGCAACAGTGAGCAGCTTTTCTAAATATCAGGTTTGGATCTTTGCGTACTTATTGAGACTCTGGACGTAACTCAATTCCGTACGAATCATAAACATAGGGCTGTTAGCCCTTTGCAGAGTGTCTGCAATGGAAGAAATGTTGAAATTGGTTACTGCATCAGGAATGGACTGCCCTCCACGGAGTCCATGCTCTGTTGGAGCGCAGATATAAATATAGTCTAAATCTTGTTCAAGCTCATTGGGACCAAGCAACAATCGCTTGATGATTTGCCCATATGCTCGCCAAATAATACTGTCGCCGGCAGGAATTTTGGTCTCTGCATTCATGGTTCTGTTTCATGTAGTACAGTATCAAAGAGTATTCCAATAATTGATATGAACTGCTCACCCCTGAAGAGGAATGGAGTACTTGAGAATTTTTCAGCACAAGTGAAATACACAATCTTTAAGTAGTTACACTACTGAAGCTAGCTAGGATGAATTCTACCCTGTAGAAGTATTGACGAGCAAACCTGTTTGCTGTATATATGATATCTACATTCTTTATTTAATTTATAGATGAAGATCATTCCCTAGATAAACATCCACAATTACTGTAGTCTACACTATCAGTGTGCTTCTTGTCTCTGATTAATCTTGCACCCACTTTCGGGCATGTGGAATAAATCAAGAAAATATACTATGAATATGTAGTGCAGAAAGGCCAACTCAAATACATCAATGACATAACACAGAATGTTCCCAAACACCATGAATTTTAGATACTTCACCTTCTCACCCAGACCCAACTGGGGCGCTGCAGCACAGAAAATCCTACTACAGCTGATTCTGTTGTAGAATTATCTCCTGTAGTTTCTTAAGACCAATTTTTTTGATGGTTGTTATCCTGCCAGCTCAAAGCCACTTTGCCGCGCCAAAGACAATTTCTTGGAAGGTTTCATTTTAGAGTGGATTAACTGCATCAAGCTCTGGTGTAGGAGCACAGTTCTTGTCCAGTTCATAGACCAGCTTGGGCATTGGTTGCTGCTGCCCTGGTTTCTGTTGTTGTTGTAGTACATATGCCGTGTGCCCTTCTAGCATGGCCATAATTTGCAGATAACATGGCGCCCATGTTCACTTTTAGCAGTCACTGCTCCTTTCTTGCGAAAGAATAAGAATACCACCACTGCTGCAATGAGGATTATGCCTGCTCCAACCCCAACCCCAATCCTGATGGCCTCAGCAGCACTAACACTGCCGTGCGAAGTAGGCTCTGTGGTGTCAGAGGTCGCCATCACCGTCATCATTGCATACGTGGGCGTACCCAATTAAAGTTTTGGGAGAAACTGAACCATGCTAAGTTCTGACAGGGCTGGAGCAGGATATACCTCATCAGAAGAGTTGTCGCAGTCAAGTTTCCTCACGATGAACTTCCAGCAGCATGCCCAGTAACCAGTTGTTTGGTTGTAGGCTAAATCAGCCAGACCTTGACTAGCTAAATTATGCATAGAGAGAGGGTGAGCATGGAGTTGTTATTTTTGTTCTTGAATCTGATGATCTTCACACGTATAAATATGTATGGACTTACCACATCATGTCCCACATATCAGATCCTCCAACCTTGGATCAGTGCAGTCAGCATTGTAAAAGTGTGTGACCTGTCTGACTGAATATGCTTGCAAAGTGAGTGGCTCATGCAATAATCACCATTGACACGGCCGTTAACATGTGGGTGGGTGGAGTTTGTGACGCCACAAGGAAGAGCAACAGATATCTGAGCTGGTGAAGAGCCATGTATTGCATAGCACAGATTTTCAGACAACATGATTGATGGCAAATGTTGTAATAGTGCCACATGAAGATATAGATATTTAGTAGAATTGGAGACAGGCAAATCAGGTTAAAGAGTTTCAAGAAGACAAATCAATGGTAATAATCAGATAAAGGTGGCTGGATCACTTTTCTCCTGAACTGGTTAATTGATAAGCAGGCTACAGACTACAAGGCTCTTGCTATCAGCTGTCCATAAGCCCCCACTACATTCATATACTGAAGATCAGACTTCTGATTTGTTTTTCAGTTTGCATCCCTAGCTGCCTTGTGCTGGGTGTGTTTGTGACAGTTCTCCACATCAAGAATTGGCAGAAGATGTGATTTTGTTGTTAAGACAACTGTTAGATTTGCTAAGAAAACAATGTTAAGAGGAAATATAACTTACAAGAGAGCTAGCATTAGAATGTGAGGCTGGAAATGTATTGAAAAAGAACAGGCTTGTGTACTCAATAGACTATTTTTTCTAAAGGATAAAATATTGCCTGGGGCTTGCTTCAAAGCAATGCCTTCTTAGAGTATCAAGTCAACAGTCTGTGCAGGCTCCTGTCAAACCAAGAGGACCAAGGCATGGATTTTG
Source organism: Coccidioides posadasii str. Silveira (assembly GCF_018416015.2). Taxonomy (NCBI): domain Eukaryota; kingdom Fungi; phylum Ascomycota; class Eurotiomycetes; order Onygenales; family Onygenaceae; genus Coccidioides; species Coccidioides posadasii. The sequence goes on along the minus strand of NC_089408.1, from coordinate 7,660,454 downwards.
CAGATGCAGCCAATACACATCTGGCTTGTGGGGAATATGAAAGTAGTCTTTCTACTTGAAACACTGGTTGCTGGTATGTTGCTTCCTGGGTGAATGGTTTATCAACCTAGGGGGAAAAGTTAGGCCAGTGAATGATTTCACCAGCTCTTTTTTTTTTTTCTGAGTCAGGGATAATCAACATATTGTCGTGAAATGATTGATCAGTATCAGACTAAAGATAACCAGAGTCACAACAATAAATTAGACAGTGGTTAATAACTTTTATAATGCTTCAGTTAAGCCAAATGTAATGAAAGTTTCAACCACCTTACAGCAGAGTTTGATAAGGAAAAATTGGCTAATGGGCCAAAAGACCCGGTCATGTACACCAAGCCATGGGAAAATCATAAAATATATTGGATATCCAGTTACAAGAGGTGAGCCGTGATAGAGGAAAGTGGTCAACGGAGTTGAGAGACAGAGAAACAAGATCTTGGTTGCTCAAGAAGGCCCAAAAATTGCTTCATACAATCATAGACATAGAAACTTGTCGCCACCATGGGAGCGATTTTCACATAGCCAATGGTTAGCCCAACGTAGAAGCCGCGCGCTCCTCTCTCCAAAAAGATACGCCGAGCTGTTTCCAAAATGCCTGCTTGGGTACCAACCACATTTCCAACATGCATTCGTCGCCGAATGATTTCAATTGGATAAGAAATTGTTTGAGCAACCATGCCAGCAAGTGCTCCACAGAAAAGCTGTGCAACTGCTGTCAATTGTGTGTGGGATTGTGGTTTTACAGTGTAGGGTGCGAGAGCAGGCAAGCGAAACCAGTCTTTAATCACATCATGGGCTAAGAATGACATGCCAGCATACGGAAGTATGCCTAGCATAGTTGGGGCAAATCCACGATAAAAATTGGCCAAACACCAGCTGCCTCCGCCTTCATAGTACATTTGCTGAGAAATACCAAGCCAGGACGAGGGACTTTTTTGTACTGTTTCGAAGGCAAGACGTGTACGGATCAACTCAAGAGGGTACATGACAAAAGTAGAGGCCGCACCGGCAATACTTCCACACAAAAATCGACGCGATGGTGTTTCTTTCTCTGGAGATACAATAATGACTGCTCGGAGCTGCTCATATGCGAGAAAGTTGATACTAGCATAGGGGAAGATGCGGACCAAGGTTGCTGAGTGGCCTTTGAAAAGTGCAGGTATTCCATAAGTCTTTTGGATGTCTCTGGCAGCCTTGAATAAACCATTCCAGTGGGTGGAATGTTGCACAAAATGAGAATGAGAGGTTTGAAAGAGAATCTTGACCCTTTCCAATGGGGCAGCAATAGTTTTGGCCTGCGGTACCCTCACATCAGCAATCAACTCTTGGTGGCTAGGGTGGTGAGGCTCACAGCACAGCCTGCGGCGCCTCCAGCTAGGCCGTTTCGTATGATAAAGTCCAAATTTTGACTGTCTTTGGTTGATGTTGATGTGCAAGAAACATGGTGGGTGCCTTCTATTGCTGTTGATGATTCTTTTGATTTTGGAACATGATGCTCTTGACACCCATTGATAATCTTGAAAAATGACAGGGTTGGAAAGTTATACTTACAGGGCAAAAAAAGAAAGAAAAAAAAAAAAAAAAATTACACTGAAACAAGTATTGTATCAATAAGCTGACACATTTGTCAGTACACAATGAGAAAGAGAGATAGAGGAGGAGAGTGAGGGAGAAAAGGATAGGAGAAAAAAAAAAATCTGCTGGGTGTGCAAAGGATCATGCAGGGCGGTTACCTTCGCAACTCATAGACAGCCAGGAGCTGATCAAGTGTTTTAGCCACCAATATTTGGGATTCTTGGGGTGAAAGAAGCTAATCAAATCTACCAATATAAAAATGTACTCCATACCAAGGCACTTGAATGGTTGTTTTTACCAGTTATCACAGCAGGCCATATGACAACAGCTTGTGCGACCACAACTCAATCAACCCCTGTATCCTGCAAAACAACTGGCAAAGTGAGAGAGTGTTATCTCCTAACTCTGGTCCCTGCCCAGACATTTCACGGCTTTACATCAGTATGAATGCAAGAGTTCTCTCTGGCAAAACAACTCATTAATGACAAACATGCCTTGGCAATATGTGTGCGTCCTTAATCCACCATCCATCTACAAGTGGCATGCTGAAGGGTATGCTGGTGGTGTGGTTGTTGAGCAAGACATGGGACAAGACATTGCCTTAAGCAAATTTCGTCATTGGTTTACCATGGTGATTTAAATATGTACTCTGTAGTTAGCCTGATATTCATACAGTAGGCTTTGTCCCACTGCTGCTGCTGCATTTGTACCGCGTCCAAATTTAAGCATACCCATCTGTATCTCCAATCCTCTCTCCTCGTCCACCACCCAATCCCATTCATCTGTCCAACACTGGTCCTTCACCTCCTGATTAATACATTGGATGGTTCTGATCCAGTTTTCGATATGTTTTTGCGTACCTTCATCGCTATCCGAGTCGAATGTAGTGGTTGACACAAAGCGATCCAGGGTGATATGGGCTGTGCAGGCAGTGTAGCACGTGTCCATCTTAACACCGCTGCGTAGTGCCATTCCATAAAGATCCGTCCGCAAGTGATGATAAGTATATTGGTCTTCTCCAGTGGGAACAAAACCAATGGCCACTCCAACCTTGTCAAAAACAAGCATTGGCTTGCCAAGGCGAGCCCTCTTTTGGCCACTCCCCGTAGCAAGGACCGCGGGATAGTTCAACATTTCCCGGAGGAGATCAGTCCCCATTTGACTGTAGATGGCCTTAAGGTGGGTCATTGGATGGCGGTGTGAAATCTCCAACACGGATCGATGTAGTCGGGAGGACAGGGAACCATATATCTGCACATCTCAGCGCTTAATTAACCGACCAACGAGGAATAAATGGTCTTGTCGGCACTCATTCATACTGCTGGAGTCGCGACGTAGACGGAATGCATCACAGCACTTACCAGCCCCCACCACAACCCTCAGCCGATCCTGCAAGCCGCGCAAGAGCTCTACGATCTTCATGGTTGGACGCGGCCCGGAGCACCATGCAGTTTATTGACTCATTTTCATACGGGGCCTCCAAAGTTTCCGGCCTCGCGGTGCTCTCTTCGAGATGCGATAAGTATTGTACAAGGGCTGGGCTAGGCGCTATCCTCTCCTTTGTGGGATGGACATCCCGACACGTCATCGAAGCGATGGTCTTTGAGAGGCCCGTCTGCCTGTAGGAATCGTATGCTTCCTGGACTTTCACCTGGAGATGAGAGTTACTAGGTAGTACTAGTAAAGGAGCTGGTATCGCAGCAAATGAATCGCTTACAGGATTACCCCGGCATTCTGGGTGGTCCAAAAGGTCCTCATACCAATTCCCGACATGGTCGCTAGCTGCTGACTGGATATAAGGTAGCTATCAGATTAGCAGTACGCTTTCTTCACCTGCTGACAATATACATGATATGCAGCGCTTTCGAAAACGCGATTCGAGATGATGAGTGCCATCCGAATTTAGCGCAACGGGGTTTGGGTTCGTCAAAGACAAGCCGATTTTTCTTCACCTTGAGATGACCTTCAGCAACCGCAGGTGCAGGATTCGGCTTCAAGCCCCTTCCTTCGCTTCAACGAGGCAGTTCGCATCCCGTTGACATTGGGTGAGAAGAGGCCGCAAAAAATTCGACCCAAGATTGCGTCCCCCAAAGCCCTGCGGGGTTTGTGTCCCAGCAAAAGGGTATTGGCTATCCCCCACACTTTCACATATTGGGGGATTGCGGAAAGGGGGGCGGGAAGCAAAGATCGGGCTAGATATTCCGTTCTATCGCCTTCCGCTGTACAACAAACATAGCGCGCCTCTAGGCTTGAGTCGGAGGATATTGGAAAGGCAAACCCAGACAGGAATCCTGTAGCCTCCCGAGCCAACAATCCGCCTTATAGTACAGAGGCTACGGAGTACACAAAAGCCAGTTACCACATAACTATATCGCTAACGAATCTGCGCTTTAAATATTGCATTACCCTTGCGGGAGAAAGTCAAACAAGAATCAGGCCTAAGCCGCAGGTGCGGGACCAATGACCGAGTGAAGTCATTACGCAGCGGATAAACATATCCAAGATAGAGGCCGTAGCGAAATTCTGGTCTGATGCGCGAAGATCCCACAATCTCCGCTGGCCGGCTGGGCGAGAAACGTGATCCTTGTTCTCGTAAATGCGGTTGACTTTATTCAGTTATCTTCGCCGAATCATTTACGATGCACCGGCTACGCCGAAGAACCCGTACATGATTGACTTTGGTAAATGCCTTCATGCATTCCTAGTACAAGGGGCACGTCCAACGGGTTGGCGATAGCAGCAATTGGTGGATAGCCGATGCCCTTCGGGTTGCCACACATGCTACATGCAGCAGGAGACAGCGCGAGGAATCAGCTATCAGAGTGCGAAGTCAATGCGGAGTACTATCAAGAACGAGGTAAATAGTTGATGTGCATCGAGGAGGAAAATCGTAATCATTTCGGGCTTCAGGGCCCGATATCGGTTTCCACACCTCCCAGTTTTACCCTGTACTCCGTATACAACTTGGCTTTCCCTAAACCCCGGTATACATTAGCATATCTGGACTTCGTTCCGACCTTGTCCGCGCGCTTGCTCCTCTCCGACGCGAGAAGATCGCGATCAACTCTCTCCACCCCCAAATCCTCGTGGCAACCAGCCCTTTACAGGCAGCCATCTCATTCTTCGTCGGTCCACCCTGGGACGAATACCTCATACCGCGGTCAAGGATTCTCGAAGCTGCTTCTCTGTTCACGAAGGGAGACGAGGCCGGGAGCATCGACGTCCTGGGTGGTGTAAGGAGTATATTGAGAAGTCTCGTGGCATAGAGTGCTCTGTAGGGGAAATCCGTTCGGGCGGGCGGGAGTTTGCATAAGAAAGCAAAACCGAGGGTGTCTGAGATGCCAGCTAAGCCATTGTTAACGCGGGCAGGAAAAGAAATGCGCTTCGCAGAGTCGGCGGAAACCTTCGTGAACCACTGGAGCCTCCGCCGTGAGTTTATGTGCAATGTTAGTGTGGCTCTTCACGGCGATCGCCCGGACTAACTAGCTGCCGATGTCCGTCCCCGCGATATCACCTCGGGACAAACGGACCTCCCATCCATCTGTCCGGGGCCAGGCAATGTGGGCGAGGTCCATGGCCCTCTGACGGAAATTTTGCGGAGCACCATATCCCTCTCCGCAAAACCTTAGAAACCGGGGTTGTGGGGTGGAAAATGCGGGGAGACGTGCCGGCCTTGACTCGTCTGCCCAGCTTATGTTGGGGTTCTCCTATCACATCCTGATTCTACCAGCTAACTTATCTCGCCGAGATGCTATTTCTGCCAACGTGGAACATCGGGCTCTTATCAAGGCGAAGAGCGATACGAGTTAGCGGGTCAATCTCCACCTAGGGAGAAGCAAGCACAAGGTAACCTACGCTCCTCTTCCAAACATCATTCCCTAGCAGGTTTTCCTGAACGTCAGACAGACATCGGATCTGATACAGCGGACTTACCTCCTTGGTAAAATGCGGTGCAATGTTTTCAGCTGTTGATCACCCCTCTTAAGTGGAATTCTGTTTTGTCAACACAACTTTTCCGCTTCCTCATATCTGACCTAACTCAATTGGTCGAGCAGTGCATCTCAAGCCAAACAAATTCAGGTGGATCATCGATGGAGTACCTGCCTGCTTTTAAACTTCAGACTGTCCCTATCTATGATATGCGGACCACGTCCTCTACACTATGGTTAACTTTCACCAATTATGTCGACCATGCTTCTGGGTCACTTAGAAAAGCTATCTGCGCTGTCCCCGCATATCCTTCCTCCTCAAAAAGCCTCCGTCCGCCCTGACAATGGCAAGGTCCTTCTACTCTCCTTGTTGCCAGTTATTCTGCGATTCCTGGCTTTGAACCCCGAAAACGGTTTTCAACAATGCCAACAGATCAAGAGATTAAGGCCGGTTTGGCCTCCGAGCCTGTAGCTCAAATCATGGAAAAGGAGGATGTTGTGGATGCGGATGTTCTCGGTAAGCGGTGTGTACACTGCACCAATTGCTGGCGCTAACCTCTTCTGAAGCTGCTATGGGATACAAGGAGGAACTCCGACGACGTTACTCGACAATTCAGGTCTTTGCGATTGCGTTTAGCATCATGGGCCTGCTTCCTTCAATTGCATCAACGTTATCATTTTCGGTTCCAGGGGGACCGGCTGCTATGGTTTGGGTAAGAAAAGAGACTTCTTTTGCCCTTATCAATACAAAGAGCATGAGAGTCTGACGCATGCGGCATGTTAACCGAGTGCAGGGCTGGTTTATGGCGAGCGGGTTCATCTTCATTGTCGGCCTTGCTATGGTGAGTGAGAATTGAACCGATAATGTACTTATCCTGACTTACATTTATAGGCTGATCTTGGGTCGGCTCTGCCTACGTCAGGGGGCCTTTATTGGTGGACGCACTATTTTGCAGCTGACAAGTGGAAAAATCCGCTTAGCTTCCTAGTTGGCTATAGCAACACTATTGGCCTTATTGGAGGAATCTGCTCGATTAACTGTATGCCAACCTACCGCAAGACAGCCCCTAGCCACTGACTGAGATGAATTTAGATGGATTTGCACGGATGCTCTTGTCACTTGTTTCGCTTGGAGGTGATGGCACTTGGACCCCATCAACCTATGCAGTATATGGCACGTTCGTTGCAACTGCAATCGTCCACGGTATCTTTGCCACCTTTGCGGCTGGGATTATGCATCGAATTCAGTCCGTGTGCATCATGGCCAATGTCGGATTAGTATTGGCCACCGCGATCGCGTTGCCCATTGGGAAGTCAAGGACAGCCGAAGGTATTAACTCTGGAGCTTATGTTTTTACACACGTGGAAAATCTTACGACATGGCCAACGGGTTGGGCATTCATGCTCGCTTGGCTTTCCCCCATCTGGACAATCGGAGCGTTTGATTCATGCGTGCATATGAGCGAAGAAGCGACCAATGCTGCCAAGGCAGTGCCTTATGGAATTCTCGGCTCTATTGGTGCTTGCTGGTCTCTTGGCTTCCTGTCCCTGTGTATCATCGCTGCTTGCATGAATAAAGACCTTGCATCTATTTTGAATTCCCCATTCGGCCAACCAATGACCCAGGTTTGTTGTAACATGCATCTTCTGACTGTGTCTCATTAGAACTAACAGCTATGTTTTCAGGTTTATTATGATGCCTTGGGCAAAAACGGGGCATTGGGATTTATGACTGTGGTAACCGTGGTGCAATTCTTTATGGGTCTGAGTATTGTATGTTCAAGCAGTGAACTTGCCTGTCCTATTACATTGGCGCTTCGCTGACTTCATCTAGCTTATTTCGGCATCTCGACAAAGCTGGGCCTTTTCTCGAGACGGAGCCCTGCCATTTTCCAGTTTCTGGAGAGTTGTGAGCAAGCGAATCAGGTACCAGCCTATACGCGCAGTTTGGGGTTGTGTCGGGGGCTCGATCATCATTGGGCTGTTGTGCTTGATTAACCCTGCCGCCGCCAACGCGTTGTTCTCGCTGTGCGTCGCTGGTAATGACCTGGCATGGGCTATTCCCATTTTTTGCAGAATCTTCTGGGGTCAGGATAAATTCAGACCCGGAGCATTTTATACCGGACGCTTTAGCAAGGCGATTGCCATCACTGCGTTGGTGTATCTTTCCTTCTCGATCACCCTCTCCATGTTCCCTACTCTTGGGCCAAACCCTTCAGGTAAGTCACTGCAGGATATTGGGATCTTTTCTCTCTAGAAATCCACGGCTAATTTGATACATGCAGCTACGGATATGAATTATACAGTTGTGATCAATGTCGCCCTGTGGGGATCCTCGCTCACCTATTACTTCGTCTCGGCGAGAAAATGGTACAAAGGACCAAAAGCCACGTTGGACGACCCTATGGCAGTTGACAGCTAGTTCGATTAGGCCTTTTACACCTGTTGCACTTTTTTTGTTGAGCAGATTCTCTGTACATCTTGAAATAGAATTTGATGTCCCGCTAGGGACACCTGTCAGCTCTGCTACTCCTACGTCTATTGCTTAGGGTATTATGAAATTCTTGCGATTTATTGACGAGGAGAAGTATCAATAATATCCTATTAAATCTTCATGCTGTGGTATTTTAGGATACACTTTGATACCAAGAGGTAGAGAATTTACATGCTCTTCTGTGACATCAAATCCTCATAGCTCCTCAATGAAGACCCCCGACGTCTTCAAATCCTCCCTCAAACCAACATTAACATCAACGTTAAGATTGATTCAGATGATCTTCTAGACCTCTAGAAACTTCCAGTGCAGTAGCAGCTGTGGAGAACAAGGTAAAAGACTTCAACTACTCCTGAGCTGACCGAAGCAATCTAGCGCGTTTCTGAGATCTACAATCCTCCTGAGTGGCGGGAGACATTTACAGGAGAACAGTGCTGAACTTCTTGTAGTCACTTGTTTTCACCTTCTTCCAATCACTGGGAGTAGGAAATAAAAGTTCTAGTATAGTGGGGATCCCAGCATCTATATGAATATATGTTGTTCTGGTCCAAAGCCCAATCCTCGTCTCAAACACCCTTCAAAAGCTTTCTACCAGATGTTCTTCAGATTATTGCTTCTATTTAGATTGAACTACAAAATAAATATATTCTTGATTCCGACCCGGTCAATTATCCTTCAAAGCCCGAGGATCCCTGCGCCTGGTGATTCCATCCAGATGACACCATGAACTAGCCCTTTCGTCGCCAGCAGTGCGCTCGAGGAACATGGGTTGTGGGTGACTAGGGTGGTCATCCGTAACCATGCTGAAACCAACCAGTGGCTTGAAAGTGTTGACCAGATACGATGCATACTGATTGTGGTAGACTTCTGGTATGCCATTCGAGCGCGGGCATATGTGCGTGCCGTGGACAAAGAAGCGGACTTGAAGATGACAATTGTGACTCATTACGACGTCAAATCCCAAACAAGTGCGGTTATTCTTAAGCATCGATTGTTTAACGATCTCCCCAAGCACCTAAAGACAGAGCTTAAGCATAAATTGCTGGATTTCATTGTTAATCCAAGTACCGCGACTTGTAAAACATATGGAAAGCCAGTCCTTCTGCTAAACGTCTGACCTCTATCAAATTCTATCCCAGGTTGCTCTTTCACACTATCATCATCCATTTTGGATGGAAGTCACAGTCTTCAACTACTGCTTTGTGAATTTCATTGATGCTTTCATTTTTTGTTGAAGTTGGACCAACGCAAGTCTCCCCATATTGTGTATATACTCCAATATTCCGAATATCTATGAGAAAGGTCTTAAGATGAAATTGTCATAGTTCCTGATCAATGTTCTCAGTTGTCCTATAGAGCAGAGGACTTATTCCTCGAGCACGGATTCCAGCCTATGTCAAATGTTGATATACAGTTGATTCGAAAATACTGGTTTTTTTTTTTTCTTATAGAAGGGTTAAGTCCACAGCAATGGTGCACTAGTTGTACGATATGGAGCATAACCCGAAGAGAGTTCACCCACCTTTATTAATGACAGGTGTTTCCCCCTGAAAATCACACCGAGCACGGAGTATCTCGCAAAATTTCTTTGGAAGTGGTTCCTCGAGTATGATTTCTTATGCCTCAACATCTGTAAATTCAATTGTTAAAGTCAATCTCGAGAACAAACGATCAGAGAAGGCAGAGAGATAGAGAGAGATGGGGCTTGGCTGACGAGAAGTTCGTTTGTTGATGCTCAAAATTCATAATTGCAGGTCGGCAAGTTGCTGTCACGCAGCAGACGATCTGGTCAAAACTGTAGCTACACCGCAATTTGTCACTGCCTACACCTTCCCATGGCTTAAGAGGTATCTTCTCGAATATTTATCGCCTTGAAATGATCTGGCAGCAAATATCTACAACGAAAACCGCATCACTGAGGCTTGTAGCAATTCTGTGTGGCCTTAGTGAGGAAAAAAGATGGAAAATAAAATAAAATAAGACAAAGGAACCAAACAAATGCAGAATACAAGCAAACATCAAGAAGGCAAATAAAAGGATGAGAAAGGGATGAAAAAAAACCCCCACTTGCGCCCCTATCCTATCAATGACCGATTAAAAACAGTAACGCCCTTTCAGATCCGTTCCACGCCGCTCCCAAGAATATGCCCTAAACCAGCATGTACGATCTCGAGCTAGCAGAAGAAGGATAGAATACTAAGCAAACTTAGATTCCCGCTTGGATGGACTGGGCGTTTGTACCCGGCGTGTAAACTGCCCAAAATCGATCTGCCGTTGATGCTCATCGGTATCGGTACACTTCACTGGGCTCATGTCGAAAGGCGGAATTATACCTTGCACCGAGTATGGCGCATAACCCGGGGCTCCCATTCCAAATCCACTGTGCCCAGAGGTAAAAGCAACCTGCGACGAGCTAGGGTACATACTAGGTGGAGTAAATGGTCTGCGCGAGGGCATCGATTCGGGAGGATTATTTGATTTATTTCGAAAGAAGGAGAATGTCAAGTTTGAGACCGCAACGCAGGATGTAATCGAAGCGATAAAGAATATCTGGCAGGATTTGTCAGCCAATGGTTCACCTTTTCATCAAGGAGCAGGACCGTTCCATACCATGGTTTTAAAGCTAATAGGCTCGATAAACCCATTGAGAACTTCCGCCAATGTTTGAGCTGAGACCTTTGCTTTCCCAACCTTGGCTGGGTCCTGGTTCATGCACCGTTCCCAGTTATTGCAGACAGCCTCCAGAGCCGGTAATCTTCTCCCATCTTCTCCGCTACACCTGTTTTCAACGTAGTTCTTGGTGCAGGTGGCCATTTCAGCCAAAATATCGGCGGACACCCCCTCTCTTGTGCGATCCATATCGTGTTTGATCGCAAGTAGGAAGGCGACAATAACATAGAGAGCGAGGAAGGCAAGGACAAGATTAAACGTGAACTGAACATAGTACGACAGAATGCGGGGAATATGTGGGTGAGATTCGAGAAATGTAAAGAGCCGGGAAAAAAAGGGTATGTCTTGATGCATTTGTATTCCTTCTCTTGGCGGTTTATCGCGTCTGGTATGCCTCTCACGGGCTGTCGAGACAGAGTCCGCCTCACTGACTTTGCGCAAGTGTCTTTCTACCTCTCTCTCTCGTTTCCTTCGTTTCTGAACTCTCCGGATCGCCACATTTGCAAACCTATCTATACGGGGAATCTCGCCACGACCTGGGCTCGGGGCGAATCTACCGTAGAAGTTAAACAACGAATTCCTTCGGTCAGATTTTGACGGCGGCTCTGGAGTTTCATCGTTGTCTACGTGGGTATCAGGCGAGTTTTCTGGCCCGGATGAAAAGTCGAAATCTAATTTTCGTGGTGTCGCGAAGGCTGGGTTGGGATGAAAAGCGGGTGTTGTGTCTAGCGGTTGCGAGAATTCAAAGCGCTGATTCGGCTCCGTAAAGGTTTTCGTTGGGGAATTGAAGACACTGAATGGGCCTTTAGATACGTATGGTCAGCTGTGCATGTTGCTACGAGCAAAGTGTCCATGTAGATGTGAATGCTCTCTCACGCTTATTTCCACTCTTCTCATGCTCCATCGCTAGTTGGTAGAAAGGGGACGTCACATCTCCGGGGGCCTTCGTTTGCCATTCGAAGTCCATCGGGGACTCGTTGGTACGTTTTTCCATGGCGAAGATGGGGGATTTGGAGTGGGAGTGACAGCAACGCAAATGAACCGAATCCCTCGAGGCAGCTGGCTGCTGATTGTCCAGTTGCCGACGCCAGGGGTCCCGGTGTTGTTGACCTTCGTGCCGAGTTCTCAGTTTCCGCGACGACCAGCCCTATGTAGCCGCTGACTAAAAGATTTGCGGCTCACATGCTCCGTACGCACTAAACCGTTTCCGCATTAGCTGCTACCAAGCTTTGAGCTTCGGCATTCGGTCTTGGCGTTCGGTGACGTTCGGTGACGTCGTGTTTGCCCGATTTGTTTGCATCGGCTGTAAGTTAAGTACGAGCGCTGAACAAGGTCGCCTTCGCGGGCGCTTCGGTGAAGCAAGGCAGAAACTCGTATCGGCAGGGAGGCCCAAGCTCCACGAGTTCTAAAAGCCTATATATGAAGATAAAAACCCTTTTCCTGCAGCGACGAAACCATCTGTCTATGAAATGAAGCCCATTGACACGGATTTATAAACCCCCCTCTGCCGCAAGTGTCGAGGTCTGATTACTGCCTGATTTATATTTAAAAGATGGTCCATATAGCGATAGTAGGAGCAGGAAGTAAACAATTGCAACATTTCCCCTCAAGCGTCAAATATTCTCACTTAACATTATCTACTAGACGTCGGGCGTGAAATCGTCGAGGAACTTGCAGCGCAGGGAAAACATCAAATCACCGTCTTTTCGCGAAAGGTATGTCGTTTTCCCCCAATCCAAAATGAACATCTTATCCAGCTCATAAATCGTTAATATATTCATGGGATTGTAGGCTGAGCTGCCTGAGTTCTCAAACCCTGGTATTGCTGTGAAAAGGGTTGATTATAAGAATCGAGATGAGCTCGTCGATTCCCTGAAAGGTGTCAATACGGTCTTGTCCTTTGTCAGCAATGACCCCGAAAGCAAGACGCAAAAGGCACTCATCGACGCATGTATAGCCGCTGGGGTCAGAAGATTTGCACCAAGCGAGTGGGGCCTGTGGGTAAAACTCCTCCCTGAGACACTTACACAGCGCTCACCATCTTCGATAAACAGGCGGAGCGATGCATACCTGCCAGGCCAAGAGTTCAAGAGGGAGGTCCACAGATATCTTCAAGACATAAATGCCGACAGGCAAGTGCTAGAATATTGCTTGTTTCAACCAGGGCTCTTCATGAATTACTTGGCATACCCATATAAGACAAGCCGGATTACGAGTTCACAGACATCGAGGCCTTGCTGCGGAGGGCTTTGCCGCAGAAAAGCTGAATGATTAGGAGGGAAATGTCCAGGTGTACTTAATTTGTTAACTAAAAGCTTGGCACTTGGCGACTAGTTATTACCAAACGTCAGCCTCGTGTGATCTTCTTCCATCGATTGATATTCCTATTATCTCATCTTGTCAATGTGCCACAAATGGTGTAATTAGCCCATAAAAACTGAGTTTGTTGTTCAGGGGGTGACCTGGGCTCAGTAAATGGTTTTAGCAGGTCCCTTTTCTCCCAGCCATCATCATTGATGTGCTAATATTCACAAGCCACGGCGGAAGCGAGCATGGCTTCTCATGCTCCCAGGCGGAAACGGCTGGCTTGTGACCGCTGCAATTCCTTGAAATTACGGTGCTCCAAAGTTGCAGGGAGCGAGGTTTGCACTCGATGTATCAGGGCATCTGCTTCCTGCGTATTCAGCCCCTCCATGCGTGGACTCCGACCCCAAACAAGGGAGCTAGAACAAGGTGCAACCAGGGAACCTCCTCCAGCCCTACAGCTTCAAAGTTGTCAGGCTGCAGACCCGTCGGCTTTCCTGAACCTTCTCGATGAGACTCTCTTGCCAACCGTGGATCATCGATGCCACCCGGACCGCATCTTCCATCAGCCACACACTCCTTGCAACCCAAGCACGGGTACGGGAGGGCCGTCTCGTCCAGGCCCAAGCGATTTCTTGACTCAGACTTCGGACTCTGGTCAGCGGGTCTCTGCTAATAGCCCTTGCACCGCCTTTCCTGCCCAGGAAACGGTTCCTAACCAGTTGCTTCCTGGCTACGCTGTGCACGATGACGAATGGTTAAGCAGCTTCGATTTTAACTGCCTAAGCCCATCTGTTTGGCCGGTCAATGAGCATTCAGCGACTCTTTATCAATCTCAACCTCGCACTTCACAAAATACCAATAGGACTGGACATATCACCCCAGAAAGGCTAGGTCATCAGTTGGCAAACCTGTTCGTTAACCTGGAAGATAATTGGGTGTCCCTACCACCGTTATCTATCCATGACGACAAAGGTGCTTATGATAGGGTGCTTGCTGCTGCTGCTGCAGAGTCGCCAACTGGTCAGGGGACCTTGTTTGCGCTTGTTAAAACGTTTGAACTAACGCAGAACCTCATCGATCTGTATCCCCCTGTCCTCAAGCAAATCCAGTCATTTTCTTCAAAGATACCTTCCACCACCCCACACATGTCCAGGAGAACAATAGATCAGGCCTCTTTGCTTCAGCTGCTGTCCTGTCACCACCGCACTCTCGATATGTGGGATCTCGTGTTTCAACACCTCAAAAGGTCCGTTGAGAATGGGAAATGCAACCCTAAGGCAACTGGATCTCCATCTCCCTGCCATAGGCTACGTATTGGATCTTTTGTTCCCACTACAAAGGTTCCAATGGAATTAGTTCTTGCCATTGAGTTTCAGAAACTACTATTGGATTGCGCCCACGACCTTGATGAAAGTGTATCATCTGTCTCTAAGGCTGTCGATATCAACACAACGCAAGATGCCCCACAATCAGATAGTTTCGACGTATATAAATCAGAAGAAATCAGAAGCTTGGCCAAGGGTGCATTGCAGCGGTCAGGTTCTGTGCTCCAAACTGCATCTCGCGTTCACAAATTGATACAAGAAGCCTCAAAAGATACCTAAACCACAAGCTCCTGGCTACAAGCCATAGGGCTGATTCAAGGTCCTAGAGTTGGAAGGGACGCTTATTATCTGTTGAGTCCAGATTCAATCTGAAGACCAGGTATGCATTTCTCTGGTGAAAGCACTTAAAATCAAACGGGCCTGACCTCGAACTCTCCAGCTTGGGCCACCCCTTTATGGCACACACACAAACCCCCCCCCCACGGCATACGTTTTTAAGATTATTGTTATTGGAGGGTTGGGTGTTGGTATGAGTGAATTTCATGCTAACTGTTATATTCCTAGCGTCTAGTACACCTCATTCCTTTCCCTTTCCTTTTGACCTTTCTTTTTCCCCCTTCTGTCTCCCTCCAAAGTGCATATTCCACCCCTCGCGAGAGCGATCCGGTGCTGTGAGGACCCAGTTGCTGGGGCCAATGCAGAGGAGGATCAAATTTTGACTGCTTAGTAGTTAGTATGCTATGAGTCCTTTTGGGTTTGATATCAATATCTACGAAGGCCCTTGTCTCGGGTGCCCATGTTCTCAGGCCATAATTCAAAGGACCTATACATGATTACGGTGTAAACTGGGCGTTGATGGTTTGATCTGTGTCTCTGGAGCCACGGTAAGGATGTGCCTTGTAGAGCCATCGCCTATTATTTCGAAGAGCGCTGTAACTCACAAGAGTGACTTGTATAATACTTCCGTGGGCGCTGCTTTTCCAAGACGGCCGGCCGGCCGGTTCGAGAGAGTGGAAGCGCTTGGCGGTCACTGAAAATCTTCCCCGCCGCAGGTCCGAGCCGAAGATTAACTACTCTGAACTTATTGAGAGATCACAATGTCGTAAGAAGCGAAGGCATAAAGAGGACCCAATCTCATTTGCTCTTAAACCAGGCTCCTAGATATTTCCATGGAAGCAACTCCATCGCGACCCAAACGTCGTTCCCGCTCCGGCTGCACAGAATGCCGTCAGAGACACCGCAAGTGTGACGAGCGAAAGCCCACCTGCTCAGGCTGCCTACGCTCCGGCAGGCAATGTGTCTACACTCTGCGCCTTTCATGGGGCGGTCGACCTTTTTCCAAATCGCGATTCGGCGAATGCCTTCGAAACGACCCTGGGCTGGTTCAAGTTCCCTTTAATCCAACCTCTGGTGCGAAACCCAGATCGACGACTTGAAACAACACACCCCCCGCCAGTGGGCGATTTAGCTAACTAAATTCGTCGGCTAGGTGACAAGGGAGCTTTCGTCTATGGCTCTGGAAAGCCCTCCAAACCTGTTTCTGTGCCGCAGCAGCTGTCCAGTGGCACGTATACCAACTGTCTTGAAGCGACTCGACGCTGTTTGCTAACGTCTGTTGTCGCGATGATACAGATTCCAGCTACACTGGAGACACCATTAATTTCGACCGGACGGAAGCCGAGCGCTCACTTTCAGCAGCTGTGTTCCCTTTGTGCCCCCAGAGAGTTAACCAACCTCCGAACAGCGTCATTCCACGAAACCCGTACGAATTGCAATGGATCCCACCTGCGTATCGGTTCCTTTTGGACCATTTTATGTCTTGCACAACCCTCTCTCTGTCTTGCCATTCAATGATCCAGCGTACATATTGCTCTGTTCTTATCCCTATGGCCCTTCAGACATCCCACTTATTTGTCGCCCTATTAAGTCTCGCAGCAACGCATCGAATATGCTTGGGTATGGATCAGAGCATCACGCAGCTCGACTGGCTTAAGTTTACAAGTTTGCGGCAGCTTCAGGCCGCTTTGGCGCAGCCGAGAAAAGAATTGAATGACGCAGTTATTGCCACCACTCTAACATTATGCACCGCCGATATTGTATCCGACGGTCGGAGTCCAGGCTCGTGGAGATCACATTTACATGGAACGGCGGCGATAATAGCCGAGCATTTGCAAAATGCCAGGAATTCCGGGTCCTCGCTGTCAGAGGCTACTCTATTGCTTTGGCGCTGGTATCTTTCTATAGAAACCATTACTCTATTGAGTGGGAATTTGGTTATCTCTCCGGGATCGCGAACAGTCCTTCAGCTACGGCGCTTGATAGGTAATGATGAGATCGACGATCTCACCGGATTTTCTACGGCGCTTATACCCATCTTCGGTGACATTAACCTCCTCGCTGTCGAATCCGGACTGAGCGGAGAGCAGCAATGTCCGACAGGTACTGACGATATTTCGAGCATTCCCAATGACATAATTCGCGAACGATGCTTCAGAATGATAGAGAACATCAGCTCCATGCTTGCCTCTCATGAGCCACGATTTCGCCCAACGATCGACGCCTCACTTTCCAGTCTCCACCGAATTGACTTTGCAGCTGTCGATGAAACTTACCATCACGTCGCTCTCCTTCATCTCTACAGGCGCGTCCTAAATCTCCCTTCTTCGAGCACTTTAGTGCAGAAGTCTGTGCAGCAGATCATCCATCGAGTATCAGCCATACACTTCCTACACGAGCCGTGTCCGGGCGTGGCTGTTCTACAACCACTGTTTGCTGCGGGATGCGAGGCGTGTGATGCCGCGGACCGTGATGACGTCCGAACCCTTCTCTCCAGAATTGAGTCTCAGTACGGAATGGGAAATGTTAGGAGCGCAAGAGCGTTTTTAGAAGATCTGTGGATCATGAGAGATGAGAGCGGAGACTTTGAGGGAAGAATGAGGTGGGATAAGGTCATGGGTATGTGTGATCATATCTTTCCCTTCGTAGACATGCGGCTAAGCTGAACGGTGGCAATCAGTTGAGAAAGGATTGGACATCCTTCCGTACTAGCATAAGTCGCTGGGGCGATCTTGACTGCGTTAAACATGTGGGGGAGCTGATGAGGCCGAATCCATGCATTGAATGCTTCGCCGATCCTACACTCAAGGGTATGGTCGTGTAGAAAACCACCCTGGCGAATTTACCTCGTTATCTATCCTCGTGTGGAGCAGCCAGATACGGCCCTATTCACCTCTACATTAAAGGCTGACGGTTTTACGAATTTCCAGCCGAGGTCTATCTAGTTTACACGCAACATCCGCACACACACAACCGAACACGCAACTACAAATTCTCGGAAGTGTATAAGAATAGGGCTCATATATAAACTGCTAGGTCGTCGGCTGAATATGACACCGGGTATTATGGTTCATACACAACCGTGTAGGCTGAGGAACGTATTCCTAAGCCATCCCAAAGGAATAATCCCCAGCGGAGTACCTATACCAAGGAGAGAAAGATATGTACAAAACTGCTCAAACTCAAGGAAAAATCCAACCGGAATAACGATACAAGTTTCAAGTCCTCAAGAAGCGCCCAATTCGCCAAAGCACTCCTCTCTTGATCCTTGACCCATAGTACACAACTAATGGAAAAAAAAAAAAAAAATTGCAACAATGCTCCTGATCTGAAGGTAGTCGCCAATCCATGCCATGCCGTCAAACTAGCAGGTCTATTTAAAGGAAGGAAACAAATGCTGAAGAAGAAACCATTCTCAGCACGTACTGGGAAAAACGGAAGCGAAAGGAACTAAGTGAAACCGTAGAGCGGCCTGATCAAAGTGTGGCGCGATCTATGAATTCATAGTCATCGTCGTTGGCGGCATATCCACCATCGGTTGATTCGCGTTCGTCTACGAAGTCATATTCCCGGACAAGTTTCTCCGTTTCCTTGGTCTCAAACCGCTCGACCGCCCTCTCTAGAGCCACTGACAGGAGGTGTTCACCTGCTCGAGGTCCGGTTCTAGCGTCGAAGGAATAAAAGACATCGACATCACCGGCTGGAGAGCTTGGGCTAGGGCCAGAGCCCATGTCGTCGAGGGTGTCCGAAAGATCGCTGGCCTCCCTCATGTCCTCGTAGTAGACAGAACGGAGGTGCGACCGAGGATTCTTGGATGGGATGGCCTGGCGCTTGAGAGTGACGATGTGGGCTTTTCGATCCACCTTGCTATTACGGCACAGGGAAAAACAAAAAGATATCAGCTTTCGATGGAATCGGCCAGAGTAGAGGCAGAAAGGGGTGAGCAGGGCGAGGGGATCAACTAACGATTTTGCGAGAGGCAACACCGGTCGTACAGTGGTATAGCCTTCCCACGGCTGGCCCATGCCGGGACGTGAGCCACGTGCCCATTTCGCCTTTTGGTCGTGGTCTCTCTTGGATTGAGTGGCGGTGTACCGGACGTCTGTGGTAGGAAGAATGAGTGTAGAGCCAGCCATAATATCGTTGCTTGGGACTTGCACGAGCTGAAGGAAGGCGAGGGAGGGGTGGAACTAAGCAAGAGAGAGAGAGAGAGAGAGGAGTGTGTGTGAATGTGTGAGAGAGAGAGAGAGGGACCACGGGGTGTGGGGATTGCAGAATGTGGTGAGGTGAATGAGATGCTCCGGGCTATCTGTGGCCTGGGGAGGGGAAAGACAGAAGACTCCGGGTCAGGGCAGAGGATGGTTTATATATATGTATACTCCGTACACACACATAAATACCAAACCAATAGCAAGGTTGACTGGCTGATAAGGTGTGTGAGAGAAAGAGTGAGTGAGTCAGTTGGCCGGTCTAGTGCGTGATAGATAAACTAGCCTTCGGGTCTCGAGCGGAAGAGACACGGACAAGAATAAATAAATGGTAATCAAGAGTCACAAGGGGGATGTGTCTCGGGAGGTTCTGCGCCTGTCGTTCGGCCGCATGCCCTGCCTGTTGCCGGCTGCCGGGACGGAGTGGTGCCTGTGCCCCGGGGGGGTGTGTTGGAAGGGGGGCCGGCGCCTTGCGTCTTTTCCAAGGTGGTTTGTTGTTAAAACCTGGGTGTCCCTCCCGGGGTAAGTACCTTCCAGGCTGCGGCGGGCTGCGGCAGACTTGCACTGGAACACGCAGGTACCTCCAATGTACTCCCCTTTCTTGGAAACACCCGCACGAGGCATTACGTCATCGCAGTATAAGGTTTGTTAGTCATCCAAATTGAGTCACCTGCTCCACCTCGGCGACCGTAACTGGTTTAGCGTAGTGGGGGGGTGTGGCCAAGGCACTCTAGCCGCTTTCGGTGTTTAGCGGGGGCGGTGCCTGGCTGAGTCATCGACGTGGCTTGCTCTTGGGACGAACAAAACAAATACAGTGGTAATTACGGCGTTGGGATTGTTCGAAGTACCTCCGGAGGACTCCGTGAGGGAAGGGGAGGGACCTTCGATATAGAACCCAGCTCAAGGGGCGGAAACATTACGGGCAAATCGCAACGAACGAACGACCACAACCAGCAGCGGGCAACGGATGCAGGCTCGAGCTGGATGATGCTGCTGCCTTGGAGACTGCCGAGCTACATCGTGTGTTTCCAGGCCGCAAGAATGACCCGGTGATGCTTCAGACCCATCCTGCGGACGCAAACGCTCCTGAACTCTCCCAGAACCCCAACACCAACGAACCTATTCGAAGTTCCAAGAGAAGGCGTCGGACTCGCCCGTGGAACATCGAGTACATACATGTTTATCACGTCCACCAGCAGAGAGCGATAAACACCTGTCTGCGTGGGAAATGCTCTCCCGTGCAAACGCGAGGCTTGGCTCAGCTCTGTTCCCTCCCCTTCCAGGACGCTCCTGTGGTTGGTTGGCCTGGCGGTTGCGTTCGCTGTTGTCCGGATCTCTCAAGGCGTGAGTGTTATGCGAACCAAGTTTCAGACCTGCATCTGCATGGAATATGCAACGCTCGAACTTCATGCCCAGTACTTACTACCCGAGTGGTTCTGCGCTCGATATTCCTCACCAGCCGGGCGCTCATCCACGCTGACACACCATCCCACTTCCATACTAACTTAACCAGCCATCTCCATCTCGCTATTTACAAATCAGCAAAGGAAGCATCCGAGCCTTCCACGTCAACTTTTCTATCCGGCCATTGGCTGCGGCGATGCAACCACTTCCCGCCACAACCCGAAGACGTCCCAGAGATATCTCCCGATGCATCCAAGAGCCATCGTCGATCGCCCTTGAGGTGACGCCCAGTGGCCAACTCTACGGTCTTACCTGGCAAGGCCGATTTCCTCGATCCCAAGTTGCACCTGTTACGACGACACTTCACAGCGAGCTCTCGAGCACATTCGCTTCTTCAGGTACTCCATCAGAACCTCCATCTCCGCCGCTGCCTTAGCCTCATCCCTTCCGGTCTGCCATTGTGCACCGCCAAAAGTATCCCAGATCTGGAGGTCGAGCCTCTTTAAGCCCGTCACCTTTGTAAGCTGGCGGTGCCATTCTGCCGTCACTGCCCGAGACAAAAACTGTCCAGTATAGTCCATCACAAAGCCCAGATCCTGTAGACCCGACATTCGGCTGCCCAGGATTTCCCAAAACTCTCGAAAATGCCCATCCATGAAGACGGTGTAGTGTTCATATTCAGGGTATCTGGGGTCGTTGGGTGGGATGGGCGCCATGGTCAAGCACGGTAAAGCTATCCAACAAGCCCGCAGCCCTTTAACCATTGCCAGATGCCCGGGTGATATCATTCCAGCAAAGAGAACCCAGGTGACCATCGCATTGGTCTGGAAAATCACCGACCTGTAAAGCATTGCTGAGGCTTCACGGTATATCTGCCTGCATGTGTAGAGCAGAGCGGTGTTTACTCGCGAATTCCCATCGTTCTCACTGGCGGCAGTTTGGAAGTAAGCAATACAATACGGTCGCGTGCAACAATCCGAGACGGGGGATGGATCCGTTTGCTTGCATCGATAGCTGGTGATTCTTCCCTGATCACTGGCCAGGTGGATGGCTTCTGGGCCGAAGTAGAATCGGTAAACCTCCTCGCGAATTTCGGGCGGGAGCGAGAGCAACGGAAAACGAGACAGCTGCTCACGGCTTTCCCTCCTCCTCCTGCTGGGGAGGCCGGGCACCCTAAGTCTTTCGAAAACACTTCGCATGGGGTTAGGCTTGGGTATTAATTGTCCTCGGTAGTTGACAGTTCGCGCAACTTCCTCTCACGCCAGGCTCGGCGTGTCCCCAGCCTTGCGGTTGATAGTTAAGGTAGTTCACCACTAAACGAGCCACACCACTAAACAAGCCAAATTTCGCCAAATGCTCCATGCAATGAATTTATTAAATATCTCAACAACCAGATCTTTATTATTAAATAGCTATTAAATATTAAATAAATGTATTCTTTAAAGCATAGAAATTAGTATAGTTAGGAAAATAAACAGGTGGACAGCCTAATATTACAGCCAGAGTGAGAGATTTGGGGGATAGATAGAAAAGAATTCAAAGAAATGTCAACAGTAGATTTCTCAGCTAGAGAGTCTAATGCCTTGCTAGAGATGCTTGTAGAGCTCTTACTTCCCCTTTTGGAAGATTGTATAGACTCTCTATAATAAGACTCTTTAGTAGAGGAGTTCTTCTGATGATGCTTTGAAGCTGGCACTTGAAGCCCTGACTACTAACATTTATTAGCATGTTCAACTATCTGTTTTTTCTTCTCTGCTAGTTATAAAGCCTTCTTCTTCTTATAAGCAACATGTTGTGTCTCTCTTTATCTAGTATATTTAATTTTTTCAGTCTCTTATTGCTTTCAGATCTTTTTATGAGCATTCTTCTATTTAATCTGTCTTTTTTCAATATCTCTAGCAGCCTGCTTCTTTTGAAGCTCTTGTTGAAGTTTTATCTCTTATATTTGAGTAATTTTATCAGCTTTTTCAGTCTCTATTTCATTCAGATGCTTGTGTGTCTTAAGAACTTTTATTAGAGATCAGAACTGCACTTAACTAGAATTATCTCTATTGAGTAGATCTAGAGACTTGTCTTACTTGTGATATTGCTTCTTTATTACTAGAGTTAATCTTAGCTGCTGATTCTTATGTTCCAGCAGTTCATTATAAAAAGTAAACTGCTTACTGGCTTGAATAATCTGTTCAATACTCTGTAAATTTAGACTATACCAGAGATATATACTCTTAATCTTTTGTTAGAGCTGGTGCATATTACTAGAAATAGAAGATTTAACTGGCAGTATAGAGACTTGAGCAGTTTCAAATCAGTATAGTTGATATTAAGAATTCAGAGAGTTAATCTCAGTTTTTGCAAAGTCAGCAAGTATATTTTTAACTGTTAAAGTCTTCTTTCAAGCTATATTAAATAGTCTTCAGAAATCTCTTTTTGTCATTTGAATATAGCTCATTTCTTGATGTAGTAGTGCTTTCAGCTTATTGAAATATGCCTTGTCCAGTGGTTTAAAGATTCCAACATCAAGAGATTGCAAATAGTAGATTGAATGTGGTGGAAGAATCATAAGAAAAATCTTTTCACAGTCAGCATATTTAATAAATTTCATATTTATATGGGAGGAATGGCCATCTAGTAGAAGCAAATATCTTTCTTAATCAGCTTGTTTCTTAGTATGCTGTAGTGGGGATTCTGGTACTGGAGTAGGGTATGATGGGATGCCTCATCAAAGTAGGTGAGTTGGTTAATATGGTGAGAGCTCAAGAAAGGTGAAAAATCACCATATAGTAAGGGTATGGTTGAGTAGTAAGTGTAGAGATAGATATGTTCTAACAGACACCTAAGCTTGCAAGAAGTAATAGTACTAAAGAGTTCTGTACTAATACAGGCAGCTCTAATAAGGAACAGTAGCAAGTTTCATGAATAAGAAATCTTCATATTTGCTAACTAATAACTGAACTGGTAGTAAGAAATGAGTGTGTAGAAAAGAGCCATGGTGTGTGAAGATAATAAGTCAGATGCAGGGGCTACAGGTGGTTTATATAGCTCAAGAATAGTAGCTTTGGGGTGGTTTGCGCCTCAGACCAGAACAACCTTTGTCCTAATGAGGTACCAGAATCCCCACTACAGTACCTTATTAGGACAAAGGTTGTTCCAGTCTGAGGCGCAAACCACCCCAAGCTACTATTCTTGAGCTATATAAACCACCTGTAGCCCCTGCATCTTGCTTATTATCTTTACACACCATTGCTCTTTTCTACACACTTGTTCCTTACTACCAGTTCAGTTATTAGTTAGAGAATATGAAGATTTCTTGTTTATGAAATATGCTACTGTTCCTTATTAGAGCTGCCTGTGTTAGTACAGGGCTCTTTAGTACTATTACTTCTTATGAGCTTAGGCATCTGTTAGGACATACCTATCTCTACACTTACTACTCAACCATACTCTTACTATGTTGTGATTTTTCACCTTTCTTGTGCTCTCACCATATCAACCAACTTGCCTACCTTGACAAGGCATCCCATTGTACCCCACTTCAATGCCAATTAAAAACCTATTTCAATCACTTCAGTTCATATTCATTATTGCTCCAACTATTTGTTGAAGCTGCAAAGTAGGTTCATTTACTTTTATTATAATCATCTAGTCATGTATTCTGAAGATCTTGCAATTCACTCTGATAAATAAGAGCTGGAGATAGTGCAATTTCTTCAGCAGAGACTGAGCAGAGTAATAAGAGAAATTTCTGACTATCATTCTGAATAATAGTATTCTTTCCAGCTTATAGAGCTTCAATAGAGACTAATTACTTTAAGGCATGGCAGAAGTCTAGAAGAAATTCTTTTTCATTAAAGTTATAAATGTTTGAGAGCTTAAGATTATATTGATTAATTTTCTGCTCCAACTATTCTATAAGTAGTAATCAAATAGTTAGCCAGCATTAATAACTGTAATTATAAGTAATTAAACAAATTATCAAATTACAAGTATATAAAAGTGCTTAAAGCACTGATAGTTATCTGCTATCTGTTTATTTTGATTAATTGCTTTAAGATAAATGCATTTAATTTTGTTATTATGTCACTCATGAAATTAATTAACTCAGTTGATCTTAATATTCTCTCCTGTTATCTCTTGTACAATATTTCATAGAATCTGAGGTGTAATAGCAAGACTGTGGCTAGAGAGCTTATTTATATAATTCAGAAGCTCTGTCTCCTGTATATCAGAGAGCTTTTTCTTATATTAGAAGACTGCTTTATTCTGAGCAAGTTGCAAGTCTTTATACTGTTGATACAGGATCTCTTGATTAACTAAGTACTTTCTTGTGGTTGCAGTGTAATTT
Source organism: Coccidioides posadasii str. Silveira (assembly GCF_018416015.2). Taxonomy (NCBI): domain Eukaryota; kingdom Fungi; phylum Ascomycota; class Eurotiomycetes; order Onygenales; family Onygenaceae; genus Coccidioides; species Coccidioides posadasii. The sequence goes on along the minus strand of NC_089408.1, from coordinate 7,635,828 downwards.
AGAGTCTCTTACAATTCAAGATCTTCAATTGCAAGCCTAATTGAGGCATTATTGACCATATTGTTGCATATTGAATGTTGAATGTTGGAGGAATTTTGGTGGTGGAAGATTTGGCTCATTTAGTGGTGTGGCTCGCTTAGTGGTGAACTACCTTAACCATTGTGACACAAACTCCAAACTTCTTTAATCAGACCTTTAGCGTTTAGTCCTGGAGTGTCGAGAGTGCCGAGTCCGTATCTGAGATCCCCTACTCGCTCTTCTCCCATGGAGGGAAGAATATTGAATCTATCCTAAAATGTCTTTTGGGAATGCTGCGAACGAAGCATTGACCATCATGTCATTAGTTAATCATGTCACTAGTTAACTAATCATGTCACTACAACCCTCTACTCTGTACTCCGTAATTAGCTAACCAAATAACCAGCAACTGCTCTGTACCACAGATGGAGTGATCCAGGATAGTTGCTTCACTCAAATGGTCGCACATGATAGCTCTCACTGGTAAGTAACTCGTTATCAAAAACAAGATAATCAGCTCTTCTTGCAACGGTTTCTCTCCTCGGATGGGTCCTCTGACAGAAAGCCGACAAAAGTCGACTCAGTAAACCACCTAGCGAGCATTATATAACTAACCCTATTATTGCAAGTCAATTGACGCATCAATGCGCATGCCCATTTCGGGGCAACCACATTCAATAGTAAGCTCTCCCGCGCTCCAGATTCACTCAGCTCTCATTGCCGCCTTGCTCTTCGTCGCTGGTCTCTTCCCCTGGGAGGTGATCCGGGAACCATCCAAACTCGCTGAAATCAACATAAAACTCGCCCATACTATCCGCCGTAACCGTCACCCCCTCAATTTCGAGAGCGGCTGCTTGGCGCGCAGCTGAGCCGGGTCCTCTATTCGTTCAAAAAAAGTGAGTCAGAGGACGAATGGCCCCAGTTCATACGGATCGTCACCGGCAAGCGATGGACATTGTTGAGTCAGAGCGTGTGATGCTGCCTGGAGTGAGCCTCCAAGGACAGTCCGACTCGAAGACACATACCGATGCGAGATCATCCCTTTTGCATTAATCACTCTCTGCCATGGAACGTTGCCATCGTGATAGAAATGGCGTGGCCCCCCCTCTTCATTATTCTCAGATGGAAGATGCTTCAAACACACGCCAACCTGGCGCGATCGTTGGGCTTGAGGATCGTCAGAATTGCGCTGGTCAAGTAAAATTGATAATCATTGTAACTTACGCTCCCCGAGCAAACGAGCAATATGCCCATAAGAAGTAACTTTGCCACGAGGGATCTGCTGGATAGCTGCGTACACGGCGTTAAACCACCATTCTGCTTCGTCGCTTCGGGCCATCTCGAGGTTGCATTTAGATTGTAGTTAGGGAGGGGGAATGGGGTGGTACGAGGGGAGAATAACATCCCACGCAAGACAGTCAATATCTGATCACCCTTACCATGTGAGGATACAGACAACAGAGAATGTTCCTTGTTAAGGGCGAGCATAAAGCCTTGCGAACAATCCGGCTCTGTTGGGGATTCAACGCCCTTTTTTCTACGGATGTTTTTCAGGACCGCCTTGGGTAAGGAACAATTGTGAGCTTATGCTGCTCAAATTTTCTAGACATTGTTCAGGATCGATCTTATGGTCTTAAAAGAGCTACAGATCCAGGTTGTTTATGCTCGCCAGTTCAGCCATCAATATCTCTCCTTCCAGCAGCCCAAAGAAACCAGGACACCAATCCTTTAATGTCAAGCCCATTCATCCTTAAAATTCCGAAGCAACCCTAAGGACGTACCAAACAGCCCCCTCTCACTCCTTTGCGTTAAGCAGGCACAACCGCCCTATGTATTTCAGCACATCAACAATCCTATCTAAGATTCACAAGCTAATGGATCCTCCCTGCAAAGCTCTCCTATCATTTATGTGCGATAGAGGGCGTTAAGAGGAGCATTATCTACTTCTTCCCCGTCCATATCACCAGGGAGAATGTTTACCGGTATCTTAAGCCGCTTTGCCACTTCCTTCACCACTCGAACTCGATGATCAAGGGTAGCATGGCCCCCAGCAGCCTCGGCGATATCATCCGCAGAGACGGTTTCATCCACGAGAGAAGAGATCGCAGGAGAGAGGATCTGAAGGTTGACCATGGACAAGTGATAGTTGACTATCGCGTTTGTGACGAGTTCCGAGCGCACCGACATTGCAGTTTCGATTTGGTCCATCTGCGAAAGTAGCCCTTGCTGTTTTGCCTGGGAGCGTTTCAGGGCAGCCTGCAGCTGATCGACTTCGTACTGGAGTTCAACTATCTTTTCGCTATCCCCCTCATCGCGGAGCAGGACTAGCTTGGAAGGTCTCTTGCCATCGGGACCTTCTGCCTTTCTTTTTTTATCCTCGTTTTCCTCGTGCTCGGTGGGCGACAGCAGCTTCATTCCTTGCATTGGTCTTCCGGAACTTTGAAAAGTCCAGTAAACTGGCCTCGCGGCAAGGCTCTTGTTGTCCCCGTATCTCCAGGGACGGCGATTGCGCTTCACTTTGCCATCACCGTTGAAATCCCCCGGCCAGTACAATCCCAATAACTCTTTGGAGATATTTCCCTTTGAAGCCCAAGACAAAAGCGCAGTTACCTGCTCATCGCACAGCAAGCGGTAATATGGAGGCAGATTAGTTGCCGCCAGCAGCGGTTCGGGGATTACATGCTGGAAAGGCGGGAAGGAGTCGAAGTCGAGGGTCGCAATGCCATCCATCCAATCGGGCCCATCGCGCTCGCTGACTGCATTGCTCATGAGAAATCGAGGGAGTCGCGAAGCTCGGTTCATACGATTGGCCATGACGAGAACGGCGAAGTAGACTGTCTCTGGGTGATGTGGCCTTTTTTCTTTTTTTTTTTTTCAGATTCTATTAGACAAGGTATCCCAGAAGGGAGCGATCAGCAGGAGGATCGCAGCCGACAAAAGACAATTCAAGGTTGAGCAACGAGTTCAGGAAAGGGAGCTTTCTGGCGGGCCTTTTGATGCTTAGAAAGGGGGGGAAGGCATACGGGTTGAGTGAGGAGCCTCTCTGGAAGCGAACTCAGGCAGAGTGAGGTGACTTTAAGTGCTTGCACTCATCCTAAGCATCTCTTGAAAAAAAAAAAAAAATCTCGGCTCGCATGGAGCTCGAGGATGTATCCTGAGATTTTTTTCCATTGTGAGGATCAACGCTACCAAAAGCAGGGGCGGATCACGCGACATCAACAAGGCCCAACAAACAAGAGTCGCGACGTTGGCCTGGTAGACACGGCATCTTCCCTCAGAGATCGATCACGGTCGCGGGGCCCGTGAGCAATCCACTCCCTCGACCGTCCATGCACGCAGCGTTGACCATCCAGCCCTCCCTACCCAGCGAGCGTTGTCCGCACCAGATCCGGGTCCAGAGGATCGATCTCCCGGCGCTCCAGAGAACGACGAGGGCATCCTTCCAGGCCCAGAACACACTGACCATGTCTCGCCACAGCCCTCCGTGGAAGAACCACCAGACGCACGATCTAAAACCGCGATCCCACAGCAAGCCAGACTCACAGCGACGCTCAGCCATGGCCTCCAACGCGCGCTGGGAGTCGTCGTAGTAGACCCTCTCCACGCGGCGGCCGGCATGGGCGTGTCCAAACACGTACAGCGCGGGGCGGACACGCCAGGCGGCCTCGAGCAGGAAACGGCAGCCGACGGAGTGGGGGAATACGTCGCCATGGTGGCGGGGAGGGCTGTGGGAGATCAAGATGTCGGTATCGAGCGGGATAGGGCTAGGCCACGGGTCGGACCTGGACCACGGCGAATACTGAAAGGCGTGGACGGACGGGACGGCCGGGTCCAGCTGGGGGATCTGGGGCACACCGTGGACCTTGAAGGTGCGCGAGCCAAAGGACAGGACGACAGAGGTGTTCTCGAGGTAGTGGATGTCCCCCCAGTCCACGGCCTCGCGGTCGGGGCAGGGCGGGACGAGCGACCTGGCGTCCGGATCAAACCAGCTGTCGTGGTTCCCGGCGATGACAACCTTGTGTGTATGGGGCAGGGTCCTGAGCCAGTCAACGGCCTTCTGGATCTCGTCAAGCGATCCGGCGTTGGTGAGGTCACCGGAGTGGATGAGCAGGTCGCCATCGGGGACGCTGGACAGCTGGAGGGTGTGGGTGTCGGAGATGCACACAACGCGGACGGGCTGCTGGGAAGGGGAGCGGGTATAGGGGTCGGGGCGGACTGAGGACAGGATGCCGTAGACGGGGCGGAGGATGAAGAGCAGCGGGGAGGCGAGGAACTGAGTAGCCAGGGAGGGCGGGTCGAAGGGGCCCATCTTCCGCGTGTTGAGTATCTCTCGACGATCGATATATTTAATACGACTCCCCCCGGTTCCTCTGGACGGAATGGTGGGTGTGGGGAATTGGCGCTTTGTGAGCCGGACGGAACAACGCTACAATGGCTTTTGATTCCCGACTTGACACGGTGAGATCAACCAGCAGCTATGGCCTGGGCTCAACCAACGCTGGTACGCATAAGTAATTAACTCTGCATGATGGGGATGTACTGTTTGTGCTACGGAGAGTAAAGGTCGAGAGGAAAAGAAACCAAAAAAAAAAGCTACCAAAAGCTAACTTGCGCAATGACAGCATCACCCAAACCCATCACCAAACTAGTTTTAAAACTACGACTCGTTGCAGTTCGAGGGCAAAGTTGGCTGCCCAAACAGACAACCAGACGGACGACACGGCAGCCACACGCCCAGCCGATTGTCCTTTGTCCAGGCCAAAGGAGAAGGGAAAAAAAAAAAAAAGAAAGAATCAAAAGAACAAAAAAGAATCTTAGAAAAGAAGAAGAATGATCTTTTAAAAAAAAAAAAGAAGACAAAAAACAGGCGATGCTTACATAACTTGTTCTCTTTTTTTTTTTTCTTTCAACTGCTTTTTTCATCAAAAAAACCGTCGTGATAACCTCTCTTCCATCTCTCTTCCGTCTCTCTTCTGTCTTGTCTCTTTCTTTTCTCTGTCTTTTCTCTGTCTCTGTGTCTCTCTTGTCTCCTTTGAATATCTCTCCATTGTTAACTTGTCGTTGATAGAAGAAGAACAAGGGGACCTGCGTTTGGCCCATTTATTTTGTTTGTTGGTCCTCCTCTTTTATTTTTTTTAAGGTTGGTCTCCTAGCCGCCCACCCTTGCAAGACGACCGGACCAGCGCCTCGCTCCTCTCTCTGTCTCTCTCTCCCTCTCGCTCTCTCTCACGCTACTCTCTCTCGCCCTCGCTGCCAGAACCTCTCAGACCTTGGCTGCTGCTACTCACTCTTGCTTCCATCCTCCCCTCCAGACCCTACCCGCTGCCCCCCCGTGGCTATCATACTTCTCTTCTTCCCCCCAATGTTTCAACTCCCGCCCGCCACCCACCAATAGTCTCGTCCAGCTCCAGAGTTTCAACCTCAAACTCTGCTCCCTCTCTGTCGCCCCGCACACCCTCTCTATCTTGCTGCTCCTCTCCGTCCCACAGACAACCCCGTTCTGCTCGCCTCCAGGGCCACCATGGATGGGGATGACATCAGGCACGCCGCCGTCTCCAGCCCGGAGCATCTCTCCTCCCTCCCCTTTGCCGCCAACGGGACCCCGGGCAAGAAGAGGAGAAAAGCTGACCTGAAACCCATCATCACAAACGACCCCCCCTCTGCCGCCGCCGCCGCCAACCCATCCTCCGCCTCGATCAACATGACCTCCTCGCAATCTAGGTAAGCAATAAATCCACCCCCTCTGTCTTCCCGATCCATCTCCCAACTGTCCCCCCCATCCCATTCTCCCTCTCTCAATCCATGATCATGTCCCTCTTCCTTGCCCTCAGAAGCCACCATTCCGCCAGATCCCATCACCACCTCTCGAAAGACCAATGTCGTCCCCTGCCCATCCCCGATCTATACCCTCCTCCTCCTCCTCCTGCTGCTGTCCGACATTTTTGGGTAGCGACTGACCTCCCCGCCAGCAACCCTCTCTCGTCCGCACAGTATCCCGTCTCCACCACCTACGCCTCCCCCCTCTCGCGCTCCCCGTCCTCTTCCTCCTCCGCAGAAGACCTCGCCGAAACCGCCGCCGACGAGGAGGACTCCGAGGATTACTGCAAGGGCGGCTACCACCCCGTCCAGGTCGGTGAGACCTACAACAACGGCCGCTACGTCGTCATCCGAAAGCTCGGCTGGGGCCACTTCTCCACCGTCTGGCTGTCGCGAGATACCACGACCGGCAAGCACGTCGCCTTGAAGGTCGTGCGCTCCGCCGCCCATTACACTGAGACCGCCATCGATGAGATCAAGCTCCTCAAGAGAATTGTCGATGCCAGGCCCGACCACCCCGGTCGCAAACACGTCGTCAGCCTGTTAGATTCCTTCGAGCACAGAGGTCCGAACGGCGTCCACGTCTGCATGGTCTTTGAGGTCCTCGGTGAGAATCTGCTTGGTCTGATCAAGCGCTGGAACCATCGCGGCATCCCAATGCCTCTGGTCAAGCAGATCACAAAGCAGGTCTTGCTGGGTCTGGACTATCTGCACCGTGAATGTGGCATCATCCACACTGATCTGAAGCCTGAAAACGTCTTGATCGAGATCGGCGATGTCGAGCATATCGTCAAAACTTATGTCAAGGAAGAGGAGGCGCAGAAGGAGAAAGATGATCACCGCAACGGCCGCAGGAGGAGACGGACCCTCATCACAGGCAGTCAGCCCCTTCCCAGTCCCCTCAACACCAGCTTCAGCGCCGCCGACCCGTTTAAAGCGCATACCCCAACCCTCAGCTCCCATAGCAGCCTAAATCAAGTATTACACGAGCCTACAGGTAAAGCTTCTCTTACCCCCCCCCCCCCCCCCCCCCCCCCCCCCCCCCCCCCCCCCACCAAAAAACAACAAACAAAAAAAAAAAAAAAAAAAAAAAAAAAAATCCAATTTAGGCACGAATATAAGCTTACGGTCTCTTTTTTCTTCCTCTTCGATACAGCCACTCCCTCAGGCGTTTCTATGAAAGATCGACTTGGCATCAAGGACGCGGAAAAGATCGCTGATGAGAAACAGAAGCAAAGAGAGAAGACAACGTAGGAGCAAACCATGGCCAAAACACCCGTCACCTGCGCGCCTTTTGATAGCTAACAAGCTGGCAGTGACATCCTGGAGCGTGAAGTCTCAGGAATTACCCTAGAGACGGGCTCCACGCCGGAAGTAGATGACCCACAAGTCGACTTGATCTCCGTTAAGATCGCGGATTTGGGAAATGCTTGCTGGGTCGGACACCATTTCACGAATGACATTCAAACGCGGCAGTACCGGTCACCAGAAGTCATTCTCGGTGCGAAATGGGGTGCTAGCACAGACGTATGGAGCATGGCGGCAATGGTAGGCAAAAAAAGAAAATCCCCCACACCGGCTGGCCTTTTCATTTATTACTTGTGCATCTGACGCACCATTCAGGTCTTCGAACTTATCACGGGAGATTACCTCTTTGACCCTCAATCGGGTACAAAGTACGGAAAAGACGATGACCACATCGCCCAGATCATCGAACTCCTCGGTTCATTCCCCAAATCCATGTGTTTATCCGGCAAGTGGAGTCAAGAGATTTTCAATCGAAAAGGTGAACTTCGCCACATCCATCGGCTCCGTCATTGGGCTCTGCCCGACGTCCTTCGAGAAAAGTACCACTTCCCAGCTGAAGAGAGCAAAGCCATCTCCGATTTTCTCTTGCCAATGCTAGAGTTGGTACCCGATAGAAGGGCAAATGCCGGCGGTATGGCGAATCACCCGTATCTCAAGAGCACAAAGGGGATGGACCACATTCAATTGAACGTTCCTGTTGGAAGTAGGGGTGAGGGTATCGCCGGTTGGGCATCAGAAGTTAAGAAGAGGTAGAACAAACCTATTCATGATTTCTTTTGCTTCTGGCTGCGAAATAATCCCCATGCTCCAGCCGCTTCACTCTGATTCTTTTTTTTTCCCCCTTTCATGAACAGTTATCACCCGCCTTCTCCCGAGGTATCTCGACTATCTTGCTCACTTCTCCTAGAACTGTCATAGGGGTACTCTTCTGAGAAAGAGCAATAATATTGCAGTGATCCAATTTCTATTTTCTATATATTGGATTCAGCGTGCACTCATTCTCTCGACGTGGCTTATGCTCTCTTTTCTTTCCCTCCTCCTCTCTTTTCCCTTGAATTGCATATGTGTTCGGGTCGGCTTCCACTTGGTCGACCGCCCTCAGCCACATCACATTGCGTGCAGCAGACGGTTTTAGATAAATAGATTAGCTGTGGTTGATTCATGTCCGCCTTGGTGTTGGGGGTTTTCCGCGTTTGACGATGCGATGAAATTAAGTGACAGAAAAATGGCATATGAAAGTATAGGAATAGGATTGGATGGGGTTGGGATGGTGTTAGGTTTGCACCATTCTCCCGCACGGTTATCTTTCGTCTCTCCATCTAAAGAAGATTTGACGATTTGGATGATTACGATGTATTCATGTCTCTCTCTCTCTCTCTCTCTCTTTTTTGATTGCTTGCAAGTTTACCCATTTCCCCGGTTCCCCTTCTCTAGTTGCGTTTCCTTGATTCTCCTTCCTTTCGGTCTTGCATGGTGGTTTTCTTCTTTTTCGCATCTCATTTTGTACCGCGTATATTTTTGATATAACTAAATGGCGAAGCGTGAGGCAGGATGGTCGGAGTTGCCATGTCGCTATTTGTCGTAAGTTACAGTGCCGATTTGATGAATTCTTTTCCTTTTGCTTTTTTTTTTTTTTTTTTTTTTCTTTTTCACGACCGATTTGTATAATTCAGATCCATGCCGTTTCCAGCTACATACACTGATATCTCACTTAACGTTTTCCACAGTATTATGAAGTACTCCGCGTATGGCGGTAGTTGATTTCCATCGATGGTTACTACTGTCATGCCTTCCAATGTTTGCCTAGTACTTCTTCGCCAACAGCGATAACTCTAGTCGGCATAAACAAGAGTCCGACGGATTACAGCACCCTTGCAGCCGAAAGGTCTAGAGCCTGGTATAGGGATGTCAACAGGTGTAACTTTGACGCACCCTCAAGATCATCCCAAGGTTGCATCCAAGAGGCTTCTTTTACCAAACACAGAGACAGCGAGTTGGATTACTTTTCAAGGCTAGATATCTCTTCTTGTGATCTTGACAGGGGTTTATACCCCATCCCAAAGAGGGAGAACTACTCCGTACAATCGTGTATAATAACCATATTCCGAGAAGACACGCGTTCTTCATTTTGGAACACTTGGTAAACATCTCCTCCCCAATCAAGCTGGTAAATACGCTCTTTAGGCCCTTGCAAGAGCCACCGAACGTAATTTGTCGGAGAGCTGTTCAAGTCCTGCTTTTGCCCCAAGACCGATATTGCTTCCTGTCCTGGTTCACTTTTTTTCACCTTGCCAGCACAATGCCAGTGCAAGCGTCGTATATCTCATAGTTATTCAAGCATAAGTGGCTCGCACCATTTATCTCCCAGAGCACCTCGACCAATATCTTTTAGGGCATCATATATCCGGTTGTATCACATATGACAATGTACCGTTCAAATGGTGGGTCGACTTGAAATAGACCTTTAATGGGTGAGGGAGGTAATAAGTAATCACTCATCCATTTGCCATGCATATGCCAGGCCTTCATTCCTCTCCCTCCGATTCCTAGCATCAAACCACTGCTTTTCAAAGCCGTTACTCCGGTCCACCCCGTCCCATCTATGCCCAGGACGAATCCCATACCTGTTAGGCGGCGCAGCACCTTTGTACATTTTTTTCGCACCAGCACTCGTCGCAGATGGCTTGGTCAAAAACTGGGCAGCAGGATCATTCCAACGCTCTCTCGCCTTGAGCTCCGCGTTTAATTCCTCGTCTTCCGCCGTACGTGCCAGCGGCATATACTTGGCGTCCTCCATCAATTTCCTCCGCTCTTCTTTTTGTTTTCTCTGCACGTCACCCGTCAAAGCTTCTTTCTCCGCCGCCTCTTTGGCCGCCGCTTCTTCCGCAGCTTTTCGTACTTCCGCGCGCTTCATAGCAACATTGATAATACGACCCGACGCGTCACGATATATAGTCTCTGCTTCCTCCCCCTTGGCTTGCCTTTTCCGCATCGAGGCAGCATCCTTGGCATGTTTTCGTTCCTGCGCAGCGACCATGGCTGCAGTCTGAGCGGCGGTCTGTAGGCCAGCACGCGCCCCAGATTCCATCCTAAGCACTTCATCTTCACGATCATCATTATCCACAACCATCGGCTTCTCGTCTTCTTCTTCCTCCGCCCGTGCCGTCCGTTCGGCAGCCGCAGAAGCTAGGATTGCGTCAGCGGCGAGTTGTTCTGCGTTGGTGGGCGCGGTGGGTCCAGCGACGGTTTTCCATTTCGATTTGGATTTTTTGAATTCTTTAGACGAACCCGCTATTGTAGCTTCCAGTCCCATGTCATCGTCATCGTCGTCGTATCCAAATCCTCGGCGGGACTTCTGCTGAGTGGTAGAAGCCGACCGGAGGTCTGGAGGGTCATCGTCTGCTATTATAAGCCCGTCCGTCTCTTCAGCGTGTTTGTTCCTTTTGCGCTTCTTTTTGGGACGGTCAGAGCCATGTAAAGAATCTGCCGTGAGGTAGTTTTTGGCTAGGTAGTCGGCAAGAGACATGGCGGGTGCTTTGCTGGAAGTAAAATCACGTCCGGAGTTCTGCCTCATCACATCGCTGGGAGTGAAGCTGGCCAGCCAGTCGACGAAATATGATTATATAATCAACACGACCAGCCTCAAGCGCAGGCGAAACGAAAGGATGGTAAGCTAATGACAAGAACAATTTCCAATCATGAGAACCTTCAGGTTGCGAAAGGGAATGGAGAGGTTAAGAGGATGGAGGTCACTCTCACGTACGGAGCAATTCTCATTATGATGGCATTTACAGGGTAGTTAAGCATCCACAGAACAGAAAAAAAGAAAACACAAAAAAAAAAAAAAAAAAAAAAAAAAAAAAAAAAAGGAGAGGCCGCGCCAGTAACGCCAGTGGCAGATTAATATGTAGCATAAACCAAACGAGAAACGCTCAAGCTCAAAAATCAGGCCAGCATCACTATTAGCTGAATATTCTACAACTTCGACCCACCACCAACTGACGCAGGAGGCCTATCTGACGGCGTAACCAGCGGGTCATAGACCGACTCCGCAAGCCTATCCACGGGGTTTGGCACGGAATGATGTCCCAAACCTCGAATATCGAGTAGGTCGGGAGTCAGTTGGTCGACGCTCGTGCAACCCAGCAATCTCATGTTCATCACCATCTCGTCCTTGAGCAGCTGCATCGCGCGCTCAACGCCGGGCACTCCGTATGTGCTCATGGCATAGAGGAATGGCCGACCGATCCCAACTCCCTTTGCGCCGAGACACAGGGCTTTGATGATATCTGTGGCCCGTCGGATACCACCGTCTATGTAGACCTCTATGCGATTCTCCCATCCGCGGGCTCGTAGGGCCGGCATAACCTCGGCCAGGAGCTCAACCGCAGACGGCGCAAATTCGAGCTGTCGACCGCCGTGATTTGACAAAACGATGGCAGGGACACCAAGTTCGACGGCACGGAGGGCGTCATCAACGCGCTGCACTCCTTTCAACGCAATAGGCATCTTGGTAATGGATTGAAACCACGGGATATCCTTCCAGGAAAGGGAAGGGTCGATGAAAGAGGAGATGGCCCTCGCAGCACCCTGGGACCGGTCTACATTGCTGTCGGTCCGTTGGACATCTGTTCCAGGGTCCGAGAACTTGGACCGCATATCTTTCTCCCGTCGACCCAGCTGCGGGGCATCGACGGTGATAAACAGGCCCTTGCAACCTCGCTTCTCAGCGTGCTGCACAATCTTCCGTGTCACTTCACGATCCTTGTTTACGTATAACTGCAGCCATTGGGTCTGCTTGTCCATCGCGGCATCGACAATCTCGTCGAAGGAGCAGGATGCCAGGGTTGGGATCATCTGGATGACGTCGTGGGTTGCGGCAGCTTTGGTGAGGCAGATTTCACCTTCGGGATGGCCAAGTTTGCCGAGGGCAGTGGCGGTAACATAGAACGGGACGGAAACAGGGGCGCCCAGCATGGTCGAGGAGATGTCAACATTCTCAACGTCGACTAGTATTCGAGGACGGAACCAGATCTTGTGAAAAGCAGAATGATTCTCGCGCATGGTCTGTGGATGCAAAAATTAGTTTTTATTTGCCCTATGTCAGCGTACCGACGATGAGATGTGAAGGGTCCCGGGGGGGGGGGGGGGGGGAAGGGGGTGTGCTTTGGCCATACGATTTCGTCATCGGCACCACTCGAGTAGTAGCCCCAGGCGGTTCTCTTCATGACCCTGCGTGCGACGGCTTCAAAATCCATCAGGTTATAGCATTGCTCGAGCAAGGGCATCCGCCTTATTCGTTCTTGACGTGCCTCCTCTTCCGGGTCGACGCCCTTGTCTTCCTGCATGACGGTATTCATATCGACGGGCCCGAGATGCTTTGAGGGATGGAGGTACTTGTCGAGGGTGTCTGGAGGGTGGATGGGTTCGAACTCTTCGGTTGCGTCTTTTCCGGCATATTTGAGGATGATCTTCTGGCCACCGGGGTGTTCTGATAAGGGGAGTGTGAGCAAGGGAGTGACGGTGTGCGGCGATTCGAGGGCATTCAGGCACAAGGCCACTCACCGGGGAGGAAATCTGTGACGTCGTAGGCCTTGCCGTGGACGATAACCCAGCACGAATCTGCAGAGTTGTGCCTGGCGACTTCAGGCCCGGTGAGGCGATTGTTGGTCATTCCGACGGACGGCGCACCGACTAGCAACCGGGAACAGAGTTAAAAGGTCCTGACTCCAGGGACGGGTAGAGAATGGAATTGGCGCAGATAAACGCTACTCTATATGCGACGCCGGACGGTATATATATATATACATATATGTATGTACTCTGTAACAAGGAATGGTCGAGTCCAAGGATGGGGTTATCTTATCTCAGGATGGTAGCTGGACGGCGAAGATGCCGCGAGCAAAGCCCAGATGAACGAGTGAATGGATGTACGGAGTATGTAGATTCATGGACCTGAGCCCCCAAGAGGACGAGGAAGAGGACGAGAGAAGAAGGTATTATTTATGGGCGAAGGTGTGTCCAGAATATGCGGTGGGCCAGACTTGGATGGCTTTTAACTGAGAGTTTTGGATGGCCGTTCTCGTGCGAGAAGAAGAGAGAGGGATTGGAACCAAACAAAAAAATAAAAAATAGAAAAATAGATGTTTTCCAATTCGCTGTCAAAGTTATCTTCTATTTACCTTAATTTTTTTTTAAGCTTAAGTCTGTGAGAGAGGAAGAAGGTTAAAGCGGGTCAAGTGGATTAAGAGCGGGTTAAGAGTGACTTTATATTAAAAAAAGAAATAAATTCAACAGACCGAGAGAAGTGAGTTGACCTGAGGAAAGAGCGGAGAATTGGAAAAAAGCGAGAGCGACTGCATCGGGAAAGCAGGACGGGCTGGCGGAGTCAGCATTTTGGGCCAAAGCCTCAAGGACCAGGGTGAGTCTGCGCCACAGGGCTGGGCGCGCTAGTCCGGATCTGGCGGCTACCTCGGCAGACGCTCGCCTTTCATGGGGGGAAAGTTTGGCGCACTAGCCACACCGCCCAGCCATACAGCATATCCTTTGTCCTCCGTACCTCCGTTTGTAGGTTTTTTTTATAGTTACGGAGTGCCCCACGGCCGAAAGGTAGCAACAGCAGGGGACCGAGAAGGCCACTTGGATGGACAATGTAGACCATGTATGTACAGAGTAATGCACGCATGTTTGTGTGCTTGTATGCAGTACAGGGATGACCGTACAAAACCCCGCGAGAGAGTGAGACATGGATGAAGCAGACGGTTCGCTGACCGCTTTCGTCTTTTGCCCTGCACGGCAAACGCAGGGTCGCGACACAGCCGCCAGCTTGCCGAGCAACAAAAGCGGTAAAAAACTCCCCATAGACGCGTCCCTTTCTCGGCCGACTTCCCCCCACTAGACGCCAAGTCGTTAAGGAATAGAGAAGAACTCACATGTAACTGTGTCCTGTTCTGAGCTGCGACTCTCGCGCCGTCGCTTTCGCCCTCGACGGAGTATGGAGTAGTCTGCTAAAATACTCGTCGTCGTCGTGAGGGGAAGGCCAGCCAAAACTCCTCCCACCTACGAATACTGTAACTCCCTCCCCCTGCTTTCCGGGGGGCCAGAGCTCCCCAGTCCCTGCAAAACTCAAAAGAGCCGAAACTTTCTCATGGCCAATCACAGTTTGGCGGGATGCAATGATTCTTGAGGATCCCCAAAATGCATGATCACCACGACAACTACATAGTTGATAAGTTCGGAATACGGAGTACGGAGTAGTTGACCATCCAAAGCTCGGCCCAATCGCAGAATATCATGTCTGACGCTTCTGTAACCCCCTTATCGGCCGTGTCAACCTGGTCCAATATCGGGCCCGGGCGAACTGAACGGTCGGCCCAGACGCGGGGTGGGAACACACAATCATTGGTTGTCAAATAAAGCAAACACGATACGGAGTAACGGGAGAACTGTAAAGCGGTTGGCCTGTCTTGAGTCCAGACTGGTTAAGTAATAATCGCCGATGGACAAGCGCAGCCCTGTGGAGAAACTGGAGGTCAAGCTTTCTGTGTGATGCCCGGAATTCACTCCAGTCCAGTACTATCATTTCAGGATACGGAGTACTCAGAAAACAATTAAAGATAATGAAATTCGTTAAAATCGTGCTATAATTCGACAATAAAAACGAGGTACATAGCTCCGGCGCTCAATGGTATCCATACGAACGTGAAGAAAAAGGAAAAGAGAAAGAAAAAAGGTCATCGGCGCGTGCGTTGCTTTTTATGGTCTTATTCGGGGACCGCGCTTCAAATGCCATCCCATGACAACACCGGCTTGATCACCTGCAGCGAATGGAGACGTCAATGAGATTATATTTCATCAAAGTCGGGCATAATGCTGTGGGCTTACCCTTCCAGCTTTAAGGTCCTCCATCGCTTCATCCAGGCGTTCAGCCGCGTAGACCGTTGAGATGCGATCGATGGCGAAATTTCCTTCACGGTATAGTTTGACGAGTCGGGGGATCAGCTGCATTTTATAGCTTAGCACCAGCAGAGCGTGAAATGACTCTTTGGGGGGGTTTGTTGTTGTTATTCGTTACCTCTTTGGGGTCCGCAAAACCTTCAATCACACCAACGACCCGTTTGCAGGAAACAAGCAAGTCTAGGGCATCGACCTGGATTGAGTCTCCAGGTCGGGGAACTCCGACCAAGGCGAGCACACCTTCATGGCCGAGGGCCTTCATCGATGCCTGCAGCAGGGGCGAAACGCCGGTCGTGTCCACGATCTGGTCCACACCATCGGGCAGCAGGTTTCGGATGCCGGTGCAGAGATCAGGAACCTGCTTCGTGTTGATCGTGTGGGTTGCCCCCAAGGAGACAGCCAGGTCCAGCTTCGAGTCCACGATATCCACTGCGATGATCTGGCGAACACCCATTGCCTTCGCGGCGAGCAATGCTGCCAGGCCAACAGCACCCATCCCCAGGATGGCCACGGTTGAGGTTGGTTTGGGCTGGAGCACGTTGAAGATGGTTCCCGCACCGGTGAGGTACCCGCAGCCAAGCGGAGGTAGATACTGAAGGGAGTCGGCATCGACGTCGCATTTCACCACAGACTGTTCTGCAACGATGGCCATCTTGCTCAGAGATGATTGACCGAAAAACTGGCCATGGACCGGAGTGCCATCGGTCAAGGAATAGATGGGTTTCGCGCCCTCTCCGAGACGGGCACTCACAAAGTTGTATTCTGTCATACGGGGACACGCACCGCATCGACCCTCCAGGCACGATGGGCATTTTCGACAGGTACGGAAACCTAGTAGAACTGTATCTCCTTCCTTCAGCGACTTGTCCTGAGCCTGAGATCCAACCTGTCGCACGATGCCTACGCCCTCGTGTCCAAGGACGGCTGGGTAGCTCCCAATGGGCATTCCGCCATTTTGGACGACAATGTCCTAATAGACCGTAAAAGTAAAAAAAAAAACATAAGTACTTTGTCGACAACAAATGAGGTGTCCCTGTCGCTAGGGTTCCTCTGACTGGGAGTAACAAGCGGCTAACTAACAGTATGACAGATCCCTGTGTACTTTAATTCCACGAGAACCTCGTCGGGTTGCACCTGGTCCAGGACAACATCTTTTAGGACAAACGGCGCTCCCTCGGACTCGACGACATATGCCTTGGAGACAATGCTCCCCGATGATTGCTGAAGGTCACCCATTTTCTTGGTATGATCAAAGCTCTAAAATAACTCCTCTCAGGTTTGTTAAACAGAAACGGTGCCATGGTGCGCCCCCCTATTATATTCTTTCTATGGCATTACCCCCACAGACAAGTCCGCAGCTCCGATTTTCTCGGGGGGACGAGAGAGCTGAGTAGGCAGCTTGCATAGAAGCGCAGTATCCTTTAGCCAGAATAGAGGGTGAGGTGTGGGGTGAAAACGCCGTTGAATTTCCCGGTAAGGGAACCCGGGAGCGGCGAAGCGATGGACTATGGTTCTCTGATCCACGGACGCGATGATCCCTGAAAAAAAAAAATAAAAAATAAAAAATAAAATAAAGTAAAATAAAATAAAATGGCCAATTGAATCCTAAAAGATATGTCATTATGACCCTTTATTTAAATACTCATCTCCAATCCCAGAGCGCTTCTTAGGTGGAAGCTAGACTGGAAGAATAGGACGGGAACTCCCAACAGGGTAAGTTTCGCTTGAAGTGCGTCAAAGAAGCTTCAACTCAAGAAAGGGATTCTCCCCATTCTCCATACCCCTCTATCCACCATGGAATCAGAGCTGTTTTCCAAATTAATTCATGCAAAACGTCAGATCAGCTGTCGTCAATGATGAAAATGCGCTTCTTGAAAGTTTCTAACCGACATTCAAACATCGACTCCAGTTAAATACTCTCCGGCTGGTTAATTATTTAAGGTAGTTACACAGCTTATGCGGAATCTGGATGTTCCTGTTCCGAGTTAGCGCAACCTTGACGCTCGCCGCTCTTGTCCTCACCACATCCTCACCTCTTCTCATATGTTTATTGACGCTAATGATGGCTATTTCCTGAGATTAATTTGATTGGTTGCTATTTTGAGCCGCAAGAGTTTGATAAGACATCGGATTCACCTTTGACTATATCGATAGCCGTTTCTAGCAATCGACGCGGCGCCGCTTTGGCTCCCCTGACCGTACCGCAAGGGGTGTTGATGGAAAGCACTCACATGTTCAGCAGACTATTATTAACCTTTCCCTAGCTTGTCGTATTTCTATCATTTAACTATACCAAGATATGAAAGTATCTGATTCAAAGATATCTGTAAGATAGGTAAGAAGATTGATCACAATGAACAAGTCCATCAGATCTCTGGTAATAAGCATTTTTATATACATGATGCTCTTCTGGTGATACTCACAATACTTTCTTTCAAATTGCTTGTGTTGTAGTATCACAATACATGATACTCTATTTCTTATATCTTGTCTCACTCATATCACTTTCTGGTCACATGACTTTCTGTTTTAAGATTTCTTCATAACAGTTTGTAACTCTGTCTTGTCAGATTTTATCTAATCATTCTGTGTCTTTGGCTGCTATGTCACAAGATTCACAACATTATTCTCTTCTTTTAGAGCATGTTGTCTTCAATCACTCTGCTTTCTTTTCTAAAGTATAAAAGAGTAATTTTCTCTTTCTTATGTTTTCTGTATTCTTCTTTCTTAAGTAAGTGTCTTTATGGCTTAACTATAGCTTTCAAGTCTGTCATTTGCAAGAATGCTCTGATCACTAATATTGAGAAATCAGACTTCATCATGATCTTCTCTTGTATTTATTGTTCTTCTCTTAACAAGATATGCATTATATCTTTCTGTTCTTCTTAGTGTAGTGAGTGTGTATATTTCAGTTATTCATGTGTTTATAACAATAGTTCTTTCATCAAGAAGTAACATTCTCTTGAAAAAGCTTAGAAAAAACTGGAGTCAGAGAAATATTAAGCTCTTAAGAAAAAAATTTACATCTCTTCAAAACTTCTTTATCTTCAAAAGCAAGAGTTTCTTCTTAAGTATCATGGTAGTAATATGATAGTTTGGGGTCTTTCTTCTTTAAAGAAATTAGAGTGTCTGGAAGAGAAAGAACAGAAAAGAGTAGCTAAGCAGACAGAAATTCAGAATCTGCTTGCTTTATTAAATAATCTTTCTTCTTTAAGCTTTCTTCTGATTATTTCTGATTCATTCATTAATGCTTTGCTAAGTGAGAATGTTGTTGATGATATATCTCAATAATTATTCAGGTGTTCTTAAGATTTTCTGTTGGTTTTCAGATATTTTCTGAGATATTATACTCTTTTCATTTCACTAAGTAGTGAAGTTTTCTGCTGATTATCTGATGATCTAGTATCTGTTTAACTTTATATTCTTGTTCTTTGTTAATCTTCATAAGCATTTCTTTGACATGTAGTGGTGCTTTTTCCAATAATAAGATATGAAATACTGGATGTATTCTTATCTTCTTAAGTAGCTGGAGTTTGTAGTTGACTTTTCCAATCTGCTTTGTGATTTTGTATAGTCCTAATTTTTTAAAATCAAGTTTTTTGCTTGATCATTTGGTTTTGATATTCTGTTAAATTAGAAATACTTTTTCTCTCTCTTTCAGAGTTGGTGCCTTCTGGCATCTTCTGTTATAGTAATGCTTTATTCTCTTATTCAGAAATTCAATATTCAGTTTCATCTGATTCTGCAGTTCTTATAATTATATTACTGTAAGTTCTGCTTCTTGAGTTTTTTGTTATACAATTCTTGATTATTTCTGTATTTCCAGTTCTCTGCTATAGTTTATGTAGAATAGTGTCATCTCTGTAGTAATGTTCTTTGCTTTATTGTATGCCAATTGTGTCATGAGTAGTAGTGTAACTTAATTATTCTGTTGATAGTTAATATATTCTTACAGATATTGCTTCAAGATTTGATTCAGTTACTCTGTCTGTTCATCTGTCTGTGAATGATAGACTGTTAACATCTTTTGTTCAATTCCCAATTGTACCATTAGTATTGTTCAGAATTTGCTTGTGAATCTGATATCTTAGTTTGTAATTATTTCTTCTGGCATTCTGTGGTTGGCAAGCATGTTTTGTAGTACTATCAGTGCTGTATCTGATGCTGTTATTGCTTTTCTGAACAGTATAAAGTATCCATACTTCATCAATCTGTTGATAATCATTAATATTGAGTTGTACTTCTTCCCTTTCATATTCTTTAAATTTGAGAGTTTTGTTATGAAATTCATTATTATGAATCTTCATGGTTCTTATAGTTATAGTATTGGCTGTAGCTTTTTGTATGGTCAGTGTTTGTTAGCTTTACTTTATGCACATATCTCATATTCTTTAATATATTGTCAAATATCTGTCCACATTTCTGATCAATAGTAGATTTTTGTGATTTTCTCCATTATCTTGTCAATCTCAAAATGTCTCACAGTAATTATGTTATATTCTTGTACCATTACTTGCTTTCTGACTTCTCTGGATACATATATCAGTTCATGATATAGTATCATTTCATCTTCTTTTTTGAAGTTCTTATTTTTCTTGTCAATCTTTTTTGCATATTCATCTTTCTTTATTGCTTTTTTGATCTTTTCTTTAATATTCAATTCTTCTGTGGTGATTTTTGTTGCTCTCAATATTTGTCAGTCCAGAATTATATTCTTTGTTTCTTCCAACTCTTTAAAGAGTGTTCTTAAATCTTGTTCTTTTCTTATAAGATTCAGTCTTCAGCTTAATGTGTTCACTCAGACATTTTCTGTGCCTTTGCAGTATTGTATTCTGAAATTATAGTGTATTAGTACATCTGCATACTATCTGGCTTGTCATCTCATAAGTTCTTTGGTTGTTATAAAGTATTACAGATTATCATAATCTGAGATAATCTCTGTCTGGTGTTGATTTTCTTGTAGTTCAATCTTTTATTTCTTCAGTAATGCCACTATTGCAAGTAGTTTCTTATTGTGGATATTATAGTTCTGTTCAGCTGGTGTCATTGTTCTTGCATAGCATATAACTAATTGTAGTCTTTCTTGTTCATCTGGTTGTTGTAATCTTTCTGCTATTACACAGTCTGATGCATCTGTATCAATCACACATCTCTTTGTTGAGTTGTAGTGTTGTCTCATTTCTTCTTTTCTGAACTTATTTTTTATTGCTTCAAATACTTGTTGATACTCTGTTGTTCATTTGAATACTTTATCTTTCTTCAATAATTGTGTGAGTGGTCTTGCTTTCTTCAAAAATCTGTGTATGAACTGTTAGTAGTAATTCACTAGTCTGTAGAATATCTGAACTTCTTTGACTTTCTTTGATATCAGTTATTGTAGTATTTCATTAATTTTTCCTGGCTCCATTTATATTTCTTCTGTTAACATGATATGTTCAAGATATCTAATTTTCTTCTTGAAGAAGTCACACTTCTTTAGTTTTGCTGGTAGATTATATTTTCATAGCTTTTCCAGTACTTTCTTGACTTTTCCAGTGTGATTCTTTTGATCTCCTTTAGTGAATATAACCACATCATCAAGATATATGATGACAAAGTCATTTAGATACTCTTGCAGTACATTGTTGATAAGTGCTTGAAATATTGCTGGTGTATTTGTTAATCCAAACACCATGATATTGTATTTGTATAGTTCATATCATGTTCTGAACACTGTTTTTCATTTGTTGTCTTCTTTGATTTATATCTGGTGATAGATATTTTTGATGTCAATTAGAGTAAACCATGTTACTCTTCTCAATCTGTCTTGCACTTCTTTAATCAGTGATATCAGATAGCAGTTCTTGACTGTGATGCTGTTTAACTATCTGTAATCCATGTATAGTTGTAAGATTCTGTTCTTCTTTAGTGCAAACAGTATTGAATATTCTGTCAGTGATGTTAACTCTCTGATGTAATCTTTCTTGAGATTATTCTCAATGTACTTCTTTACTTTAGCTGATTCTTTCTCATTCAATCTGTATATTGGTAATTTTACTGGTTATTTTCCATCTTGTAGCTTTATCTTATAGTTCCAGAATTCATGCTTCAGTAAACTGTTATTCTGATCTTTTTCTCTAAATATATTAATGTATTCCCAGAATTCTTCTGGTAGAATCTTCTTGATCTTTTTATTCTGGTTATTCTTTTATACTCACAGCTGCTCCAAGTCATTGAGGTTTTTCATGGCTTGATCTACTTTGTCATTATGGGTCAGATTTTTATGAATTTCTTCAGTGTCAATCAATTATTTTCTATATAGTATTTTTCTATTGACCTGACTTATTACAGCCAGTGTCTTATCTAAGTCATTTCTGAGTATGAGTCTTCAATCATGATATTGTGAGGATCATATATGTGGATCAGCATGACAATGAATCTCTAGAAGGAATATACATGGAAAAAGAGTACATGAGGTAAAAGATCTGTATTCTGGCAACTATATACAACTTGTAAACAAGATTGCCACTGGCTTCCAGCAAGAGATTCACACAGTGATAGTCTTTTATATGTGCTTGTGAGTATGTGACTTAGTGTCTTGTGAGAACACATGTAACTTCCAGCAGCTTGCAAGCTGAGGCATCTGACCCTCACAGGTGCTGTTCATTCATGTAAGGAGTTTGTAGCAAATTCTTACAGATTCCTCTCTCTTGTAAGCCTTGATTTCTCAAGACAGCTGTCTCATTAAAAATCTTCATGAGTAGAAAAACACAAAATCTTTTGGGAAAAATAAAAATTTTCTCATAAGAAAAAGAGTACAGTCTCACTAGAAATATGATATCAACACAACTCTAATAACATAACAGAACCCAATAACACAACAATGTGTAGAGAGTCTCTATTGTTCTTGCTAGCCCTGTGTCACTATTAGATAGTAAACACTAGCTTAAGAGAGAGCTTTCTCTTGCTTTCTCTTTCTCTTCTTTTCTTCTCTTTCTTCTCTAGTCTATATCATCTTTACAAAGGTAAGTGAACCCTTCAACCACTGCTTCACATGGGAGACAGACTCATGGGAGATTTCTGATATTCTGGAAGAAAAATAGCTTTACTTTGATGTTCTGTGTGATTGATCAAAAGATCACAAGCTGGTGAGTTTATCTCTGATTATATCTTTGCTTCACATAACCATTCAGTTTTGTCTTCATGTGGGGTTTGATTTGCAGAGAGACTGATGCTTGCTAGTAGTTACTGTCAGTGTGCAGTTCTCTCTCTTTCTTTCTTATGACTTATCTCTGCTTTTCTCTCTCAGAAGAACCCTCACTCTCTCTTTTACAAATGAGATTGGGTCTTTAGTAAGTAGTCATAAGAAGTTTGAGAAGTGTTCATAACTAATAGTTCTAGAGTATTATTGTTTCCTCTTCCTCTTCTCTATCAGTTATTGCTGCTCTCTCTACACCAGCTCAAGCTGTAAGTACTTCTTGTGAGCTGACATTAATTCATATACTGATGAAGTTAGAGTTCTGCTGCTCTGTCTCCCTCTCTCATAATTGTTGCTCCAGCCTCAGCTGGAAATATGAATATTCTCTATTACATTTCAGTTCACAGCTAATCTTCTTTAGATTGTTATTGTTGTTTCCCCAGTACCAGTAGAATTTGTGGGTGCTATGATTCTGTAGAGTGCTTAAGACTGCCCAGCACCCTCTCCACAAGACTGATAATAGTGGTCCCAGACCATCTTTATCTAAATACTGCCAGCTGCTACTTTTGCTGGTGCATTGCAGGCCAATCTGGTAGTTCTCCCAGGTCTTTCCCCCCACACAGAGGCACAAGCTTTGTCTGCCTGTGAAAGAGCATGGTGTCACAAGTCTATTCAAAGACTTGTGCTTATTGCTGGTTTAAATAATCCAAATTAGTTGACTGTCTGTGCTCAGCTCCACAAGAGTATTCTTGTGACTAGAGCTAAGGTCCAGCCACCACCAGAACAGAAGTGCTTTGCCTGCAAAAGAGCACAGCAGAGCTATAGCAATATAGTCTTTGCAGAGTGCATCTCTGTGGGCTTGAGTCAAAAATGTAACAACTGCCTATACTGTAGGCATCTTGCTTGCTCTTTTCAGCAGTGAGATTATGGATAGTTGTTACAGGTCTTTACAGAAGAAGCTGGAGACTCTAATTATATAGTCTTAGTTTAGTTTTTCTTCTTTTGTTTTAAAATCAATTGAATTCAGTTCAGTTTGACTATGTCTTTTCTCTCTCTAATCTATTTTCTAGTTTCACTACCTCCATTCATCTCTTTTGTGAACCAGGCTTGTCCAGGTTCCTACTATAAAATTATTAGAGTAGCTTTCTCAGTGGACAGACATTGCTTACAGAAACTCATGTCTTATCCTTCTCATCATCATATTCTTCTTAATATACTCTGTACCACAGCTCACAACCCTCTCTCTTTAAGTTAATTATCTCACAGATCTGGTACTCCTTTTTATTCTTGTCTGCCTCACAAACTTTGTAATGAGGTGAGCTATCAATTCATTTGTGGGTCTTGTGTTTGTGGAGCAGAGATACATGGAAGACATCATGAGTTTGCAGATCTAGAGACAGTTCCAGTCTGTAGACTTGCAAGCCTATCTTCTTCACAATTCTACAAGACCCATACCTCAACAAATTCAGTTTTTTGTTAGGCCATGCAGTCTTGATATTGTAAAGGTCAAGCCACATCTTATCTTCCACCTGAAAGATCTTCACAGTGTACTTCTGATTATAGTACTTCTTCTGATAGACTTGTGCCTTTACAAGTAATTTCTTGATCTCTTCACAGAGCAATCTCATTGCCTCTGTCTGATCTCTTAAATTCTTGCACATATAGCCATACTCATCAGAGTCCAAGAATTCTGTTTGTGAATTCAGTCTATATGTCAGCTGGAAAGATGATTTCTGTGTGGAAGCCTGTCATAAGTTATTGTACACAAACTCAGCCATTGGCAACCACATCACCCAGTCATTCTGATTATAATTAATATAGCTTCACAAATACTGCTCCAGCACACTATTCAGTCTCTCAGTCTGACCATCAGTTTGCAAGTGGAATGCCATGCTTATTGCCCTCACAATCTTCAAGATATGAGTCAAATCACCCCAAAATTCACTCACAAACAGAGATTCTCAATCTGTTACTATACTCACAGGTAATCTGTGCAATCTCACTATCTCACAAATAAAGAGATGGGCCAATTCCTCTGATATCAGCTTCTTTGTTGTAGGGATAAAGTGAGCTATCTTTATGAATCAGTTCACTACAATCAGAATACAGTCAAACTGCACCTTCTCAAAATTCAGGCTCACAGAAAGATCTGTAATAATATCCATGCTAATGAATTTCCAAGAGTAATTTAGAATTAGTAAGAGTGATAGTTCTTCTTGAAGCTTTCTGTAAACTCTTCTTAAGCTGTGGCAGACTCTACAGACTTCACAATACTTCTTCATCAGTTCTCTCATTCTTGACCAAAAGTATCTGCAAGCTATAAGCTTGTATGTTCTTGCTGTAGCAAAATGCTCTGTGAGAGGTAGATCATGATGACACCTAATTAGCTCTATTTGCAGAGCCTTATTCTGAGAAATGTACATATGACTATCTCTATAGAGAATATCCTTCTTCTCTTTCCACATCATGAATTTCTTTGTGCCTGTCTTAATATCTTTACAGACCTCAGCTGCATAGTCATCACTTTGCAGTAGATTTGATAGTGATGCCAACAGATTGAAGCTGCTCTTTTTATAAGAATTCTTCTTGTGGACCAGGTCTTTAATCTTCTGGACCTGCATTGCAATCTTCTTTACTTTGCACATGCTTCCCAAGACAATCTTTGTGAGTAGTTTCTTGGTCTCAGTCTGAAGCTTTATGGAGATAAGTTGCATATTCTCATCTTCTCCCTCTTCTCTCTGGTTGAGAGAAACTTGAGCTGTTGGTTTCAACTTTTCTGTGGTCTCTTGCTCCTTCACAAGCATTACTCTTAGTTGGTTTGCAGTCTTGTGACCCTTCTTATCATCTAAACCAGTCTTCTTGACATAGTCAGGTCTTTGCAAGAGTCCATCTGCTGGGTTCTTAGTTTCTTTCACATGGTTAACTGTAAATCAAAAGACTGTCAGCCTTTGCACCCAGCAGACCTGTCTTTGCAAGAGATCTTGAGCAGTCTGAAAGTAGTGCAGGCTATTATAATCTGTAAGAACTTGAACTGGTGTTTGCAAGCCTTTCAACTAGCAGTGCCAATATCTAAATAACTCTATAATTACAAGCAGTTTCTGATTATAAATGCTATAGTTCATTTCTGTGGGTTGCATCTTCTGTAAATAAAACTCAACTGGAACCCAGATGCTATTCTTCACCAGCTGTGATAAAATATCACATACTGTAAAGCCAGATGCATCTGTTTTCAATCTGGTCTTCTGTTCTATATTAAAATAGTGAAGTATAACAGCTTCTGTAAATATTCTTTTCAGACTTATAAAGACTTTGTAATCTTTCTCAGTCATAAAAGTGTTGACTTCTCTTCTCATCTCTCTTCACATATGTCTGCTTAGCTTTGCTTCTCCTACCTTTAGAAGAGCAGTCAGGCTGCAGACTATCTTAGAGAATCTTGGAATGAAGCATCTGTAAAAGTTCACAAATTCTAAGAAGATCTGAATCTCTTTCTTACTGG
Source organism: Coccidioides posadasii str. Silveira (assembly GCF_018416015.2). Classification (NCBI taxonomy): domain Eukaryota; kingdom Fungi; phylum Ascomycota; class Eurotiomycetes; order Onygenales; family Onygenaceae; genus Coccidioides; species Coccidioides posadasii. The sequence continues at coordinate 7,610,056 of NC_089408.1, read as the reverse complement.
TTGACTCTGGCTAGTTAAGAATAGTGTCCATATGGCTCTTCTCCATAAGAACACTCTCTGGTGTTATAACATACCTAAGATAGTCAATCTTGCAAGCATTGAACTTGCACTTTGCCAGCTTGCAATAAAGATCTGCATTTTTGAGTATCTTAAGTACTAATTTCACATGCTGCTTATAGTTCTTCTCACAAGCCAAGTACACAACCATATCATCAAGATAGGCCACTGCAAACACATCCAGATATTCACTAAGTGCCTTCACAATATATGATTGAAAAGCTGCCAGTGTGTTTGCAAGTCCAAAGAGCACTATCAAGTACTTAAATAACCCCTGTGAAGTCTGAAATGCAGTCTTCCACTCATTCTCTTCATGAATTCTCAGTCTATAATAGGCATTCTTGACATCTAACTGAGTAAATATTGCAGCTCCCACAAGCTTATACAACACATCTTCAATCAGTGATAGAGAATATCTATTCTTGACTATTTTTGAATTCAGATTATGATAGTTCACACACATTCTTAGTCCACCATTCTTCTTGAATGCAAACAGGATGGGTGCTTCTGCAGATGACTTGAAAGACTGAATGAATTTATGGGTTAGAGCACTGCTCAGATATTTGTGAAGAATCTCTTGCTCAGCTTATAAAAGTCTGTATATTCTTCCAAATTCTAACTGCTTTCCTGGTTCAAGATCTATAGCCAAATTATCTTTATAGTGTGGTGGCAGCTTCCAAGCTCTCTTATTACTAAACACTTCTGCAAGTTCACAGTAGACTTCTGGTATCTGAAGATCTAGGTCTGCTGTCACCATCTGTTCTGATTTATGAAGGATCATCATATAGATGGGCTTCTCTTCTTTCACAAGCTCTGAGAGATTAACTGGTTTAATCTTCACAAGCAGGTTATGACACACAGTTTGAAACTCTAGTCTTAGTTTCTTAAAATACACCTTGGGATTGTGTTGCTGCAGCCAGCTCAAACTCACTAGCATCTTATTTCTTATATTTGCAACCATCACTTGTTCATGGAACAACTGCCAGTTTTCCTGAGAGTCACAGACTTCAAAGAATATATTCACAATCTCTTCTGCAAGGGTGACATTCTTATGATCCATAGCAGTTTTGATCTCTATAGACATCTTGTGCACCTCTAGATCTAGCTTTGTGACCAATTGCAAACTGATCACTAGAGATTGACAGCCTGAATCTATTAGTGCTGACCAGAAAATACTTCTGTCAGTTGGGCTTCATGTGCTTAGGATAATAGAGAGGAGAGTAAGAAGACTGTTCTTGGATAACTTTATTATATTGATTCTATCTACTTGCAGTCTCTCAACTTTCTATTCACTACTTTTCTTCTTCTTGAAACAGTCTTTTGTAAGATGGCTCTTTTGGCCACACTCAAAGCACCTCTCATTCTTTTTCAAGACTTCATAATTCTTGATAAGATTCTTTCTCACCTTCTGAGCAGGTCTCTGGGATTGACTCCTCTTATTCATTCACAGTCTTAAGTTATTGATCTTCATATCTCTGTAAGCACTTCTAACTGGATTAGTAGACTTCACATGTGAGGCATTCTTTGCATAGACTACTGACATACTTGATTGAAGTCAGGTAGCCAGTGCTACTATATCATCAATATTATCTGGTATCTCCAGCTGTTCATTCATTTTGGTTCACATGAGCTTATCCAAGCCCCATATAAACAGGTTCTTCTTTATTTTTGTGGAATCTTCAAATTCTTCACCAATCTCTGTTGTGAGCTCTAGAAATTATTGACAATAGACATAATCAGTTTCATTCAAACTTTTGTGAAGGCCAAAGATTGCTTGCCAAGAGTTTTGTGTGTGGTTTGCTGGGTCTCCTAGCCTTGCATATAGAAATTCTTTAAGATCAGTCCAGTTGTTTTTTAATGAATTGTCTTTGCAGTGGGCCTTCCAAAGATCTTTCTTGATATAATCAAGTTCTGTGAGAGCATATATGAGGGTATTCTCATTATTCAGTTTGCTTGTATTGCAAATGAATTCAATATCTGAGATAAACTGGTGATATTCTGTGTAGGTTCCAGTCTGGTAGCACTTTGTATGTTGTGATGATCTCAAGATCAACAGATGCTCTGTGGGTGTTGGGTTGGAGGTGGCTATATTAAGAGATTTACTTTGTGAGTGCTTTTGAGTGTTCTGGAGAGCATTTAACTTCTCTTGCCATTTCACCATTTTCTTTAGTAGTTTGGTCTTCTTGTGAAGCTGTTGGATTTTGTCTTTTGGTATTGGGGTAGACTCTCTCTCTGAGTTTGCAGTGCTTGTTTCATCAACAGTTGAGAGAGATGAGATGTCAAGATTGGTTGTCTCTTCATGAACTTGGGTTTGTTCTTCAGGTAGGTTTTTGGCTGATGTCTCAGGTTTGTGAGTTTCAGGAGGTTGGCTTCTTCATGTTGATACCATTGTCAGATGTCATCAAAGAAGAGTGGCAAAATGTGAGGATTGTATGTGTGGATCAGTGTGACAATGAATCTCTAGAAGAAATATACATGGAAAAAGAGTACACAAGATAAAAGATCTGTATTCTGGCAACTATATACAACTTGTAAACAAGATTGCCACTGGCTCCCAGCAAGAGATTTGTGCAGTGATGGTCTTTTATGTGTGCTTGTGAGCATGTGACTTAGTGCCTTGTGAGGACACATGCAACTCCCAGCAGCTCACAAGCTGAGGCATCTGGCCCTCACAGGTGCTGTTCATCCATGTAAGGGGTTCGCGGTGAATCCTTACAGATATGCTGGTTCAAGAGAACATTCACAGTTTGTCAGCCTAATCTTCTCTTCTCACCAGTTAACTTCTGAATTGTGCTGTTTCAATCAAGAGTATCCCAAGACTATATCATAGTCTTCTAGATTTATTACTTCAAAACACACTTTCTCATGGTATTGTTCTATTCTCATTCTGATAGAGTATGTTTCTTCTTTAACTCTATCAAGAGTTCCTCCTCTCAGTTTCAATAACTAGTAGAGATATTTCTTCATTCACTTTATAATGCCAGCTCATTCAGTGAATCTTCTGTTAATAAATAGTCCAGTCACACCTGAGTTCACTAAGACTATTGTGTGCTTTGATTTAAGTAAAATTGCTATAACTCTGAAGTAACAGATTTGTTTATTAATAGCTAATAGTTTCACTTGCCTATTCATGCTGCTTACAGATTCTTATTTATGATAGCTCTCTCATTTTCTAAATCAACAAAAATCATCTTTGATATCTGTTCATGTATTTTGTAATTATTTCTGTCAGTACATTATTTCTTGTGTATTTTTTATACATACTGGAGCGGGGTACAATGGGATGCCTTGTCAAAGTAGGCAAGTTGGGTGATATGGTGAGAGCACAAGAAAGGTGGAAAATCACCACATAGTAAGAGTATGGTCAAGTAGTAAGTGTAGAGATAGATATGTCCTAACAGACACCTAAGCTTGCAAGAAGTAATAGTACTAAAGAGCCCTGTACTAACACAGGCAGCTCTAATAAGAAACAGTAGCACATTTCATGAACAAGAAATCTTCATATTCTCTAACTAATAACCAAACTGGTAGTAAGGAACAAGTGTGTAGAAAAGAGCCATGGTGTGTGAAGGTAATAAGCAAGATGCAGGGGCTACAGGTGGTTTATATAGCTCAAGAATAGTAGCTTTGGAGTGGTTTGTGTCTCAGACCAGAACAATCTTTGTTCTAATAAGGTACCAGAATCCCCACTACATTTCCTCCTGGCCTTTAATATTGGTGTCCCCTGACAACAAACAACATATAAAATAAAACAAAACCAATTTAGTAAAATAAGAGAATAATAAATAGTAATGAGCAGTCTGGTAAGGAAAAACATAGAAAATAAGAATAAGGAGAGTGATAGCAGCAATTTCTAATAGTGATCACCATAATTCTCTTCTTCCACCAAGTTCTCAGGAGGAGGAGAAGGCTGAACTGACACTGGGTTAATGTTGTTGTACACACAATGTCAATAGGATTTATTACCAAAAGCTTTCTTTTTAATTTGGTAAGTCTTGACAATGGCATCCAGAGCAATTCATGTGGCCTTTAGGTGCCAGTTATTAATGAAGTCCTGAGTCTTTTTGTCATCAGGGCCAAAGAGAATATTGAGTTCCTCAATTACTATGAGATTGTCCCACCTAATTCATTCTACCAGGACATCTGATATAGCTCCTAAGTCTTGTAATTGAATAGCAGTAGGGAATTGATATGGAACTGATGCATAACAATTTGAATGGCTGGATGAAGATGAAGGCTCTGGAACTAGATCTCTATATGCAGTGGAGAGCTGGAACCATGTACCAGCTTTATTAACTTCTAGATGTTCATGGTTCTCTTGGATTACCACATACCAGAGTAGTATAGTGCATTGGACCTTTTTGCATGGACCATGGACTCTATGGGGTAGCAGAGAGCTTGTAATTTGGATATTGCCAGGTTTGCAAATGACATCAGTTCACCTAATACCAAATTTTCTTTTGTTGTCTTTGGTATACATTGTATCTTTAATGTGGTGAACATAGCCATTAGTGGATAAGTCTTGTTCTTTGACTAGTTCCCACCAATCTTCTAGATGGTTATGCATTTCTGGCAAGATTTCTGTACAGTCACCAGACTCTTCTGCAGTTAAGGTCAAGAATTCTTGTATTATGTTAACACCCCTTCCAGTAGTAATAGCATCTGAAACATTGATATCAATATGGTGAAACCCAGTTTTATCCCCTGGCTTAGCATACTTGATGTAGTATGGATAGGAGATTAATTTCCAAGTGTGGTTGGGTCTTGTCAGTATGTATTATAGATAGTACACAGAATTCTGGTGCATAAGTTGTTGGCTGATACTGTGATACATTGTTCTCAACCATCTGTAATTGTCACAATCTCCCATCATTTACTGATAATAGTAGTACATGTCATATTCACTGTTGACCTGGGTGAGTACTGTAGTGGTGGTGTCTTGTAATTTATCATTCCACCAGCACATTAGCTGAGAAATGACAACAGACTCAGTTGTTTCCCATTTCTTCTGAAGATCACTGGTGGTGAACTTGTTAACTTCAGTTATTTGTGTGTATCAGTTGAAGTTAAATGTTCTCATGTTTGCAACCAGAGAGATAATTAGCTGATGTTTGAATTTGTAAATGCCTAAAGCATCTTCAGCTCTAGCTGGTCTATTTGTCAAATGGAACCAGAGATAGGTGCTGTCATTGGTCTTAACTGAGCCAATGTTGTGATGATTCCTATGAATATAAGCTAAACAGTTGAGAAGCTCCTCTCTATTAAGTGTGCGAGTCTGCAAACCAAGTTTTGAAGCTATTAGTTTTGCATGGTCATAGTATAGGTAGATATCAGCTTTCTTATTGCTAAAGGCCTTTTCTAATTGCTTCAGGATGTGAATAAGCTCCAATTCTGAATGTGTTTTAGTACTCTTTATCTTTTGAAGAAGCTGCTGCTTGAAACCATGGCAACAGCAAGTACCAGAGCATACTGTCATGACAGATTCTTCTTGTTCATGTTGGGGTATTTCCTTGTCACTTTCAGATGAAATAACAGACTCATCTTCATTATCTAGACCTTGAAGAGTTTGGTGTGCTGACATGGCTGTAATTCTTTCACTGCAGCACTTTGGAACTTCTGATTGGCTGGGTAGATTGGTCAGTGCACTGGTGAATCCAAATGGCAGCTGTGATTGGTCAGTTTCCAATTCATATAATCTAATCAACATTGTACTATGTATAGAGGCTTCTGATACATTGCAGCTATATAGCATCAACATCTTATCCATTGGAACATCTCTTGATAATCTTAGTGACTGTGGTCCTTCTAGTAGATCTCAGAGGCTGCTTGCAGTGGGAGAGCTCCTAGCAATATTCTGAATTGAATGTTGGAAGCTAGATGACTGTGGAAGAGCCAACAGCTGTAAAAGACTATAGTTCCCAATAGTAAGTTCTCATCAGTGTAGGGCATCTCTTAAAGAAAGTTCACAAGTGTGATTGACTTCTTTGTCAGCTGTAGTATAATTGTCTGACAATATAGCTAAGCTTCAGCAATGTCCAGCTTCTGTAGCATCTAGTCTTCAGAGCACTGTACTGTTAATATTGTTGGCAAACTTATTCCAATTCTTGTAGATATTTAGAGTATGGTGAAGCTTTTGTGTGGCCCACAGGCTCTCTACTTTTGGCCATATGACATTAATTCTGTCTATTTCCTATGTAGCAACAAGTTTATTCTTGATCTTTTGCATATCAATGTGATGTTGTTTGACATCCAGGGTAATCTTTCAAGCATTATGGAAATCAGCTTCAAAATTGGTGTGCATAACATGTTGCCAAGCTCTGAATCTTTCAACATATCAATAGAAATGGGCCACTAAGTCAGTGACCACATCAGTCACTTGTATAAGTGTGTTCATCAGCTTGACTTGTAGACTATATCAACAGTGCAGAGCTTGGTTATTAATGTATTCCATAGCTGCTGTTAGGTTATTGAAGAAATGGTCATTCAAGTTGACTCCACTGTCTTTAGTAATGACCAGGCCTTGGTTTTCAGTTGCTGGAGCTAAAGAAGGCAGGTTGCTTTGTCCAGCCATTTTTGAAGAATATCAGGGATCAAAAAATTTGCAAATGTCAGAATAACAGAATAGAAGAAAATGTTGAATCTGTAAAAAGAATCAAGCTTGAATGTAAAAGAAAGTAAAAGCTCCAGCAAAGAAAAATTAATCTTTAAATATCTCCAGAAAAAGTGAATGCTAAGCAAATAATAAAGAAAGAGAAACTTTCTAAAAGAGCAAGCAAAAACTTCACTTTGCAGGCAAATAAAAGAAACTTTCTGGATAAGCAAGCAAAAAACTTCACTTTTGCAAACAAAACACAACAAATTAAATATCTTGTGGAGGTATAACAACAGCAAAGCTCCAGTCATCTGGTATAACAGTTGGAAATTGTGTTTGCTCCATTTCTCCTTGATCATTTTCATTTTCACTCTGATCCAAGAAGCTAACATCTGAGGAACCCATCTCTACATCAGAATCTGCTGGGCTATCATTGAATGGCTCTATTCCAGGTTTCATAAGATACTTCTTCAATCTGTTTCCTGCAATAGATCTTTTGAGTTCAGTGCCATCTAACTCTTCAAGATGATAGGAACCTAGTTCTTGATTGGTGGACTTAATTCTATAGAGTTCTAGCCATCAAAAGCACAGAGTGTTATTCCTAGACATATTCTGTTCTTCTTTGATATTGTGAAGCAAGACAAGGTCTCCAGGTAGAAGAGAGTTGATCTGAATATTATGGATATCATCAAAGTATTTCTTATTCCTAGTGTGCATTTGGAGCTGATGATGAGCTGCTTTCAGAACACTCTTATCTTGTCTTTCAATTTGCTGTGCTTGCATCAGAAGTAGGTCTTCAGTTGTTTGAATCTTTTGCCAGGGAATTGTTTGTCAAGTAGGAATCTTGAGATCAATTGAAAGAACTGTCTCCTGGTCTATTAGCAATCTATAAGAGAAGACATCAGTACTAGCCTTAGTCATCATTTCATCTGCCATCAGAATCACAGGAAGATATTTAATCCAATCTCTTCCAGTGCCATTGGTAGCTTTAGCTAGCCCATCAGCCAAAGGCTTATGGCCAACTTCCACCATACCATTTGCAGGAGGGTTATAGAGCAAAATAACAATGTATTTAATGTTGAATTTCTTCAGTAAGGTCTTCACAACATTCTTATTTTCTGGTCCTCTATCCATAACAAATTTGACAGGCAGGCCCCATCAACAGATGATATTCTTATAAAGAAATTTGGCCACAGCTTCAGCTGTTGTCTTTTTCAAGACTCTAGCTTCCATTCATCCAGTGAAGTCACATCTGGCAACAACCAAATAATTTCATTCTCAACAGAAAGGCATGTGCTTGATATCTACCTTAACTTTCTCTCAATAGATAGAGGCTCAGATAGGATGAAGCTCTTCACTCAATCTTTGTAAATCTCTTTGTTGACATTGAGAACAGTGCTTCACATAAGCAGACACATCTTTATATATCTCTGATCACTAGTATTGAGCTTGTAGAGCAGAGTGTGTTCTCTCTCACTCTTTATGGCCAAATTTGTTGTACATCATGTGTAAAATTTGTTCACACTGTTCTTTGTTGTCCACAACACATCTTAGAGACACACCAGATCCTGCTTGTTTAAATAGCTAATTGGCCTCCACTACATATTTAATTGCTTTTCTTCAGAATCTCACATACTCTTTTCCTTTCATGCTCAATGATTTTGATAGAGTGGTTAGATATCATGCAATTTTCTCTGATTCTTCTGAATATGTGGAGTCCAGTATCCTAAGGTCTTCACTATTGAGAGCTCAGCCAGCTAAAACTCTTATAGAATTCATAAAGGCAAACAGATCTTTATCTTCTTCAGATTCAGGCTGTTCCCCAATATCTAGTTCTTGGTGAGATAGTCTGTCAGCAGCTGTGTGTTTTGTCCCAGGAACATATTTAACAGTAAAGTTAAAGAGGCATATCCAAGCTATTTAATTGGTAATCAAAGCTTCTGGAACATCTGTAGCAGTCCTATTAAGTTGGGTGATAAGAGTTTTTGCATCAATTTCCAAAGTAAAGGGCACTTTATAGATATGGTGTTGGAATTTCTTGAAGACTTTCAAAACAGCTCTGCATTCTTGTTTGCCAGCATCATATGTTTTCTCTGAATCACTTCATACTCTGGATTTGTATTGTGTGGGATGTCAAGCTTCTTGTTACTTCTGAATAATGCATCCTCCCCATCCTAATCCACTGGCATCAACAGCTACAGTGATAAGCAAAGGATTCTGTTTGTAATTGATTGAAAGAATAATAAGGAATGAATATAACTTTTCTTTCAAAAGCATAAAGATGTTATTTTGCTCTTCAGTTTATGTTCATGTAACATTTTGTTGAAGCAGATAATGTAAAGATTTGGTTATCCAACTATAATACTCTATAAGTATTCAGAAATATCCAGCAAGCCCTAGGAATTCTTGTAATTCTGTAACACTTGTAGGAGTAGGCCAATTTATAATTTTAGCCACCTTGGCTTCCTCAGGTCATCATCCATTATAGTTACAGATCTATCCAACAACATTGACTTCAGACATGCAGAATTAAGATTTGGCACCAGAGATTCTGGCTCCAGAGATTTCAACAAGCCATAGAATGTAGTTCAGGTTCTGCAGATAGTCATAAACAAATCTTCTTATTCCTGAGAGAACTTCAGTTTCATTTTTAACATGCAACTCTTTTACCTCAAGGTCATCCATAAAGACTTGAGCAATCTCTGGAAAAACCTCACATATTATCTTCATTATCCCATGTTGGGCTTGAGCTGGCAAATTCATTGCCCCTTGAACTAAAGTCATATGGTGAAAGAGCCCAATAGGAGTTGCAATAGCTGTCATATCTCTGCTTTCTTCAGCTAACAGAAAATTATTGTATCCAGAGAATAAGTTGTATAGGCTAGCCATAACAAGTCTGCCAAAGTCTTCAGCATATTTGTCAACATTAGAAGAAATAAAAGCATTCTGAATAGTAACTTTATTGTACATATGTGCTGTGTCAACTAAACAATATTCATCTTTCTGTTTCTTTGCAACCAGAAAATAGAGATTGATATATGAACCATGGCAAGACCCCAATGTTTTAGCTTCTAACCTGTCCTGAATGATTTTAATTAGCTTATCATGTAGAGCATGAGAAATTTGGTAAGTCTTAGTCTGCCAAGCCTCATGGGGCTCTGTTGTAGTGGGGATTCCGGTACCTCATTAGGACAAAGGTTGTTCCGGTCCAAGGCGCAAACCACCCCAAAGCTACTATCCTTGAGCTATATAAACCACCTGTAGCCCCTGCATCTTGCTTATTACCTTCATGCACCATGGCTCTTTTCTACACACTTGTTCCTTACTACCAGTTTGGTTATTAGTTAGAGAATATGAAGATTTCTTGTTCATGAAACTTGCTACTGTTTCTCATTAGAGCTGCCTGTGTTAGTATGGGGCTCTTTAGTACTATTACTTCTTGCAAGCTTAGGCGTCTGTTAGAACATATCTATCTCTACACTTACTACTCAACCATACCCTTACTATATAGTGATTTTTCATCTTTCTTGTGCTCTCACCATATCAACCAACTCGCCTACTTTAACAAGGCATCCCATTGTACCCTGCTCCATTTGGTGACCAAGCTGAGACCTGAAGATGATGATGTGGTGATTTGGTGACTGCCAAGAAAGAGAAAAACAAATTCTGAGACACATAAAGCAATACACTATTTCAAGGTAAGATCTTATGAACTAGGAACACAGTACTAATCAGTTTTTTTATTTAGGAATAAGGTTAGGGAGTTTAGATTTGAATGCCTCTTATCTAGAGCTTGCCCAATAAACAGGTTTTTGAAAGATATTGACTAATAGACAGAACATACTGTGTGACATGACCAAAGATCAAGAAACCAAGAAATTGGAATCAGAATCAACTATGGCTGAAGGTACTACAAGATCATATGCAACTATGTCACTGGGTGAGAACAAGAGAATTGTGGTTCATTCCCACATTCCTATGCCTTCCCCTGGCACAGCAAATGCACCTTGGTTTGATGGCAGAGATGCTACCCTGTTTATTGAAAGGTTTTATCAGATGTGCAAGGATCATGGGGTAATTGACCCTAAAAACATTATTGAACAGTTGACTAGATACTGTGTTACATGGATTGAAGAATGGATGAAGACCTTGGAAGACTACAAAGAAGGTAATTAGGAAGTATTCTCCAAAGAGATTATTCATGAATTTCATAATCAAGACATTACTTACAAGATTCACTGTCAGGATTACCTCCAGGCAATTACAAAGAAACCACATGCTTGGGATGGTGTTAGGGGAACCAGTCGTAGGTCACGTAGGTTTTCCCAGGATTAGGGATACAAAAGAGCTAAGTAGGTATGATGCCTGCAACTGATGGGAGAGAGTTGTGCATAAAATGTAGAGGTCCCCTCACTTGGAGACTGAACACTGGGATTCCCACAATCCATGTGAATTGTGTGATCCTTATACATTCAGCATTGGGGTCACATGAATACCCCTGAACATCCAATGTTGTCTGATGCTTGATTGGTCTAGATCTACATTTGTAACACTATCCCCCCCCCCAGAGGCCTCAGACTCCAAGGCATAGGGCCACCAAAGTGGTTTTTCATACATTGTTATAGCTCCCCTATCATTGGTGGAGCATTGTAGATTCTTGGATGTGTAAGCTTCTGCATTACTCACTGCTTGTCTATATAGACATCCTGCATGTGTATTGCCACCAGTTGCAGTAGACATCCTTTGTTGTAGGATAGCAATTGTTTTATTACAAAAGTCCAGTGTTTTGTCATGTACTTGTTTCTTTGTTTGTTTGCTTGTCTGGTTGCTATGTTGTCTGTTGTCCATTGTCATGTTATTTATCAACAAGTTGTGGGACTAGCAACCTTGGTACATTATGACAGATATAAATAGAGAGTTTCTGGCCCTCTTCTTCCTTCTTTTCTTCTGCTTTGTTTGAGCTTAGGTGTTGTTCCTCATTTATTTTATGACTCATCACAATATTGTTGTCAAAAGACTCTGTTGTGCATGATGAAGAAGACACTCTTCTGTGCTCTGTCTGTGTTTACTTGATGTTTACAGACTGCCTGAATGAAGGTGAGCCTTGTCTATGGAACATCAAGAAGGAATCTTGTTCTTATTGTTTAGAACATCAAATCCATACCTGTCATGATGTAAGTGCATCTTCATCTGTTCTTCTTGTTGTTCTGACATGGCTGTAGGTTCCAGAATCTGCTGTTGAACTAGTTCATCAGCTCTTGCAACTTCAAGAAGAATACCATAGTTTTGATGCAGCTGATCTGCATCATCCATACAATGTCAAGTGTATGAGTATACTCATGTGTGAATTTCATGGGCTCAACTCAGAAGCTGCTAAACATCACCACCACCAGGCCACTTCTACTGTCAAAGAACCTTCCATGAAACATCATCATCCTGCCTCACACCATGTAGCCAAGACTGTGGACCTTGTGTCTGAGACAGAATCTATCAAAGATGGCCCATCTGAGTTCCCTCATTCATCAAGCCCAGTTTGTACTGTTCTCTCTTGGGTAGAAAATGAAGTTGCAAATGTCTGAGTCTTGCTTGACCATCTTACAACTTATTTGACAAGTGGAACCCAAGCTCTTCAAGACAGCACAGAAACCAGTCTCATAGGTCTTCTGTACCATCTTACTTGTTCTCAGACTAACTACTGCTTAGGCCAACCTCACATCTTCTATTAATTGTCTAACTGATGTTGTTTCTTCTGGTTTTCAGAGCATTGTAGAAACACTTTGTTCTCTTCATACTTCTTCATCTGTAATGCCTCTCTCTGTGACTGTGCCTTCTGTTGTGGTCCTGTCTGTTGTTGTACCAAACATACCTGTGACTTCTGAGCCTCACTCATCTATGGCCAGTTCACCACTGTCACAGCTGTGTCTTGGGTGCCCTCACAATACACCTTCTCACTGTTAAATTCTTGATTTCATAGATGTGTTGTGGTCTTTATGTTTGTTTCATGTCACATTTACCTTTCTTTCTGTATGTAGGTTTGTTCATCTTCTTGTAATTTCATCTTTTCTTTAGATAATCCTTAAGGGTTTCTTGTGCATTTTCAAGATTTTTCTCAGGTTCCCATGTTGATTCCTCAATAAGGAATTCTTTCCACTTCACTAGATAATGTCTCTTGCAGTAGCATGCTTTGTTGTCCAAGATTTCATCTACTTCCCACTCATGATGGTCATCTACCAGTACTGCAGAAGGATGTGTTGGTGCCTCATCTGTTCTTGTGCAGTACAGTTCCAACAATAAGACATAGAAAACATTGTGGATCTGATAGCTTGGAGGGAGCTTCAGTCAATATGCATTATTTCCTATGGTCTCTATCACTGAGAAAGGTCCATAGTACTTGTTGTCTAACTTCTTGCAAGAACATATTGTTTGTAGGTTCCTTGATGACAACATCACTTCATCACTAGATGCATACACTTTATCTTGATGTCTTTGATTATAGAACTGTGCTTGGTCCTCTTTTGCTTTCATCAAATGTTCTACCAGACTATCTCTTAACACAGAGATCATCCTCAGTCTCCTGTCAGATGCTGTCTGTATGTCATTGTTGTTGTTGACTGACTTCTGAATCTCATCTGGGCCCCTAGGTTCAAAGCTGTACATTGCTTTGAATGGGGACATGTGTGTTGTGAAGTGTTCTAACCTGTTGTATGCAAATTCTGCATACACAAGCCACTCCTCTCAATCATCTTGCCTATGGCTACAATAGGCATGAAGGTATCCCTCCAAAATCTTGTTCAGTGCCTCTGTTTGGCTGTCTGTTTGTGGGTAGAATGCTGTGCTAAGTTTTCATCTAACTTTCATGTGAAAACATAGCTCTGACCAGTATTCACTTGTGAAAACAGATCCCTGGTCCAAAACAATATTGTTTGGAAATCTGAAGTCTTTAAACACTCTTCTGAACAGAAGATTTGCCAACTCTGGCATGTCAATCTTCTTTCTACATGCAAGAAAACATGCAAGCTTTGTAAATTGATCCACAACAACCAGAACTGCATTGTATGGGTTCCTCTCCTCTTCACTCAGAGAGAGGTCTGTTATAAAGTCCATGGATATTGAACACCAGGGACCACTGGGTGTCAGCAATAATGCAAGCAACCCATATAGTTTGTGCATTGGAGTCTTCCCTTGTTGGCAGGTTTGGCATTCACATATGTATGTCTGGACATCTTGTCTCATTGATTGCCAATTGTATTTTTGCTGGAGCAAGACAAACATCTTCACCACACCAAAGTAACCTGCAAATGGGTTGTTGTGGTGGACTTGTAGTAGTTCCTGCCTTAGAGCCAGATCATTAGAGATGTAGATCCTGCTGCTCTTTGTCAAAAGACCTCATTCATCTATTTTCCACTCTGACTGCTGAGATCCTGCCTCAGCAAATCTCACTTGTACAGAGGGATTGTCTCCCTGTGCTTCTAGCAGCAGGTCCAACACACTCACAGTTGGTTCATCATAGGCCTTTTTGTTTTTCATCACCATGTTTGTGTGCACACAGGGAATCCAGGATCTCCTGCAATTCCTTCATTGAGCCTCCCCAGCATCTTTGGCTGGTGCTCTCTGGACTGACTCAATCATCTTGGTGCCACCAGATCTCCTCTGCACCACCTCTACCCCACTGCTTTGGACAGCACAAGCAGCATGTACTTGAATACCTTCTTCATCAAAGGAAGTTCCTTCAAATGGGTCCCACTCTGGAACACCATCCACATAACATTGTTTGAGTGTATATGTTGGCAGACCAATGTCTTCTTCTAGTTTGACATAATCTGGTCTTTGTGATAATGTGTTGGCTGAGTTATGCTTCCCAGAGCAGTAGAGGATCTCAAAGTCATACACCCTGAGAACCTCTATCCATCTTATGTGTTGTTGTTGTGCCACCTTGTTTGTGGACTTCATAAATGAACAAAGATTTGCATGGTCTGTGATGACCTCTACAGAGTACTTCATTCCTTCTAAGTACTGCTGTCAATAAACAAACACTTGGACAATGGCCAACATCTCCTTATCCAGTGTGCCATAGGCTCATTGGGTCTGGTCAAACTTGAATAACCAGTAGACAACTGGATACCACCCATCTTCAAACAGCTGTAGCAATATCATACCTGCAGCATGTTCCAAAGCATCCATCTTCAGACATATTCTACATTCTGGATCATAGTGCTGGATGACAGGCTCTCTGGAGAAGGCTGCCTGCAACTTGCAAAACACTTCTCTGGCAGCAGACATCAGAAGAAAAGATCCTTTCTTCCTTCTCTTTTCACTGCTTTTCAAGAGATCTGTCAATAGCACCACAATAATCAAGTACTTTTGTATGAACCTCTGATAGAAGTTCACAAAACCCAGAAATACCTGGATATCATGGAAACTTTATAGCAAGGGCCACTCTGTGATCATCTGTACCCACTTTGGGTCCATCTTAATACCTTTGTTATTGATGATATATCTGAGGTATGAGATCATTCACCTTTTGAAAGTGCACTTAGCAAGCTTTGCAAACAACTGGTATTCTCTTAGATGCTCCATAACTAGTCTAATGTGTTTCTTGTGCTCTCCCTCTGAGACTGAGAAAATAAGAATATCATCTAGGTAAACTACACAGTATACATCAACCAGGCCTGCCAGCACCCTATTGATATAGGACTGGAAGGTTGCTGGTGTGTTTGACAACCTGAAAGGCATGACAAGATACTTGAAACTCCTAAACTTTGTACAAAATATGGTCTTTCATTTGTCTCCTTCTTTGATCCTAATCTGGTGGTAGGCATCATGTAGGTCTATCTTGGAAAAGTAGTGTGCTCCTGCCAACCAGCTTAACATCTTGTCTATCAATGGCAAGGGGTAATGGTCCTTCACTGTGATTGCATTAAGACCACAATAATCAACACAGAGTCTGAGTCCTTCATCAGCTTTGGGTGCAAACAACACTGGAGCCCCTGCTAGACTTTGTGACAGACATATCCAACCCTTGCATAACTTGTTCTTGATGTACTCTCATAGGACCTCTGTCTGCTTGGGCAATAGTCCATAGATTGGCATGTACAGGGGCTCACAGCTGTTTTTAAGAATAATTGGGTGACTGACCTTCATCAATTCCAGCAACTCTGTCACTTTTTCTTCTGAGAAAACATCTTCATAGTCCCTCAACTACTCAGGCACTTCTGTCAGGACTTGGTTGTCATCTGACATGAAAATGACATAAGAGAGTTTGTTCTTGATGCACACCACTCAGAGGAATCTATCTGTATTCAGGAGTTCCACTATTTTCTCTGAGAGTCAGTAACACCACATCTTGTTCTTCCAGTCTATGTCTGAGTTGAAATCTTCTAACTACAGCATGCCTAGGACTATGTTCATGTTGACCATGTCAATCACTGTGAATGTACATTTTTCCATCTTTGTGGTCCCCATGGAGTTCATTATAGTGAGTTGGACCTTGTAGATGCTGTACCAATCAGCCTCAGCTCTGTTCAACATCTCAATGACTCCCATGGGCATCTCTGGTTGATCCCAGTCCAATTGGGACACCAGTTTGTAGAAGATACTGTCCACTGTGATACCTGAGTCCAACAGTGCAGCTTGCTCCATAAGACCACCTGACAGTATAGTCAGTGTGGCCAACAGGCACATACTGCACCTGCTTGCCTTCTCTATTGGGTTAACACCCCATCTTTCTAATGTTTGACCTGGGTCTTGCATGGGCTTTGCAGCCCTAGCCTTCACCCAATCCTCATTCTTTTCATCTGTCTGCTGGGACTTGTTGGAGCTGTTTGTACAGAACTTTGCCCTATGGCCTGATTGGCCACATCTTAGACAGAGCCCTTCATCCATTCATCATTTGTGTTCCTCTTCCAACATTTTTGGAAGTGGTTTCACTGGTGTCTTCTTTGTTTGTGGATAACCTTCTTCATTGTCTTGTTGGAATGCACCTTTCCCTTGAGAGGTTGAGATTTTCCATTTCTTCTCATTTTAGTCCTTGTCCCACTGACTTTGCTTCTTCTTTTCTAGAATGGACTCAATAAGTGTTACTTGTTCTTGTAATTCTGCAACCATTTTTGGTTGGTGTTGCAGTTTATTCAGTTCAGCCTGGATGATTGGTCTGAGCTTTGTCTGTAGAAAGAGTACATGAAAGAATTCATCTGATAAACTGTCCAGATCCTGTTTGAGTTTGGCAATGTATGTGAAAAATAAGAGTATGAGTTGGTTCTCTTGTTGGACAGTGTCATGATAATACTGCATTGTGCCTCAACTACAAGTTATCTTGGATTCAATGTTGTTCTTACACCACATCTTGAATTCATTCCATGACATGGGTAGTTGTTCTTCCTCTATTCCCAACATCTGCCAATGCATCTGGGGTTTGTCATGAAAATAGCTGGATGCCCAATCAATCCTGACCACATCTGGTGCCTTTTGTAATGATTTCCTCAGGTGAAACTGCTGTCTCATTGAAGCTAACCACAATTTGCACTTGCCAAGTGATTTGCCATGGTAGTAAGGTGCTTTTGGTGGCTTCACATCATCAAAATTGTCTGACTCCTCTATTGATCTTGTGTGTAAGGGGAACTCTAAAGGGAAATTATTGTTTGCTATTCTCTGTTCATATTCTATCTGCTTCTGCAGCCTGTGTATCTTGTTTTATTCATGTATGTCTGCTAGATTCTTTTGCAGATGTGCCTTCTTTTCTTCAAAGGTCTCCTCCCTTCAGGTTTCATTCAATGTATTGAGGGGTGTACCTCTGTTGCCTGTATTGTCTGCTGGTGTCTTGCTGGTGGTGGCTCTACTGCTACCAGCACCTTCATCAATGTTCATCTTCTCCACATTGATGTCTACCTCTGTTGGGTCTGCAATGTGGGGTGTTGTTGTGGTTTGTCTTGTGGGTCTTGGTGGCATTGTACTGACTTAGGCAATTGTATATCAGAGTGTTCAGAATGTTAGGGGAACCAGTTATAGATCATGTAGGTTTTCCCAGAATTAGGGATATGAAAGAGCTAAGTAGATATGATGCCTGCAACTGATGGGAGAGAGTTGTGTGTAAAATATAGGGGTCCCCTCACTTGGAGACTGAATGCTGGGGTTCCCACAATCCATGTGAATCATGTGATCCTTATACATTCAGTGTTGGGGTCATGTGAATACCCCTGAACATCTGATGTTGTCTGATGCTTGGTTGGTCTAGGTCTACGTTCGTAACAGATGGCAACATTCATGCCTATGTTTGAGAATACACTACTATCACCAGTACAGTTCAAGCAAATGGAAGACTTGATGAATTCACTAAGATGTCTTGATTCCTTCAGGAGCTACTTGAGAAGCTTCAGAATAAGGTTATTGACAAGGCCAAGCTCAATCTTTCAGACAATATGTCACCTATTGATTTTAGGAAAGTTGTTTGGGTGACCATGAATTTGATCAACCAGTATGAAGGGAATAAAAAGGTCTTTGAAGAAGATGAAATGAAACAGAAGAAAATGGAGAAGCTTGGTGAGCAATATTAATTGGCTAACAAGCCCCCTACAGTTGAAGCTCCAAAGAAAACAGCTAGTTTTACAAAGACTGAAGAATCTGAATCAAAAGCCAAAGCCAAGGGCTCTGACGGCACCAATATTGAAGCTGCTATTGAAAAGATGACCAACAAGTTCACAAATTTGGCATTGGCCATGAGAGTACAATCAAATCAGATACAAGAGAATTCTGATCAGTATTATATGCTGCAGAGAGAAGGATCTCCAAAACCTATACCAAATTATCCAATAAATGTGACTGTTAATCCTACAACTGTACAAGAGAATACTCAACTGCCAGTCAACCTCTATTTGGCTTGAAATGGCTCTCCTATGACAGGCTATAGTAGTGCTTATGGACAAGGAGAAGCTCAAACTGGAGGAATTTCAACACATCCCTCATGCTTCTACTGTGGAAAACCTGGACATCATCAATCTCAGTGTTATAAATACCAATCCAATATGAGTAATGGATACTGCCATATTGATGACAAAGAGAACTTACACATGAGCTCTAAGGGTCAAAACTATCAAGCTGTCACTCCTAAACCTGGAATCCCAAACATGTATATTGTGCAGTCTATGGGAGAGGATGAATGGGCAATTCCAGAGTCAACAAGCCCTAAAAAGAAGACCAATTAGCAAGAAGAGACACCTTCTGCAAATTCAACTAGTGTGAAGGTCCAAGTAGGATGGCTTGCATATCTAATATCTGATGGAGAATCTGATTCAGATAAGGAATATGAACCATTGGAAGAAAGAACATCAGTCAATATTGGAACAGTTGGAGAAGCTAAGAACAATCAAAAAGCTAAGATTGCAACACTCCATACTCAGCATACTGGACAATTTATTACTTACCAGGATAATCAGACTAGTGTTGATAACAATGTCATGGAAGATGTTGAACCAATCAATCAGAAGAAGCCTGAAATTCAGAACAAGTTTGCAGAGAAACAAAGACCAAGATATTCTGCAACAGATTACTTATCCTCTCAGATCTGTGATTCAATGGATGCCAATGAATTAATGGGTCAAATTCTCAGTGGAAAAGTTGAATTGTCAGTCAAGGAGCTTATAGGTGTATCACCAAAGCTTCATCAAGTGTTCTTCAGATCAGGCTGGAATAACAGTACTAGCAAGAGCCATGCAAGAGTTGGAGTCTCTGAATCAGTTCAGCCTGAGCTAAAGATCAATTCTGGTCAACTTACTTCAAAGCCCATGGTGCCAAAATCCAAAACAGCATATGGAATGTGTTTGTTATATGCACCAGTCACTATAAACCAACAAGAATTAATGGCATTGATCAATACTGGTTCAGAAATCAATTTGTTGTCTTGGAAGTACACTGAAATATTGAAATTGCCAATGGAAAATAAGCTGCAAGTGACCATAGTTGTTCAAATGGGAGAAGTTGCTCCTTTTTATATGTTTTGTGACAAAGTGCCTGTTCAAATTGGAGATATTGTTACACATACCCCTTTCCTTATATTCAAGAGAGGGAATCAGCAACTTATTCTTGGAAGACCTTGGGAATTTGCTGCCTGTTGGGGGTGCAACACCTCAGAAGACAGCAGAGTGAACTGTGAAATTTATAATAAAGAATGAACACATCACCTAGTTTTCAAAGACTTTAAGCCAAACTCAAGCAACATGAGATATGCAACTGATAAATCAAACAGCAATCATTTAAACAATTCAATGGGCATTTAATCAGGCAGGTGCCCATGGATACAAGGCCTGAGGAGGATGAAGAAGATGTGATGAAGACAATGGGTATAAGAATTAATAATGAGAAGGTTGAAGGTCAGGAGATTGAAAAGAATAGGGAAGTCAGGAGTGTTGGCAGCATTGCCAGTGTTGGTGCTTACAGTAATGAGAAGAAACATAATTCTGATGTTGGTGAATCCAAAAGTGTGCTAAGCCTAATCAGATTGACCAGTGCACTGGTGAATCAAATGGACCAATCAGAAGACAAGAATAATTTTGTATCAGGAGTTTGAATTTTCTGACCTCCACTTCCTGATCCAGACAGCATCACAGCTCACTGCAAACATTACACATGTGATATAAATTCCAGTTTAATTTGCAAATCTATTCCACAAAGTGCTTGATCAATTTACACATCTCTGAACAAAAATCACAATTTTGTCATGAAGAAATCACATCAGATAGACATTTTCAATAGTGGATGGGACATCAGGCTGTCTTCTTCAGAGGTCTGGAGAGTGTGCACTACTTATAAGCAGAAAGCTGATAAGATAAGGCCATTAGCACCTGGAAAATCTGATAGAAGCAAATTGGAAGGCCTAGATAATTGGGTGGATGTTTGTTTGGATAAGTATTACCCTGAGGAGAAATGTGTTGTGTTTAATTGTGAATTTGATGACCATATTAGGCCTAGAATCACATCCTTTCCTGTTGGAGAACAGCTAACAAATGAGAGAATTGAGAAGCTCAAAATTGGATTTGAACTGACAAGTCAGAAGAAGGAATTTTTCATATCAGTTCTTTATAAATATGAAGGGGTGTTGGCTTGGTCATTCAAAGATCTATATGGTGTTCATTCTGAATGCTTGTCTCCCCAGGTTATTCAGACAGAGCCCCATGAGACTTGGCAGACTAAGACTTACCAAATTCCTTGTGCTCTACATGATAAGCTAATTAAAATTATTCAGGACAGATTAGAAGCTAAAATGTTGAAGTCTTGTTATGATTTATATACCAATCTCTATTTTCTGGTTACAAAGAAACAGAAAGATGAATATTATTTAGTTAATGCAGCACATATGTACAATAAAGTTACTATTCAGAATGCTTTTATTTCTTCTAATATTAACAAATATGCTGAAGACTTTGGTGGACTTGTTATGGCTAGTCTATGCAACTTATTCTCTGGATACAATAATTTTCTGTTAGCTGAAGAAAGCAGAGATATAACAGTTATTGCAACTTCTATTGAACTCTTTTGCCATATAACTTTAGTTCAAGAGACAACAAATTCACCAGCTCAAGCCCAACACAGAATAATGAAGATAATATACAAAGTTTTTCCAGAAATTGCTCAAGTCTTTATGAATAACCTTGGAGTAAAAGAATTGTGTGTCAAAAATAAAACTGAAGTTCTCTCAGAAATAAGAAGATTTGTTTATAATTATCTGCAGAACCTGAGCTATATTCTATAGCTTGTTAAAATTTCTGGGGCCAGAATCTCTGGTGCCAAATCTTAATTCTGCATGTCTGGAGTCAATGTTGTTGGATAGGTCTGTGACTATAACAAATAATAATCTGAGAAAGTCAAGATGACTAAAATTGTGAATTGATCTACTTCTATAAGTGTTACAGAATTATGAGAATTTCTAGAGCTTGCTGGATATTTTCAAATACTTATAGAGTATTATAGTTGGATAACTGAATCTTTACATTATCTGCTTCAATAAAATATTACATGGACATGAACTGAAGAGCAAAATGATATCTTTATACTTTTGAAAGAAAAGTTATATTCATTCTCTATTGTTCTTCCAATTAATTATGAACAGGATTCTTTGCTTATCACTGTGGCTGTTGATGCCAGTAGATTAGAATGGGGAGAATGCATTATTCAGAAGCAATAAGAAGCTTGATATTCCACATAATACAAATCTGAAGTATGGAGTGATTCAGAGAAAACATATAATGCTGGCAAATCAGAATGCAGAGCTGTTTTGAAAGTCTTCAAGAAATTCTAACATCATATCTATAGAGTGCTCTTTACTTTGGAAATTGATGGAAAAAGCTCTTGTTGCCCAACTTAATAGAACTGCTACAGATGTTCCAGAAGCTTTAATTACCAATTAAATAGCTTGAATATATCTCTTTGACTTTACTGTTAAATATGTTTCTGGGACAAAATACACAGCTGCTGACAGACTATCTTGCCAAGAACTAGGTATTGAAGAACAGTCTGAATCTGAAGAAGATAAAGATCTGTTTGTCTTTATAGATTCTATAAGAGTTTTAGCTGGCTGAGCTCTTAATAGTGAAGACCTTAGAATACTGGACTTCACATATTCAGAAGAATTGGAGAAAATTGCACAATATCTAACCACTCTATCAAAATCATTGGGCATGGAAGGAAAAGAGTATGCAAGATTTCAAAGAAAAGTAATTAAATATGTGGTGGAGGCCAATTAGCTATTTAGGCAAGCAGGATCTGGTGTGTCTCTAAGATATGTTATGAACAACAAAAATCAGTGTGAACAAATTTTACACATGATGCATGACAAATTTAATTATAAAGAGCAAGAGAAAACATACTCTGCTCTACAAGCTTAATACTGGTGGTCAGAGATATATAAAGATGTGTCTGCTTATATGAAGCACTGTTCTTAATATTAACAAAGAGATTCACAAAGATTAAGTAAAGAGCTTCATTCTACCTGAGCCTCTATCTGTTGAGAGAAAGTTGAGGTGGATATCAAGCACATGCCTTTCTCTTGAGAACAAAATTATTTGGTTGTTGCCAGATGTGACTTTACTGAATGAATGGAAGCTAGAGTCTTAAAAAAGACAATAGCTGAAGCTGTGGTCAAATTTCTTTATAAGAATATCATCTGTTGATGGGGCCTGCCTGCCAAATTTGTTATGAATGAAGGACCAGAAAATAAGAATATTGTGGAGACCTTACTGAAGAAATTCAACATTAAACACATTATTATTTCACTTTATAACTCTTCTGTAAATGATATGGTGGAAGTTGGCCATAAGTTTTTGACTGATGGGCTAGCTAAGACTATTAATAACACTGAGAGAGATTGGATTAAACATTTTTCTGTGATTCTGATGATGAATTAAATGATGACTAAGACTAGTACTGGTGTCTTCTCTTATAGATTGCTAATAGGCCAGAAGGCAGTTCTTCCAATTAAACTTGAGATTTCTACTTGGCAAACAATTTTCTGGTGAAAGATTTGAATAACTGAAGACCTGCTTCTGATATAAGTACAGCAAATTGAAAGACAAGATAAGAATGTTCTGAAAGCAGCTTATCATCAGCTCTGGATGTGTGCTAGAAATAAGAAATACTTTGATGATATCTATAATATTCAGATCAACTCTCTTCTATCTGGAGATCTTGTCTTGCTTCACAATATCAAGAGAGAACAGAATATATCTAGAAATAACACTCTGCACTTTTAATAGCTAGAATTCTATAGAGTTAAGTCTGCCAATCAAGAACTAGATTTCTATCATCTTGAAGAGTTAGATGGTACTGAACTCAAAGAATCTATTGCAGGAAACAGATTGAAGAAGTATCTTATGAAATCTGGAATGAAGTCATTCAATAATAGTCTAGCAGATTCTGATGTAGAGATGGGGAATATCTCTCAAAGATATGTCACCAGAAGTCAATCTAACATTCCCTCTAGCAGTTTCTTGAATGTTAGCTTCTTGAATCAGAGTGAAAATGAAAATAATCAAGAAGAAATGGAGCAAACATAATTTTCAACTGTTATACCAGATGACTGAAGCTTTACTGTTGTTATACCTCCACAAGATATTTAATTTGTTGTGTTTTGTTTACAAAAGTGAAGTTTTTTGCTTGCTTATTCAGGAAGTTTCTTTTATTTACCTGCAAAGTGAAGTTTTTGCTTGCTCTTTCAGAAAGTTTCTCTTTCTTTGTTATTTGCTTAGCATTCACTTTTTTTGAAGATATTTAAAGATTAATTTTTCTTTGCTGAAGCTTTTACTTTCTTTTACATTCAAGCTTGATTCTTTTTACAAATTCAATATTTTCTTCTATTCTGTTATTCTGATATTTGCAAATTTTTTGATTTCTGATATTCTTTAAAAATAGCTGGACAAAGCAACCTGCCTTCTTTAGCACCAGCAACCAAAAACCAAGATCTGGTCATTACCAGAGACAGTAAAGTTAACTTGAATGGCCATTTCTTCAATAATCTAACAGCAGCTATGGAATACATTGATAACCAAGCTCCACACCATCAATATAGTCTACAAGTCAAGCTGATGAATGTACTTATATGAGTGACTGATATGGTCACTGACTTAGTGGCCCATTTCTATTAATATATTGAAAGATCCAGAGCTTGACAACATGTTATGCATGCTAATTTTGAAGCTGATTTTCATGATGCTTGAAAGGTTACTCTGGATGTTGAATAACATCATATTAATATACAAAAGATCAAGAATAGACTTGTTGCTACATGAAGAATAGACAGAATTAATATTATATGACCAAAAGTAAAGAGTCTGTAAGCCACACAAAAGCTTTGCCATAATCTAAATATCTACAAGAATTGAGATAAGTTCACCAACAATATTAACAGCACTGTGCTTTAAAGACTAGATACTACAGAAGCTGGACATTACTGGAGCTTAGCTATATTGTCAGACAATTATACTACAGCTGACAAAGAAGTTAATTACACTTGCAAACTTTCTTCAAGAGATGCTCTACACTAACAAGAACTTACTATTAGAAACTATGATCTTCTACAGCTATTGACTCTTCTACAGTCATCTAGCTCCCAATGTTCAATTCAGAATATTACTAGAAGCTCTCCCACTGCAAGCAGCTCTCAAGATCTACTAGAAGAACCACAGTCACCAAGATTATCAAGAGATGTTCCAATGGGTGGAATATCAATGCCATATAGCCACAATATATCAGAAGCCTCTATACATAATACAATGTTAATTAGATCACATGGATTGGAAACTGGTCAATCACAGCTACCATTTGGATTCACCAGCATGCTGGCCAATCCACCCAGCCAATCAGAAGCTCCAAAGCACCACAGTAAAAGAATTACAGCCATATCAGCACACCAAACTCTTCAAGACCTAGACAACAAAAATAAGTCTGTTATTTCTTCTGAAAGTGACAAGAAAATATCCTGACATGAATAAGAAGAATCTGTTATAGCAGTACACTCTGGTACTTGCTGTTGCCATGATTTTGAACAGCAGCTTCTCCAAAAGATAAAGAGTACTAAAACATATTTGGAGTTGGAGCTTATTCACATTCTGGAGCAGTTAGAAAAGGTCTTTAGCAATAAGAAAGCTGATATCTATCTATACTATAACCATGCTAAACTAATGACTTCAAAACTTGGTTTACAGACTCACATACTTAATAGAGAGAAGCTTCTCAACCATTTAACTTATATTCATAGAAATCATCATAACATTGGCTCAGTCAAGACCAATAACAGCACCTATCTCTGGTTTTATTTAGTAAATAGACCAGCTAGAGCTGAAGATGCTTTAGGCATTTACAAATTCAAACATCAGCTAATTATCTCTCTGATTGCAAACATGAGAACATTTGACTTCAACCAATACACATAAATAACTGGAGTTAATAAGTTTACCACCAGCAATCTTCAGAAGAAATGGGAAACAACTGAGTCTGTTGTCATTCTCCAGCTAATGCACTGGTGGAACAATAAGTTACAAGATGCCACCACCACAGTACTCACCTGGGTCAACAGCAAATACAACATGTACTACCATCATCAGTGAATAATGGGAGGTTGTGACAATTACAGATGGTTGAGAACAATGTATCACAGTATTGGCCAACAACTTATGTGCCAGGACCCTGTGTACTACCTATGGATTCTTGACCTTAACTGCAGAAGAGCCCAGCAACTGTACAGAAATCTTGCCAGGAATGCATAACCACTTAGAGAATTAGTGGGAACTAGTTGAAGAACAAGGCTTATCCACTGATGGCTATGTTCACCATATTAAAGATACAATGTATACCAAGAACAACAAAAGAAAATTTAGTATTAGATGGACTGATATCATTTGCAAACCTGACAATATCCAAATTACAAGCCCTCTGCTACTTTATAGAGCTCATGGTCCATGCAAAAAGGTCTGACACACTATGCTACCCTGGTATGTGGTAATTCAAGAGAACCATGAATATCTAGAAGTCAATAAAGCTGGTACATGGTCCCAGCTCTTCACTGTATATAGAGATCTAGTTCCAGAGTCTTTATCTTCATCTGGCCATTCAAATCATTACATATTAGTTCCATATTGATTTCCTACTGCTATTCAATTACAAGACTTAGGAGCTATATTAGATGCTCTGGTAGAATAAATTAGGTGGGACAACCCCATGGTAATTGAGGAACTTGATATTCTCTTTGGCCCTGATGACAAAAAGGCTCAGAACTTCATTAATAACTGGTGTCTAAAGATCATGTGAATTGCTCTGAATATCATTGTCAAGACTTACTAAATTAAAAAGAAAGCTTTTAGTAATAAATTCTATTGACATTGTGTGCACAACAACATTAATCTAGTATTAGTTCAGCCTTCTTCTCCTTCTGAGAACTTGGTGGAAGAAGAGAATTATGATGATCACTATTAGAGATTGCTGCTATCACTCTTCTTATTCTTATTTTCTATGTTTTTTCTTACCAGACTGCTCATTACTATTTATTATTCTCTTATTTTACTAAATTGGTTTTATTTTATTTTATATGTTGTTTGTTGTCAGGGGACATCAATATTGAAGACCAGAAGAAAATGTAGTGAAGATTTCAGTATCTTATTAGAACAAAGATTGTTCCAGTTCAAGATGCAAACCATCTCAAAGCTACTATTCTTGAGCTATATAAACCATCTGTAGCCTTTGCATCTGGCTTATTATCTTCACACACTATGGCTCTTTTCTACACACTTGTTCCTTACTACTAGTTCAGTTATTAGTTAGAGAATATGAAGATTTCTTGTTTATGAAACTTACTACTGTTTTTTATTAGAGCTGTCTGTGTTAGTACAGAGCTCTTTAGTACTATTACTTCTTGCAAGCTTAGGCATCTGTTAGAACATATCTATCTCTACACTTACTACTCAACCATACCTTTACTATGTGGTGATTTTTCACCTTTCTTGTACTCTCACCATATCAACCAACTTGTCTACCTTGATGAGGCATCCCATCATACCCTGCTCCAATAGTAGTTAAAAATTTCTCTTATTGCTCTACTCAGTCTCTGCTGAAGAAATTGCACTATCTCCAGCTCTTATTTATTAGAGTGAATCACAAGATCTTCAGAATACATAGCTAGATGATTATAATAAAAGTAAATAAATCTACTTTGCAGCTTTAATAAATAGTTGAAGTAATAATAAATATAAACTGAAGTAGTTGAAATAAGTTTTCAATCAGTATACTAAGAAACAAGCTGGTTAAGAAAGACATCTGCTTTTACTAGATGGATATTTCTCTTATATAAATATGAAATTTATTAAATATACTGACTGTAAGAAGATTTTTTTTATAATTCTTCTACTGCATTCAACTCACTATTTACATTCTCTTAATATTGAAATTTTTAGATTACTAGACAAGACATATTTCAATAAGCTAGAAGCACTACTATATCAAGAAATAAGCTATACTTGAATAACAAAAAGAGATTTCTAAAGACTATTTACTATAACTTGAAAGAAGACTTTAATAGTTAAAAATATACTTACTAGCTTTGCAAAGACTGGAATTAATTCTCTGGATTTTTAACATCAACTACACTAATTTAAAACTGCTCAAGCCTCTACACTACTAGTTAAATCTTCTATTTCTAGTAATATGCACCAGCTCTGACAAGAGATCAAGAGTATACATCTCTAGCACAGCCTAAATTTGCAGAGTATTGGACAGATTATTCAAATCAGTAAACAGTTTGCTCTTTATAATAAACTACTGGAATATAAGAATCAGCAGCTAAGATTAACTCTAGTAATAAAGAAGCAATACTACAAGCAAGACAAGCTTCTAGACTTACTTAATAAAGATAACTCTAGTCAAGTATAGTTCTGATCTTCAATAAAAGTTCTTAAAACATATAAGTGCCTGAATAAAATAGAGACTGAAAAAGCTGATAAAATTACTTAAATACAAGAAACAAAACTTTAACAGAAGCTTTAAAAGAAGCAGACTACTAGAAATATTGAAAAAAGATAGATTAAACAGAAGAATACTTATAAAAAGATCTGAAAGTAACAAGAGATTGAAAAAATTAAACATACTAGATATAAAGAGATATAATATATTGCTTATAAGAAGAAGAAGACTTTATAACTAGCAGAGAAGAAAAAACAAACAGTTAAATATATTAATAAACATCAATAGTCAGAGCTTTAAGCATCAGCTTCAAAGTATTATCAGAAGAACTTCTCTACTAAAGAGTCTCATTACAGAGAGTCTATACAATCTTTTAAAAGAAAAAGTAAGAGCTCTATAAGTATTTCTAGTAAGACATTAGGCTTTCTAGTCAAGAAATCTACTGTTGATATTTCTTTAAATTCTTTTCTATTTACTCTCTGTATCTCTTGCTCTGGTTATAATATTAGGCTGTCCACCTATTTATTTTTCTAACTATACTAATTTCTATGCTTTAAAAAATACATTCATTTAATATTTAATAGCTATTTAATAATAAAGATCTGGTTGTTGAGATATTTAATAAATTCATTGCGTGGAGTATTTGGTGAAATTTAGCTTGTTTAGTGGTGTGGCTCATTTAGTGGTGAACTACCTTAACTGATGTGGAGACTAATGTTTCCAACCAACAACTTTTACAATCCAACTTTTGACCCAACAACTGCAATTTTAAAGTCCAACCTTCAATTTTCCAATCACAATAAAATAGTCAACAAATCTATAATTAAGCAAGCAATAAAGAATTTAAAATCTTTAAAAGCTTTAAATTATAAATATATTACTTTAAAATACAAAGTTAATAAACTATACTTACATTGGAGCAGGGAACTATAGGGTGCCTCATCAAAGTAGGTGAATCAGTGAATATGTTGAGAGAGTACAGGTAAGGTGTATATCAACAACATACTAGTGATAGTCAGAGGCTGCCATAGCTGCAAGTTTCTCTGAAAGTCACAGGCTTCAATTTGAAAGAATATATTTGCAATTCCTTCTGCAAGAATGATACTTTCATAATTCAAGACAGTCTCAATCTCTATAGATATCTCATACATCTTTAGGACTAGCTTTACAGTCAGTTGCAAACAATTACTAGAGATTGGTAATAAGGGTTTATTGGTGCTGACCAGGTAACACTTCTTTTAGTTAGGCTTTGCATACTCAGGACAATATAGGAGAGGATAAGGAGACTGTTTTTGAATAACTTTATTATACTGATTCTATCTTTGTCACTCTTCTTTTTGGGATAGTCTCTTACAAGGTGCCTTTTTTAGCCACACTCAAATCACTTCCCATGATAAAACTATATAAAAGAGTCTCCAGCTCCTCATGTGAAGATCTTGTAACAACTACCTATAATCTTACTGCTGGAAAAAGCAGATAAGATGCCCACAGAATAGACAGTTGACTTTGACATGAAGTTAACTTCAGTTTGTTGAATTGTACTAACAGATGTGGATAAAAAAAGTAGAAGCTTGTTATGTTAATATTGAGAATATTGACTTGAAGTGTATCCATAATCTTACAAATAAGAAGTGTGATGTTGATGGAGACAATGAGAATGACAGAGATAACAGAGATGATGGGGTTGATAAAGATGATAGAGATAATGGAGATGATGGAAAGAGCAATTCTTATCTTGAGAATACAGAGTGTGAGAAGGCCAGAAAATAATAATTGATGAGTAAAGCTTGCTACTCTAGCTGTACAGCATGAAATAATCATACTGTAGTGAGATTAATAGCATTGAAGAGTGTATATGAGATTCTGTATAATTGTGTTTTTCATGTCAGTAGTAGTGAATTATCTGGTTGCATCACTAGATTTGTTTTCTACAGCAAAGTTAAGAGCAGCATATTCATTGTCACCTCTGGTGTTAGCAGCAGCAGTGTGAAATGGGACATTAATGCATTTGATCCAAGCCTTACTTTTTTATTTTTCTCTTTTATTGTTTCTCTTGCGCATAATCGCATCCTTTTTGATGCATAAAGTCCTCTTTTGGAGATTTTTGCCTAGGAATGAAAGTGGGCAAGTCAGTGATTCCAGATGGTTGCTAACCTGTTGAATATTGCTCTCCAGAATGCCTTCATGGTGATTGTCCAACATTTGCTTGCGACATATGGAGCTATACATCAAGTATCAGACAAGTTCTATTTTCTGCTAATAGCTTCTAAATGCGACAGATTAAGTTTTTGAATCGGGACCAACTACATTTTTATACCCAGAGCGTATTTTCCTGGAGGGAGCGCTGATGCCTGGTCCACCAGCTCAGTACGAGTTACACTATTCTGTGAAAACGAAATCTTTGAGGGATGCGGGTAGGAATAGAGAGGTGATCAAGATGAACCGTACGTTTGGTAGAGATGACAACTGTGGTATTTTCGACTGAAACATTTTCTGTTCGTGAACTTTCACCGATGGGCGAGAGCTATTGATATTTGAAAATAATTCAGACTTGAAGATTCAAAGTGCCTACGATCGAGAGCCGCCTCGAGCATCTCTGTCTCTTTGCTGTCGATTCCATTCTCCACGAGGGAAATAGCAAGGGCATGCTCGAAACGGGGGCCTGCATCAGTCCAGCTATTCTGGTCCTGATAAATAATACCAATGTCAACCAGAATGCGGATCATGGCTTGATGATCTCGTCGCAGAATATCTCTAGCTTCGGACTCGATTTTAAGGAATAAATCTTCTGCGACTTCGTGCCGGCCAGATATCAGGTGGGCTTTTGCCAGTTGGATTGCACTCTGCAGGACATACATGGTTATATGCTCGTGCGCGTGCTCGAATATTTTCCAGAAGGCAGCTTCTGATCGTATAAGGGCTGCTGCGAGCCCTTCTTCATTCTTCTGCGCACGGCAATAGTCTATCACTGTCCGGTGGGCCTGGAGCGTCTCGGAGCCCAGTTCAAGTGGATATTTTTCACATCGTTCGATTAGGTCAAGAATCGACGGAGCTTCTCCTTCTTCGGTTTTGAAAACATCGGTAGAAGTACAGTAGTCTGAGTCTTGGTTGGACATCGGCAAACTACTCACAGTTTCCTCATCATGCTCTACCGACGGAATTCGCAGAGGATTGGCCATATTAGTGCCCGCCGTCGGATGACCATTATGCATAAAGTTAAAGTTATACGTGCGGGCCGCGGCTGAATTTTGATTTTGAACAACAAAATCATACCACTCAAATGCTCGCTGCAGGAATGCAACTGCATCTCTATCACGATTCCAGCTGTGATATAAATCGGCAACGCGCTGGATATGTGTCATTGTCTTGATGTGATTCATCCCCCAACGGTTGATATGTTGCTCACCCACTCTACTGAGAACGCTGTCAGCATCTCGCATTCGACACTGTTGGGCATAAAACGCGGCAAGTTGATAGGCCATGGCATTTGTATCATCGTGGGCTAGTGGGAGCAAGTTCTCTAGTCCCGCCAAAGCGTCTCGATATTTTCTTTCAGCGGCTCTGTATTCGCCTTGGCGAGCAAGTTCGTCTCCTGAACTACGCAGCGTTTCAATATCTGTTCGTGTGTGGTTCTGCCATCGGGTTGCAAGGGGGTGCATTCGAGTTGTCTGTGGCGTCTCGAATGGAGTTTGTCTTGCATCCTGGAGGTCCGATGGTGGGTTCATCGAACCATGACGGGATACGGCTCCGCTACAGGAAATTGGAGTCCGGTCGCGGGGCGATACTGTGCTATGTGGAGTGCAGTAAGTAATACCAATTGGCGTCGTCATATCTGTCCGCTGAACTATTAGCAGGGTTGCTATAATGAGGGAACAAGAACTAAAAGGACTGTGACTACCATGAGTAACTATCTCATGTCGCGGATTGCCAGATCGTTGAACGCGTTTTGATATTTGGCCTGACGACCACACCCGCTCTCCTAGCGTAAACTGCGTATCTAGTCCTATATCCCGCATTCGCTGTTTGTATTTCTGGAACATCCATAACGCCATTTCCTTTGGAAGATTCTTATACCATCCCCACTCTCTGAACTTTTCCTTGTACATCTTCTTTCTGACCAAGTCAAAAGTCAGTTTTATCTCACATTTACGCTGAGATCAATTCTGCTTATTCCAAATGACCGCAACTTACGATGGACGAAAGTTGTGAACTTCAGCCATGTATTTCATAGTTTCTTCAAGGGACTTGAGTTCTCCAATGTACAGCTCTTTTATCTGCGGCTTGTGGGAATTCCACGCCGCCTCGCTGGGCGATTCAAAACGGTCGTTCATGAACTGAGAGCTGGAGGCCAGGCCGTCATTGGCGACCGCCGGTAAATCAGATAATGGGGCTTCGGTCGCATCGAAAGGAATTGGTAGTCTGTGCTCATGCGATGCCGCATCGGCATCTCCATCTAAGCGGTATTGTTGATCGGCGAAGATTGCTTCAAGTTCGTTCATGGGAGTATTTCCCATGACCGATAAATCGCCTGGCTCATATGTGGCATAGTTAGTACTGGGTGGAGCTTGCAAGGAATGGCGAGCCGAATCCTCCGAAAACCCAAGGGGGGCCAAATCTGTTGTCAATACGTCCATGGGGGCATCAAGCCAGTTCCCGGACCAGTATGGCTCAAAATCCATCTGGAGGCCATTGGTATCTTGGGGTTCAGGGTATGAAGCCATTGCAACTCCTGACCAAAAGACTGAGGGTGATAGCTGATAGGACATATGAAATAGGAAGAGAAGAAATATATTCTGTAATGGCCGAGATCACCTTCGATTAGGCAGCCATTCTGTCAAAAGGCGTGAGAAGAGCAGAAGTTCATTTCGACGTCCTCGTTTTACGTGTCAAAAGAGGCGGCGAGTATTGACAAAGCTCGTTAAGCTGTTAGACGCCTACCACGAAGCCTGCCAGCCTCACGAAGATCGCTTCCGAATTTTTACATTTTCTTTAATGATAGGTCAGGGGCAAAAGTTCCTGGAAATTCCCAGAAGTCCAATCGAGCGGCCACAAAACCTTCGGCCGGGTTTAGAATTGTTAATGTGCGCCGTACCGGTATTTCAACGCCTTTGCAAAAATTCTCAAAAGTTCCCCAAGATACATTGCGCGAATGAGTCGAGCATCTGGCAAGGTGACCGCTATGGGTATATAACTGTCTCCTTGTACTGGTAGAAAGCTTGCAATTCTCTCCACTTAAATTCCGGGGCAACATCGGTTTGCAGGCCCCCCTTGGTTTACCAGTTCGAAGTCATCTGAGTCGCAAAACTGTTGCCAGGCCGAAATACATACCTGTCAAAGCTTTGTGGACTTACCTCGTCCAATCACACGTCCTAGAAAGCCAGGGATATGGGGAATAGAATGGAACACGTCAAGGTTCGCATAACTACCCTCTGCTAATGTGATAGGTCCAAGATGGGTTAATTTTGCTATGCGGTACTTCGTAGAGTCATGAAATGAGCAATGATCGCAACCGGCACGGTGACGCCAAACCTATTCAGCAAGACATCAATCCTGAAAATCGTGATGGTGACAACATGGAGCAGCTTCCTCCCGCTTTGGATCGTTGGTTGAGAGAATCTCGGCACGAACAACCTTACATCCCTTTTGCGGCAATGCGAAACACAGATGATAAGGGGAGTACTCCGTACACGCCCGCCGAGGAGGAAAGCCTAATAATTGGTGGATCATCTGAAACCCACGGTCTCAGCACCGAGTTAGTGACCGGCCGAAAGTCTACCTAGTCAGGATTGCAACCACATGAATGGAGCCATGGATGGAACGTCTTTCAGCCTTCCCACTGCTTTACCAAGTTAGATTTCTGCAAGCATACCTGTACTGTACTCCGTACGTGCGCAGACACACATACAAGAGTGCCGCACGCAAAGTTCCCAGTGGTAGCTTCAATCAGACTCTAGGTGGAAAACTAAGGAAGAATATTCCTAAATCCTACCCCACTGCCAGTGTATATAAAGCCCTGTGATGGCCCTCACTTGCGATAATGCTAAAATGGGCTTCCTAGGCCGCATCTATTTGTGGCCTCTTTTCATTGACATACTGAACCCTACGCTCTTCTTTTTGTATGCCTTCTAACATCGGCCGGTATACGTCACTCCAATGCCTAACATGCCAAATCAGCTTTGCGATGTGCTGAGTGCGACAATCCCACCAAGCCATGTTGGAAATCGACCTCAAGGACTGATTTGCGAGCTCAAGACATACGAAGCGCGTTATGTGGCTTCTGGTCAACGCAGACTCCTCCAAGTTAACAAGCAGAAGCGTGGACTGGATACTAACGAACTGGAGCGCGACCATGATTCCGCTTTGATCCTCACGCGATATTACACTTTCGATAAAGAACTTGATGTTACAGAGCTAGAGATCAGGTCGCCACACATGAAAGCTGCACTTCAAAAAGTCCTCATCGATTATCCCGGGATCAATCCACACGCTAATAAACTTGTGATCCGCGACCTTCCGAAATGCATTTTCCACTATCGCAAGGAGCTTCAGGAGTATGGGAAATCTCTTGAGGATGCTAATGCGAGAGAGCATATAAGCTTCTTACTTCAATACATGATTTCAACTCTAGGGAAGGAAATACGTAGCTATGCCGACTTTAGGGCTGCCCCGCCAGGCTCACATAGCCTAGAATTTTGCAACCTGTGGATGGTATTCCGCCCCGGTGATATCCTGTATCGGCAGTGTTTTGATTCACCCATTCAATGTTTCATGTTGAAGTCCATGGACAAGAAAAGGTCTACGACATGCCCTAATGTTAACTGTACCCATACGGAATGGTCGATTTCAGCATCATTCATAGACCGGGATGGGCAAAATCTTGGATACTGCATGATACAGACCACAATCAAACCATATAATGGTTACAAACGTCTTGAAGACCTGGAGATTTTTCCTTTGGAATATCATCGAGATTGCGAAGCTATCCGGGAGTCGCAGGTTGCAAGAGGGAAGAAGTTTGTCGGCTTACAGGGGGTCAACCATCGCCAATATACAGGCAATGCTATACAATTGTTCTCACCGGGGAAAACAGGACTTTTTGAAGACGGAAGATGTTTTGTAAGTGCCCTATCTATTTACCCCTCTCCTATGCCATCACTTAACAAATTTGCTTCAGATAAATAGCAGGATCATAACTGACAGCGGTACATTCGGTCTTGCTAAACCATCCCTAAAAACAAAGCTACAATTTCCAATGCTCGATCATCATCTGGGGCTTTCTGACGACGAATACTTAATATGCTCAGCATTTGTTCCTGGATTTTCCCTCGCTAACAAATTGTGGTGCTATTTCCGTGTTGATGCAATCGAAGATGTGAAATACAATTCCGAGGCATTTGAGTCCTTGCTTTTGCCAGCGTCTCAAAAGGAAATGATCCTTGCACTGGTCAAAGCACACGCAGACCCGAGGTTAACCTTCGACGATGTGATTGTAGGAAAAGGAAGAGGCTTCATTTGTCTGCTGCACGGTGCACCGGGTACTGGGAAAACCCTCACAGCAGGTAAGAGAGCAGTTCACACCATCCATCTCAAGTTATGGGAGGATAGCTAGCAGAGGAAGCGTCTCAACCGGTCTAATACTATGTTTTAGAAAGTGTTGCGGATTATACTAAGCGGCCTTTGTACACCATCAGCAGTGGTGAGTTAGGTGCAGAAAGCACGGTTGTGCACGCCAACCTATGTGCTGCACTTCACTTGGCCACGACCTGGAATGCTATAGTTCTTATTGACGAAGCAGATGTCTTCTTGGAACAACGGAGCCAAAGAGACCTTAAGCGGAACGGTCTTGTCTCAGGTATCTAACATCAGGGCCTTGAGGTCGTTCCAGAATGAAAAAAGAGAAAGAAAGCTAATGGGTCTTCATTGCATAGTTTTCCTCCGCATCCTCGAATACTACCGAGGTATAATGTTTCTCACCACAAACCGCATCAGTAGCTTCGATACAGCATTCAAATCTCGGATTCATATGTCAATAAAATATTACGGTTTAACACCTTCCTCACGACGCGATCTTTGGATGACTTTTGCGAA
The DNA here is from genome assembly GCF_018416015.2 of Coccidioides posadasii str. Silveira. Taxonomy (NCBI): domain Eukaryota; kingdom Fungi; phylum Ascomycota; class Eurotiomycetes; order Onygenales; family Onygenaceae; genus Coccidioides; species Coccidioides posadasii. The sequence goes on along the minus strand of NC_089408.1, from coordinate 7,573,887 downwards.
GAAAGCCTCATCATTATCAAATGACTCTGAAACACTGGCATGGATGGATGATCAGTATCTGGATATGTTGGGCGAGAAAGCTTTGAATGGCCGCGAGATTAAGAACCTAATGCAGACAGCTCATGCCATGGCTGTTAGTGAAGGCGCACCAATTGGGAGGAAATATGTTGACAAGGCGTTGAAAGTCCAAGAAGAGTTTGAGCATGACTTCACAGAAGATGGGTTCCCTGCCTCACATAAACGGCTAAGGGTAGAATAGTGTACAGGTGAAAAGGAAATTTATATTCACATCCTTTATTTCTGATTCAGCGGCCAGTCACCAACAACATGATGTAGAACAATGGAAATACTGTAAAGCTTCACTAATGGACTATTGCTCATGGAAATGACTTGGACTGCTTTAGATATCTAGTTTCCAGGCCTGAGAGGGTGAGCCAAACTGTTAGAGAATCCTTCACTCACATGACTCACTGTATGTACATAGGAGAAAAGGGGAGGATTTGTAAACCGTAGATCCACTAATGTATTCCACAACTGAGCGGGACAACCAAGCAAGCGGGACACCAAAATCACCATATAGTAATTGAATAGATTCCAACCCGAAATATATATGCTCAACAACGCCTAATTAAATTACACTAGGATTAGGGCATCTTGTTCTTCTATGCCTGTGAGAACCACAATTGCTGCATCTTGGTGGAGCCTGTGAGTGTGGTGCAGGCTCAGGAGCTACAAGATTGGGAGGTTGAATAACAGACTGTTCAACAGGCTCAGCAGGTGGAAGAATAAGATTCTGAGCTTCTTCTCTAGTTAGGCCTCCTTCATGTGGAATTGTTAGGAGAACCGGACATAGGTTATGTGGGTTTTCCCAGGATTTAGGGTACAAAAGAGCTAAGTAGATCTGATGCCTGCAACTGATGAGAGAGAGTCATGTATAGAATGTAGGAGTTCTTTAACTAGAAGAGTGAACACTAAGGTTTCCACAATCTATATGAATTATATGATTCTTATATATTCAGAGTTGGGGTCATATGAGTATTTCTGAATATTTAATATTGTCTGATACTTTATTGATTTAGATTTATTTATAACACTATCTTTTTCTTCATAGATCTCAGACTTTAAGATATAGAGCTACTGAAGTAGTTTTTGTATATTATTATTATAGCTTCTCTGTTATTAATAAAGTATTGTAGATTTTTGAATATGCAAGCTTCTGTATTTCTACTACTTGTCTATATAAATATCTTATATATATATTATTACTGGTTGTAGTAGACATTCTTTGTTGTAAAATATTAATTATTTTATTATAAAAGTTCAGTATTTTATCATATACTTATTTCTTTATTTATTTGCTTGTTGTTATGAATCTTGCAGCATAGCAGCTGGGGATACAGAATGATTGGATGAGACCTAACAAGGTGGAGTTACAGACCATTATGAAGAAACTTTAGAACAGGAAGTTATGTAACCAGCAATAGAACTGATAAGCTGACCAATCACACTGAGCACAATAGAACTAATCAGAGAACATAGCAAGCATACTGCAGTAGAATAGATAGAACAGCTTAGCAGGATTATCACTAGAAGTATCATGTATATAAGAACACTTATTACCAGAGATTTAATAGACATTCATTATAATCAATCTTCTTATCTATCTATCAGATATCTTTAAATCAGATACTTTCATATCTTGATTTCTTTTTATATTATTGAAGTCTTATAATACTGTGCAATTGTATCTGATTCTACTACTCTTGAGAAGGTACAATAGTCTTGCTCTGACTTTGATATATCTGCACAGAAATTCTTTGTCATCAGAGAAGACTGTTTACTTAATCAGAGTACTATTAGATTATTAATTACTACTCAATCTGTTGTTGCTCTCTTTAAGATCTTTAATATCTTTCAAAATCTTAAAAAACTCAGAAAGATTTCTATTTACATAATATATTAATGACTTCTAACTCAGAAGAGAATATATCTAAGATTTCAGAGATTGCATACAAAGAAAGAACTTTCTGTATTATATTAAAGTATAAAGATACAACCTCCATCTCATATCAAGATCTAACAGAATATAGAAACTATGTCTGCATTTAAGACACCAGTTATCAATACTCAAGATCTCATGAATAGAATCTTGCAGCTCAAACAGATTATCAAAAAGCTTGAAAAGCAGAACTGTGAATTAAAACATTATAACAAGTAGCTTAAGATCTAGATCTTGGCCATCTCATTCACCAGACAATAAGAAAAGAAAGATAAAGCTAAAGTTAACTTATCAGAACTTTTCAAGAGTAAACAAGAAAAATTATAAGCTTTCTTGAAACAACTGTGCATTTATATAAATATGAAAGACAATGAACTCAGTAATAATAAGAACAAGATAATAATAATAGTATTATATCTTTATAAAGTAGTATTTAATTAGTTCAACATCTATCTGTAGAATTACTACAAAAAAGACAAAGTTAATCAAGATAATAATATGCTTAAGATTATTAACAATTATAATATCTTTATTCAGATATTGAAAACCACTTTTAGAGAAGTTAAGAAATAAAATACAGCAGCCCAGCAGTTACATCATATATAACAAAAGATACTATTACAAGACTATACTATAAGATTTTAGCAAGTCTGCATCAACACTGATTAAAATGATAAAGTCTTAGCTGATACTTTCTATCAAGAACTATTTAATAAGATCAAAAACAAAATAGTATAATTAAAGAAATAATCACACATTCTAGTGAAAATAATTAAAGTAGCAGTCAGAATTGGAAATTAACTTTATAAATAAAAGATAGAAAGACAAGAAAAGGTATTATAAAAGCAATCCAGTTTATTAAACTATACTGAAGGTTGAGGCTGGAGCAAATATATACAACTAAACTCTTATAAACACACACCCATAGAGCTGGATGCAATAAAAGTTGACATGCTTGATGAGAAGAAAAAAGAGTGGAGAAAGAAAGAAAAATTATACTTTTATTATACTAAGTCTGGATATCAAGCAAAGCAATACAGAACAAAGAAAGCAGATTAAAAAGATAAGAAATTCAGAATAATCTTCAAAGAAAATGAAGAAAACTCTGAAGTCTAGTTGTAAGGATTTGCTGCAAACCCCTTACACAGACAAACAGCACCTGTGAGAGCCAGAGGGCTCAGCTCACAAGCTGCTGGAAGTTGCATGCATTCTTGTGAGGCACTAAGTCATGTGCTCACAAGCACACATAAAAGGCTGTCACTGTATGAACCCCTTGCTGGGAGTCAGTGGCAATCTTGTTTACAAGTTGTACATAGTTGCCAGAATACAGACCTTTTACCTCATGTACTCTTTTTCCATGTATATTTCTTCTAGAGATTTATTGTCATGCTGATCCACACATACAATCCTCACACTAGTAATATCTTCAAGCAATAACTCAGAAAGAGTGAACTGAAGAAGAACTTCAACAGCAGTTCAGAAAGATATTTAAAGAACAAGTTATAAAAGTCTATCTGAAGCTACTTCAGCAACAGAAAGGTAAATCAAAATGCCAAAACAAGCTGAATAGCAAGAAATGAAAGTTATGTAAAGAATTACATGTGAGAACAAGAAGTAAATCAAGTAATAATTGGGGAATTTAATTACTTGACTGCAAATTACTACTACAAACAGAAAATGAATGAAATTCAGAACTCAAAGCACAAGAAACATGCTTAATACTCAATCTACAGATATTCATATAAGCTTCACTAAAGATAACAAGAAGAGTTTGAATGATAGATACAGATTACAGAAGACTTCATATATCATAAAGACTATAATTATGATATTAAAAATTGCCAGTATTGCAGATGCAACACTAAGAAAGAAGAATAAGAAATACCAGATCTACAGAATATCTCATGCACAGAACATCCAGATCACACCAGAATTTATTAAAGCTTTTGCTACAACAATAATTACTTTATTCATAAAGATGAAAAGAATGATAAATACTATCTACAATCACTAAAGAAGCTGCAAGCAACTCAGAAACAAGATGTTATGTATAACTGTTTCCAACAGGGAACCTCTCTAGGTCCTTTGGGATCTTGAGAGTATCAAAGAGCTTAAAGAGGGCAACAACAGATTGGAGATAGTGATCAATAATCTAATGGTGCTTCAGTTGAGTGGGCAGTCTTGCTCTGATGATAAAAGGTTTCCATACAGGTATATCAGAGTCTGTGAGGATCATACGTGTGGATCAGCGTGACAATGAATCTCTAGGAGGAATATACATGGAAAAAGAGTACGCGAGGTAAAAGGTCTGTATTCTGGCAACTATGTATGACTTGTAAACAAGATTGCCACTGGCTCTCAGCAAGAGGTTCGCGCAGTGACAGCCTTTTATGTGTGCTCGCGAGCACATGACTTAGTGCCTTGCAAGGACACATGCAACTCCCAGCAGCTCACAAGCTGAGGCCTCTGGCCCTCACAGGTGCTGTTCATCCATGTAAGGGGTTTGCAGCAAATCCTTACAGATTCCCCCCCCTTGTAAGCCTTGGTCCCTCAAGATGGCTGTCTCATTAAAAACCTTCATGAGTAGAAAAACAAAAAACCTCTTGGAAAAAATAAAAATTTCCTCATAAGGAAAAGAGTACAGTCTTACTAGAGATGTGATATCAACACAACTCTAATAACACAACAGAACCCAATAATACAATAATGTGTAGAGAGTCTCTATTGTTCTTGCTAGCCCTGTGTCACTATTAGATAATGAATACTAGCTTAAGAGAGAGCTTTCTCTTGCTTTCTCTTTCTCTTCTTTTCTTCTCTTCCTTCTCTAGTCTATATCATCTTTACAAAGATAAGTGAACCCTTCAAGCACTGCTTCACATGGGAGGCAGGCTTGTGGGAGATCTCTGATGTTCTGGAAGAAAAATGGCTTCACTTCAATGTTCTGTATGATTAGCTGAAAGACCACAAGCTGGTGAGTTCACTCCTGATTGTGTCTTTGCTTTGTGTGGCCATTTGGTTTTGTCTTTGTGTGGGGTTTGGTTCACAGAGAGACTGATGCTTGCTAGCAGTTGCTGCCAGTATACAGTTCTCTCTCTCTCTTTCTTGTGACTTGTCTCTGCTTTTCTCTCTCAGAAGAACTCCCACTCCCTCTTTCACAGATGAGATTGGATCTTTAGTGAGTAGTTATAAGAAGTTTGGGAAGTGTTTGTAACTGATAGTTCTAGAATGTTGTTGTTTTCTCTCCCCCCTCTTTATCAGTTGTCACCACTTCTTCTGTGCCAGCTCAAGCTGTAAGTGCTTCTCACAAGCTGACATTGGTTCATATACTGATGGAGTTAGAGTTCTGCCACTCTGTCTCCTCTCTCTGTGGTTGTTGCTCCAGCCCCAGCCAGAAATATGAGTATTCTCTATCACATTTCAGTTCACAGCTAATCTTCTTTAGATTGTTGTTGTTGTTCCCCCTGCACCAGCAGGATTTGTGGGTGCCATGATCCTGTGGGGTGCTTGGAACTACCCAGCACCCCCCCCACAAGACCAACAATAGTGGTCCCAGATCACCTTCACTCAAATGCTGCCAGCTGCTACTTTTGCTGGTGCATCACAAGCCAATCTGGTAGTCCTCTCAGATCTTTCCCCCCACACAGAGGCACAAGCTTTGTCTGTCTGTAAAAGAGCATGATGTTGTGAGTCTATTCAAAGACTCATGCTTATTGCTGGTTTGAATAATCCAAATCAGTTGGCTGTCTGTGCCCAGCTCTGCAAGGGTATTCTCATGACTAGAGCTGGGGCCCAGCCATCACCAGAACAGAAGTGCTCTGCCTGCAAGAGAGCACAGCAGAGTTATAATAATATAGTCTTTGCAGAGTGCATCTCTGTAGGCTTGGGTTAAAAATGTAACAACTGTCTATACTGTGGGCACCTTGCTTGCTCTTTCCAGCAGTGAGGTTATAGGTAGTTATTACAGGTCTTTGCAGGAGGAGCTGAAGGCTCTAATTATATAGTCTTAGTTTAGTTTTTTTTTTTTTTTGTTTTGAAATCAATTGAATTCAGTTCAGTTTGACTATGTCTTTTCTCTCCCTAATTCATTTTCTAGTTCCACTACCTCCATTCATCTCTTTTGCAAACCAGGCTTGTCCAGGTTCTTACTATGGAATTATTGGAGTAGCTTTCTCAGTAGACAGACATTGCTTGTGAGAACCCATGTCTTGTTCTTCTCATCATCATATTCTTTCCAATGTACTCTGTACCACAGCTTGTGACTCTCTCTCTTCAAGTCAATTATCTCACAGACCTGGTACTTCTTTTCATTCTCATCCATCTCATGAACTTCATGATGAGATGAGCTATCAATTCCTTCACAGGTCTTGTGTTTGTGGAGCAGAGATACATGGAAGATATCATAAGTTTACAGACCTGGAGGCAGTTCCAGTCTGTAGGCTTGTGAGCCTATCTTCTCCATAATTCTACAAGGCCCATGCCTCAACAAATCCAGTTTTTTGTTAGGCCATGCAGTCTTGATATTGTGAAGATCAAGCCACATCTTGTCTTCTACCTGAAAGGCCTTTACAGTATGCTTCTGGTTGTAGTACTTCTTCTGATAGGCTTGTGCCTTCACAAGTAATTTCTTGACCTCTTTGCAGAGCAATCTCATTGTCTCTGCCTGATTTCTTAAATTCTTGCACACATAGCCATACTTATCAGGGTTCAAGAATTCCATTTGTGAATTCAGTCTATATGTCAGCTGGAAAGGTGATTTCTGTGTGGAAGTCTGTTGTGAGTTATTATACACAAACTCAGCTATTGACAACCACATCACCTAGTCATTCTGATCATAATTAACATAGCTTCACAGATACTGCTCCAGCACACTATTCAGTCTCTCAGTCTGACCATCAGTTTGCAGATGGAATGCCATGCTTATTGCTCTCACAATCTTCAAGATGTGAGTCAAATCACCCCAAAATTCACTTGTGAACAGAGATCCTCAATCTGTTACTATACTTACAGATAATCCATGCAATCTCACTATCTTGTGAATAAAGAGATGGACCAATTCCTCTGATGTCAGTTTCTTTGTTGTAGGAATAAAGTGAGCCATCTTTGTGAACTGGTTCACTACAACCAGAATACAGTCAAACTGCACCTTCTCAAAATTTAGGCTTGCAGGGAGATCTGTAATAACATCCATGCTAATGGATTCCCAAGAGTAATTTGGGATTGGTAAGAGTGATAGTTCTCCTTAAGACTTCCCATGAACTCTTCTTGAGCCCTGACAGACCCCACAGGCTTTGCAACACTCCTTCACCAGTTCTCTCATTCTTGGCCAAAAGTATTTGCAAGCTATAAGCTCATACATTCTTGCTGTAGCAAAATGCCCTGTGAGAGATAGGTCATGATGATGCCTAATCAGCTCTATTCACAGAGTCTTATTCTGAGAGATGTACACACAACTATCTCTATAGAGAATACTCTTCTTCTCTTTCCACATCACAAATTTCTTTGTGCCTGTCTTAATGCCTTCATGGACCTCAGCTGCATAGTCATCACTTTGCAGTAGATTTGGCAGTAATGCCAACAAATTGGAGCTGCTCTTTTCATAAGAATTCTTCTCACAAACCAGGTCTTTGGCCTTCTGGACCTGCATTGCAATCTTCTTCACTTTGCACATGCCTCCCAAGACAATCTTTGCAAGTAGTTTCTTGGTCTCAGTCTGAAGCTTTACAGAGATGAGTTGCACATTCTCATCTTCTCTCTTCTCTCTCTGATTGGAAGAAACTTGAGCTGTCAGTTTCAACTTTTCTGTGGTCTCTTGCTTCTTCACAAGCATTACTCTTAGTTGGTTTGCAGTCTTATGATTCTTCTTATTATCTAGACCAGTCTTCTTGACATAGTCAGGTCTTTGCAAGGGTCCATCTGCTGGGTTCTTAGTTTCTTTCACATGGTCAACTGTGAACCAAAAGACTGTCAGTCTTTGCACCCAGTGGACCTGTCTTCATGAGAGGTCTTGAGCAGTCTGGAAGTAGCACAGGCTATCATGATCTGTAAGAACTTGAACTGGTGTTCACAAGTCTTCCAACCAGCAGCACCAATATCTAAATAACTCCACAATCACAAGCAGTTCCTGATTATGAATGTCATAGTTCATCTCTGCAGATTGCATCTTCCGCAAATAAAATCCAACTGGAACCCAGATGCCATTCTTTACCAGCTGTGATAGAATACCACACACTGCAAAGCCAGATGCATCTGTTTTCAATCTGATCTTCTGTTCCATATCAAAATAGTGAAGCATAACAGCTTCTGTAAATGCTCTTTTCAGACTTATGAAGACTTTATAACCTTCCTCAGTCATGAAAGTGTTGGCTTCTCTCCTTATCTCTCTTCATATGCATCTGCTTAGCTTTGCTTCTCCTCCCTTTAGGAGAGCAGTCAGACCACAGGCTATCTTAGAGAATCTTGGAATGAAGTGCCTGTAAAAGTTTGCAAATTCTAAGAAGACCTGAATCTCTTTCTTACTGGTTGGCTCTGGTCAGTCAAGAATAGTGTCCACACAGCTCTTCTCCATAAGAACACTCTCTGGTGTTATGACATACCCAAGGTAGTCAATCTCGCGAGCATTGAACTTGCACTTTGCCAGCTTGCAATAAAGGCCTGTATTCTTAAGTACCTTAAGTACTAATTTCACATGCTGCTCATGGTCCTCCTCACAAGCCAAGTACACAACCACATCATCAAGATAGGCCACCACAAACACATCCAGATATTTGCTAAGTGTCTTTGTGATATATGATTGGAAAGCTGCTGGTGTGTTCACAAGTCCAAAAAGCACTACCAAGTACTCAAATAGCCCCTGTGGAGTTCAAAATGCAGTCTTTCACTCATCCCCTTCACAAATCCTCAGTCTATGGTAGGTGTTCTTGACATTCAACTGAGTGAATATTGCAGCTCCCACAAGCTTATACAACACATCTTCAATCAGTAGTAGAAGATATCTATTCTTAACTGTTTTTGAATTCAGGTCACAATAGTCCACACACATTCTTAGTCCATCATTCTTCTTGAATATGAACAGAATGGGTGCTCCTGCAGATGACTTGAAAGACCAGATGAACCCATGGGTTAGAGCACTGCTCAGATATTCATAAAGAGTCTCTTGCTCAGCTTGCAAAAGTCTGTATATTCTTCCAAATTCTGGCTGCTTCTCTGATTCAAGATCTATAACCAAATCATCTTCACAGTGTGGTGGCAGCTCTCAAGCTCTCTTGTCACTAAACACTTCTGTGAGTTCACAGTAGGCTTCTGGTATCTGAAGATCTAGGTCTGCTGTCACCACCTGTTCTGATTCATGAAGGGTCATCATATAGATGGGCTTTCCTTCTTTTACAAGCTCTGAGAGATTAACTGGTTTAATCTTTGTGAGTGGGTCACAACACACAGTTTGGAACTCTAGTCTTAGTTTCTTGAAACACATCTTGGGATTGTGTTGCTGCAGCCAGCTCAAACCCACTAGTATCTCATCTCTTATATTCACAACCATCACTTGTTTATGGAACAACTGCCAGTTTCCCTGAGAGTCACAGGCTTTAAAGAATATATTTGCAATTCCTTCCACAAGAGTGACATTCTCATGATCCATAGCAGTTTCAATCTCTATAGGCATCTTGTGCATCTCTAGATCTAGCTTTGCAGCCAATCATGAACTAATCACTAGAGATTGACAGCCTGAATCTATTAGTGCTGACCAGATAATACTTCTGTCAGTTGGGCTTCACATGCCTAGAACAATAGAGAGGAGAGCAAGAAGACTGTTCTTGGACAACTTCATTATATTGATTCTATCTACTCATGGCCTCCTAACTTCCTATTCACTACTCTTCTTCTTCTTGAGACAGTCTTTCATGAGATGGCTCTTTTGGTCACACTCAAAGCACCTTCCATTCTTTTTCAAGACTTCACAATTCTTAGTAAGGTCCTTCCCCATCTTCTGAGCAGGCCTCTGGGGTTGACTTCTCTTATTTATTTACAGTCTTGAGTCATTGATCTTCATACCTCCACAAGCACTTTCAACTGGATTGGTAGACTTTGTGTGTGAGGCATTCTTCACATAGGCTACTGACACACTTGGTTGAAGCCAGGTGGCCAGTGCTACTATGTTATCAATGTTATCTGGTATCTCCAGCTGTTCATTCAGTTTGGTTCATATGAGCTTATCCAAGCCCCATATAAACAGGTTCTTCTTTATTTTCATGAAATCTTCAAATTCTTTGCCAATCTCTGTTGTGAGCTCTAGGAATCATTGGCAATAGACATAATCAATTTCATCCAAACTTTTGCAAAGGCCAAAGATTGCTCACCAAGAGTTTCACATGTGGTTTGCTGGGTCTTCTAGCCTCACACATAGAAATTCTTTAAGGCCAGTCCAGTTGTTTTTTGATGGATTATCTTTGTGGTGGGCCTCCCAAAGGTCTTTCTCAATATAACTAAGTTCTGTGAGAGCATATGTGAGGATATCCTCATCATTCAGTTTGCTTGTGTCACAAATGGATTCAATATCTGAGATGAACTGGCAATATTCTGTGTAGGTTCCAGTCTGGTAGCACTTTGTGTGTTGTGGTGGTCTCAAGATCAACAGACACTTTGTGGGTGTTGGATTGGAGATGGCCATATCAAGAGATTCACTTCACAAGTGCTTTTGGGTGTTCTGGAGAGCATTCAACTTCTCTTGTCATTTCATCATTTTCTTTAGTAGTTTGGTCTCCTCGCGAAGCTGTTGGATTTTGTCTTTTGATGTCAGGGTAGACTCTCTCTCTGAATTCATGGTGCTTGTTTCATCAACAGTTGAGAGAGGTGAGGTGTCAAGATTGGTTGTCTCTTCACAAACTTGGGTTTGTTCTTCAGGTAGGTTTTCAGCTGGTGTCCCAGGTTCACAAGTTTCAGGGGGTTGGCTTCTTCATGTTGATACCATTGTTGGGCGTCACCAAAGAAGAGTGGCAAAATGTGAGGATCATACATGTGGATCAGCATGACAATGAATCTCTAGGAGGAATATACATGGAAAAAGAGTATGCAAGGTAAAAGGTCTGTATTCTGGCAACTATGTACAACTTGTAAACAAGATTGCCACTGGCTCCCAGCAAGGGGTTTGTGCAGTGACAGCCTTTTACATGTGCTTGTGAGCACGTGACTTAGTGCCTTGTGAGGACACATGCAACTCCCAGCAGCTCGCGAGCTGAGGCCTCTGGCCCTCACGGGTGCTGTTCGTCCGTGTAAGGGGTTCGCGGCGAATCCTTACAGAGTCAGGGCAAGGCTATCATGCTGTTGTGTTGTTGAGTTTTTGGTAACTGGGAACCTCCCTGGGTTCTTTGGGGTATTGAGGGTATCAAAGGGCTCAAAGAGGGCACAACAGATTGGAGGTAGTGATCAATAATCCAATGGTGCTCTGGTTGAGTGGGCAGTCTTGCTCTGATGACAAAGGGTTTCTGTACAGGTATATCAGAGTCAGGGCAAGGCTATTGTGCCTCCTCAAGAGTAGTGGGATCAGGTACAATCATACAGTATCACAAGACTTCAATGGTATGAAAAGTAAAAGGTGTGCCCATTTCCTAGCCAAAGCAGCGCAAAAGTTCAGTCAGTTAGGCACTCTCCCTATCGTGCACATCGATCCCAAACACCTTCTCTTCTTCCAAAAGGCCATCACCCTCCCCGTTGAATCTTTCTCTCTCCCTTTCCACACCGTTACCATCGCCTCCATCATCAGCCACAGGCCCCTGCCTCCTCCTAACCCACCATCTCATCGAAAACCTCCAGCCCACGAAAACCCCCCTCTTTACCAACTCCTTATCATCCCACCACTCTGCGCCCTGCGGAATGATCCGCGGGTCCTCGACTACCCGAGATCCAGCCAGCAGGCTCGCGACGGCTGCAATGCTGCATGGGTTCTTGGGCAGGATGTTCTTCGTGTTCATGAGCAATGTGGAAGTGACGGCTAGGATCACCATGCACAGAAGGAACGCGTCGAGGAGACGGGTGGAGAGACGGCTTTGGACGAGGTAGTCGCCGTGGCCGATTAGTTTGGCCGGGAAGTTTGTGGGGGAGTTATTTTCGCCATCTGGTGCTGTAGTAGTGGTATCTGACCCGAACGGTATGTGCCAGTTATCATTAATACGCTGGGCGATGACAATGCCATAAATGCGCGTGAGTGCGGCAGAAAGTTTGCCTGTGTCGGATAATAGTTCGTCTGCGGGAATCCCGCCCGCGCCCCATATAGCAGCCGTTGTGAAGAAATCGATACGGTATTCCTTTCTTGGTGCTTGGACAGCGATGAAGTCCGGGTCAAAATAGCCTGGCCCTGGGAGGAATGGGATTGGCACCATAGTACCATTTGAATAAGCCATGAAATCATCCAAAGGCGGTCTAGCGGATCCGGGGACAATGGAAGGGGGGTGGTTAGGATTGATCATCAAGGATCGTGGCTCCAACCGGACGTCAACGTCGACTTCCTGGATTTGTGGACGGCATTTCAACATGCGGGTTTCAACTTGGTTGCCAAACAGATATAATAATGTCGGGCAGTCTGCTGGATTCCCTTCATAGGCCACATTCTGGGTCAGATTGAACCAGTCAGAGAAGTATTTGGGGGCTCCAACCCCCTTCTCATGGAGTGAGAACGAGCATGCCCCTCTGGTACTATTAATCTCCACATCCCAACGGAGCAGGCCGTCGTCGTCATCGTGAGACCACGAGAGTTTGTAATCAGATGCTGGAATCTCGCCATCGCAATTGAGGTTGGGGCGCCAGGCTGGGAGTCGAGCTTGTATGTACCCGGGAGTCAAGTTGGACGTGCCATTGTCATCGGTCCTCGGAAGAGACAATTTCGGGAATGCCAGGTCTGCATATGTCCATTGTGGATATGACATGTTCAGATAGAGAATCCTCCCAGGTGTAAGGTCCTTGGAACGAAGGTCTAAGTACTTGGAATGGTCAAGGTGTTGTTTGTAGGAACTAACGTTCCAGGTGCTGCGTTGAACCAGGGATATGTCAGTGGGATAAGGCAAATTGTTCACCGCATAAAGACCGGACACGGTGATAGGTAGCGCGCCCGCTAGGAGGAGTGCAACGGCACTGGCTACTAACGCCCACTGTCGCTTGCCAAGGGAATCAAGGATCGCCCATGCAGTTATTTTGCGATGTTGGTTTTCCAAAACGCTCGCATTTGCGCGTGCCCTTCCGCGTGCAAGGCAATGGAAAGGTTGAAATGTCCTGACGTTTGCCTCCATCATTTGGTAAAGAACACGGATGCAAAACATAACTATGGCGGGGACGTATGCCCAGGGCTGATCCCTACCATTCTCTCTTCCTCCCACCGGCGCGATTCCTCGTCTTGTGTTAGATATATGGAGCAATACTTCGATAGTAGCAATTACAACAAGGGGGAGGACAAAAGTAAGGATGTAGACCGGTGGTCTTGCGGACACAGGACGCCACCAGCGGGGTGTGCTATCTGTGCCGCTCTTGGATACCTGCGCGTGGGAGGTCCGCTGGTCATGTACTTCAATCTGGAATTCCCTACCCACGTTTATGCAGGTACGATGCTCACACCCGGCCAACAGTTCCTTCATCTCCGAGGGCCATTTCAGATTCATATTTCGAAGAGTGGCCATCAACTTGGGACTTCGTGCCAAGATTGTCGCAAGGCCGCCAATAGAGCTCGGATCGCGGCTGCAGACAGAGAGTGGGAGATAAAAGCAGTCAATAACTACGGAGATGATGATAAGCACTGAAAGAAAGCCGATCATCAGACCAAATGACAACTGACGGACAAAGAGGCGACTTTCCGTCCGTTCCGTCGTTCCTTTGATGTGGCGGTCTACAGGCTGGAGTAATTGATCTCTGGCCACTTGGATCGCACTAGACTCAAGACCACGTCCCAGCTCTTGGGACAGGAGCGCTGGATCATAAAAAGCCTCTCTATCTCCTGACCGACGCCCCAATAGGCTCCATCCATTGCCGTCAGCTTTTAACATAGAGATCCATGCACCATACAAAAGGGCGCCGGCGTTGACGTCCAATGCCGGGGGGGAACTAGGAGACAGCGGACGCTGTTTCTTCATGTCAATGTCGGTTATGATGGAAATGCCGTCGGAACTTCGTGACAGCTTCACTGGAACGCGGGCTATGTCAAGGTAGGGCGTACAGAAAGCACAGGTGAATGCGAATTTCCCAGCCCCGCGTTCCGCTGTTTTCCCGGAACCTATGGTCGCGTTCAGATACAAACCATTGGGGTCATGACGCGGAATATAGACCCATATGCGCCAGTATGCGTCCGTATACTGATCCTCGTCTTGGGGAAAATGCAATCGTTTTCCGTCACACAGGGAGGGAAAACCTACGAAGGTTGCGTTAACACCCCGAAAAACCGTATATTGAGTAACCTGCTGAGGCAATGGGCCGGTTGAACAAGAGCCAGACTTCATGGAGAGAGTATACTCGGATTGATTCTTGGTGGCCTCCATGGTCGCATTTTCACACTGGACCTTCACGGTGAGCACGTCCACCTCGGCCTCGATTTCGCGATTGTCACCCAAAGTAAAGTTGTCGGGGCGAAAAGGGCCGTCTTCCTGCAAGGGGGGAAATACATGATTGGCAAGGATTCCAAAGGGCAGATCGGAGCCGTTTAGCGCTATTCCCATGGCCCTCATGTGCGGGATGGTTGTCACATCGGGAGGCCTGAAATTGTCAAGGCGGAAATTGAAATCATGGGTAAGGCGGAGAGAAGCGGAACGTTTGATGGGGACGTCGCGGAGCTCGAAAAAGCTTGTCGACACAATTGCCATTCCATTGACCAGCAGTGTACCAGCAATGACTAAAGAAACCAGGTAGTGACGTCTCCGGACCGACCTATAGAGGGACTCAATGTTCCAGGGAGAGAGGTAATCAAGCAGAAGCCCATCAGATGCGGCAACTGGAGCGCGCGACATCAGCAACCATGGCATTAACTGGCACCCGCGGTATTCGACCTGGCCCCAAAAGGCGCCCAGGACCATAAACACTGTCACGGACGTTATTAGAATCTCAACCTGTTGCCTGAAAAGAATAAACCTAGAAAAAGGAACAAACCTGCAGTCGGTCCATACGTCCATAGGTAGTAGTGTCTCCAGCCCTGTGTTTCAATGCCTTGTCTACCATCGCCACGAGCCGCATAGCAGTACAAGGCAACGATTGTGGCGAGCAAAGCCACGAAAGTAGCAATAAAGACCAGGAAAGTCGACCGGCGCAGGAAGAAAGGCTGCCATAGACGTGGAGAATGGCCATACTCAAGGACATGCTCACGGCCGTCCTTCCGGAAATCACTGTCCTTCAAGAGGCCATCAGCAACGTCGTCCGACGAACCGCTCTGAGGGGCTGTGTCAACCGCGAGAGGTAGTGCTGCCATTTTTCCAGCCTCCGTTTGACAGACCTGAGTCAGGGAACTGCCCAACGCGCGCAGGGATCATCGCTTTCTCAGGCACAACTTGAACGTCTCGAAGTCCGTCAGCCGCACTTGGGGGCCGTTTTGCAAAAACATGACTTTTCCCGACATTTTGTGACCTTGCTCTGGCCATTGGCTGAAATTCGCCCCACTCCATCGCAGAATATCTTACTCTCTCCTGTCGTATAGGCTAGTAGTATCTAACTAGATTTTAACCTGAAATATCAATAGGTTCCTCCGTAAATGGGGGGATTTTGGCATGGTTGTAACTATGGGTTACTTGGGCAGTTATGCCAAGCCCCCAATAACTTTTGTAAAGTTTTTTAAATCAAGTACTTAATCTTTCATGAGAATATCAAGCAAAGCATAGAGAGAGAGAGAGTCTCTTTAATTTCTGCTTGCATACGGAGTACCCTGTACAGTTTATTAAAATTCAGTAATAACTCTTGCAAACTTTAGGTACCTAAACTAACAGGACAAGCGAGATGCTTGCACACTCTGTCCAGACGAGGATCCGGCTACCCTTTTCATCCATCACTCCAGACATTTTTAGATCCTACGCGGAATCCTTTTCTTCCCTTTTCCAGAAGTTTTGAATTTTTCAGGGCCGATTCAGGAATCTATGAATTCTCGACAAGCGCCGCGCGGAAGAGACACAGAGACGAAAGCATACCAAGGTGGAAAGGGAGGAGCCACAGCGCCGGGGGGAAAGAGTTGAAGTTCTCGCGGCCAATGCCAGCCCGACAAACCCCCCAGCCTTCCTGCACAGCTGCCGTAAGCTCTTTTTAGCGATTTAGCGGTCTCCATCATGCGTGCCTCAGAACCAAATCCTAGGAGGGGAAGGGTTTCAAGTGTGGTCTGAACCTTCGAGTTTGTTCATTGAATAATAGCAAGAAGCGCGGAGTTTGTTTGAGCACGTATGAGCCATATGTTTCGAAAACACTGGCCAGTTAAATATGTATTCGTGGAGATCATCGGCGCAGGAATCCATTGGAGTGCCGATTTCTTGCCAGAAGTAGCCTCGGGAGTAGAGAGAATCCGGTTGCGATCCTTGAGTCATCCACAACTGTTGCCGGAAACGAAGTTGTAGATTGTTACCAGAGGCGGCCCTTATCCCGATGGCTTGGAGGCAGATCAGCCATCGGATGAGAACAATGAGTCTCAGCAGTATAACTGTTCCCATGCAGTCACCTTTCACAGAGCTCAAGCTGTGTGTAGACTATCAGATCATGGGGGTAAAGACACAAGTAAGGACGCAGTATTCAACTGGTAACTCTGGGTTATATACTCTGGACATGGGAAGTTAAAGTTAAAAAGCATGTGTCAGGAACGATCTGTAAACGGCTTCTACTTTTCAAAATATCTATCTGAAGGGACAATCCAGAGCATTCTCGCTCTCTCATTGCCTGGTGTGATGGCTGTGTCATGAATAGCCTGCTCTCTTCTGATCTCTCAGCATGACTGGCCGACTGACTCTGCTGGTGTCAGCCTAGCTGGGCTGAAGTCGCCCATTCCCCCTCCGCAACACATTCCAACAGTACAGGAGTGCAATGACAAGACAAGGTGCACGCGTGACTTTTCCTCGCTCCTAGTCACGAGCAGCAGCTCAAAAGGATGATTCAGTCACTGACTGAGGCTCGCTGTCCCGGATCTCTCCATGCAACTTGGGCAAAAGAGAGAACGAATCTCGGATGATTTCCTGACTCCTTGTGTGCAGGTCCATTCACAAAGCCTCCAACGTAACACAGGCTTTCTCTCTCTTTCTCTCTCTCTTCTCACTCACTTAGCCTGACTTGAAATCCCACTGACATGGGTGTATCTTCACTCTCATTCTAGAAATCCCTTGATGAATCCTTACCGCCAGCCTCCGGCCCTGCTCTCGTTATGAGTACCAGCCTCGAGGCCAAGATCGTCGTCCTCGGTGCTCAAGGTAAGTCATTCATGACGTCGAGGTCTCGAATACCCCCCCGCGGGAAATTTGACTTCCAGGGCTAATTCCTGCATTTTGGTTCTATTCCTAGGCGTTGGAAAGACCTCCCTCGTTCAACGTTATGTCAAGAATTCCTTCAGTCCGACCACCACCGCGTCCACGGTAGGTGCGTCGTTTGTCACTAAACGTGTCCTCGATTCTACTTCCGACACCATTGTGAGACTACAAATCTGGGATACTGCGGGCCAGGAGCGTTTCCGCAGCATATCCCGGCTATATTATCGTGGGGCCAATGCCGGCCTCCTTTGCTATGATATTACGGATGAGAACAGTTTCCAGGAGATGACAGGTTGGCTAGGCGAGCTCAAAGGGAATCTGGGAGAGGATAATCCGATCATCATCCATGTCGTGGGCACTAAATCTGACATTGTAGCCGATGATCCGAGTAAACGAAAAGTCCCCTTTGAGAAGACCATAGCATATGTGGCCGAACAGCTCTACCCATCACAAGCGTCCACTCCTCCGCCCAGCTCCGGAATGGGGATGCTAGGTGCCTCGGCCGCTACGGCGTCCAACACCCATGGCCCGGAAAGCAAACGCAGCAGCGGGTTCTGGGGCCAGGATATCGGCTGGGATTGCTGCCACGAGATAAGTGCCAAAGATGGAGAGGGTATTGAGGAGGTATTTCGAGTCATTACCCGGAAACTTGTCGAGCAGAGAAACAAGAAAGTTGAAGCGGAGACAACACAGCGAAGAAACGTTCGCGGGCGCGAGAGGCCCTCGACATCCGGTGATGGCATCGCGGCCGATGGCAACGCAGACAAACGACGGAGCTGGTTGGGTTTCCCGCCGACTCTAGTCTTACATGATGAACGCACAGATGATGAGCCTGATGGATTTCCAAAGCGAAAGCAAGGAAAATGCTGCTGATTCCTCACTTTAAAGCATCTTATCCCTCCCCTACCCCTTTCATACGGTTTTACTGGCGTTTGTGGCATCGATAGAGTGGATATGGCGCAGTTTGATCTTGGGATATGTCTATTACGGCCAGGATCCATCCAGGGGTTCCTACACCTCGCACTGTTTTGCTTAAATTTTTCTTTTTTTTCTATTTTTTTTTTTTTTTTTTGGGTTCTCACGCCCCTCCACCTGATTGATGGCACACTTAGTGGCGCTACCCGGCATCTTTCCATTCCTTGTTTTGCTAGTGATTGTGTAGCTGGCCTGTTTGGTTTCTTCAGTCTCTTTCGTGAACTGTATTAGATCCTGTTGTATAACTTTTAACTAAATAATGATGTGGCATCTTCCTTCACAGATAGCAGAGCAACTAGCGCAGGAATACTCGTCTCCTTCTGCCCCTTTGATGGCCTTTCCAGGTGCAGATGTTGCCGAGCTCACGACGGGACAGCCAAAAGGTGGCTCGGCGAAGGACATCTAAGGCTGACATTTCCTTCCATTGCAGGAAACAACCCCCTCTGAGACATCATCCATCTCGATCCACACAACCTTACTTTGTCTCACCACATTTCTGTTTCATCTCCAATTATTTATTCAAGCAGCTGCAGCCACTCTAGCACCACGCTCCACCCCTTGCGGGAGCCTCTCAGAATGGCATCACAATACAGCCTGGCCGATTACGACTCTGACGAGGAACGCGCCAAATACCCCCAAGTCCCGGAAGATAATCTCGCATCTGCCGCTCTGTTCTGTGTGAATATGCTTGAATCCAAGAACATCAACTATGCACTCTTCGGCGGCTTTGCCATTCGCCTGCTGGGAGGAAAACGGGACACCCGCAATGTAGACATCCTGTTCCAGGGAAACATAAAGGATATATGGAGCATTGTGGAGACGCAACATCGGTATGTCCAGTTGAGGAAATGCGTACCAGAGGCAAGGTGTCTCCGGTATGGAGCCTTACTAACTTAATTGGCCGCTAGTCTGGTTATCCCTAGCAGCAGATTGACCACCGATATTCTCAAAGTCCTTGTTCATACTGGCCCTGGTTATGACTCGTGTGATGTACAAGTGCCGGTTGCGGTGACCCTCATTGAATCCGGTATAAATCAACCTTCCATCAGTTGGCATCCGTCCCATTCCTGGTTTCAACACACGATTGAGCAGCTAACTGAGGATGTGAACAACAGGATATCGAGGAAGTCCAAAAAGTTTGGCAACCAATCGGCTTCTCTCTAGTGTTGACACCATTGCGGGGCACCGGCCGATCTATGTCCTTGGAGTTTTTGACATCATCAACGTCAAGCTGGCCGCCTTCATGCATGATCGTCTGGATAAAGACAAAGAGGATCTTTTGTTCCTCATGCGGAAATATCCCGAAAAGGTTTGCACAAGAATCAAAGACCTCGATCAGGAGGCAGCTACCATCTTTATGGACTCGCTTCCTGACGACGTTCGCCCTGAGCTTACCGAAGAGATTTTTAATTTCAAAATTCATGGAGTGACTCCAATGTCTCATCGAGAATATTTTGGTTCTCCTTGAATTGCCGACCCCTAGCGTCTATCCTTGAGAAGTTGTCGCGGTCGACAAAAATCCACAAGGCTCCACCTTTTCACAAGTCAACATTCCTTCATGCATCGTCTTTTTAAGCGTTGATGTACAATTTCTCGCTCGATGCAATAATAATCAACGCTCAGATCTGCAGCTGTTAATTATCCGTGTAACGTAAAGTCAAAGCAAGCTTTTCATCAAATAAGGCGATCCTAGTAAGTTCTTCGGAACTAGCCGACCCTGAAGGGTGATTCTGCATGGCCCTCGATTCGCCTGTGCTAAAGGAACCCGTAAATACAGATAATAGGGATCAGGCTTCGCCTGTAATTCTCTGGGCAGCCGGTATTTTGAATAGGAGAGCCGGACCGCAAAAGGGATCTCAAAAACATTTACCGGTATATAAATTGATAGGGAGGCTCTGTAATCAAGGCACTGGAATGTGAGGTTTTGACACCAAAGCTTTTCATCATTTCACACATTAGTGGGATGTCAAGGAATGCCAAAGATACCCACCTCAAATAACAGCAACGAATTGTACGCATCATCCTAGATTTTCGTTTTCAATAATATTTATGGAATCCGAAGCATCCTAGCATGTACTCATCGTCGGCCCTGGCCCTACCATCTAGCCAGCTAGACCACCAAATAACGGTACCGTATTCGGGGGAGCCTTTGACATTTGTCGATGAAAAGATCATGCCCAGCGGTGTGAATCCCACGACAGAGGTCCAGGTCTCAAGGAAGCTGTCCAAGAGACTCAACGTTCTGATTCTCGTAACACAGCAGATCTCCAAGTTACCCGTGACATGACTGCTCTCGGTTTCGGCACACTCGTACCCTATGGGAATCTTTGACTTGGAGTGTGCCACATAGTAATTTACCAGGGAGCTGTCGGTGTACCAATGCCGGGAGGAATTTTAGGTGTGATGTCCGTGGTCAAGCTAAGATGGCTGGTTTTGGTCCTCTGAAAATCAGACAAACATCTCTTGTTTGGAAAATTTTCCATGATACACCTTGTATAAAACCTTAGGACGCCCTCGGGGCATCCCTGTGGTCTTTATCCGGTTGTAGAGAGGGATTTCACTGTGGTGGCCGATTTACGCCAGTTTTCAGCGGTAGGTTCCTCAAAAGGCTGATGAATGCTTTCCAGGACATTGTTGCAGGACGAAGGAAAGCGGATTGGCTGATTGCGTCAATATGGGCAGTCCGCCCACCCTGGAGCCCGGAACCGCTAATTGTCTGGATCTGCGCAATCCGCCCGCTCAGATAGCAAAAGGGGTTTCAGCGAGCTATCAGGACGAAGCCAATGATAAA
Organism: Coccidioides posadasii str. Silveira; assembly: GCF_018416015.2. Taxonomy (NCBI): domain Eukaryota; kingdom Fungi; phylum Ascomycota; class Eurotiomycetes; order Onygenales; family Onygenaceae; genus Coccidioides; species Coccidioides posadasii. The sequence goes on along the minus strand of NC_089408.1, from coordinate 7,552,667 downwards.
TAGCCGCCTAACCCAACACCTGCCGGTTGTCCGCAGAGGATACTTGAAGTCAGGCTACAAGTACTCCGTACATCTCTTTGAATAATGGAAGCCATTAGAATACCCGGCGGCTGTCGTGGTGCAGCGCACAAACCTGGAGGAAAAATAACTAGTTAAAAGTGAAAATCCAATGATGGCACAAAGGCCCGTTGGACTCCACCCGAAAAGGCTTCAAGCTGTTGCTTGATCAGCCCGTTTCTTTCGAATTCGAGACAATGACTCGTTGCGACACATTGTTTTGTTAGCTAACCAACTCACTGGTTTAATAAAGGATCTGATGAATAGGATCTGCCCGAAATGCTTGGCTCATTGGTTGGTTTGGCGGCCAGAGGAACAATGAACAGCCTTGCATTGTCTAGCTGCACATCTCCACAGAGCCCGTGCCTTCAGAGGATTTCTCGATGAGCTTTTATTTTTTTATTTGTATTTCGTTTTCTCTCGATCCGGTCCCTGTCCAGGGCTTCAACTCCACCTATCCCATTATCCGCGCGATTATTCGTCACGCGTCGGGGATGATATCGCGATCGGATCTACATGGAACTGGTTTCGTCTGGCGTACATGATCATGTCACAGGCGCCGACGGATGTGCGGTCAGTTGGAACATGCGTTTCTGCTGGTATGGCGATTGATCTCACCTCACTTTAATGTAGCGACATTGCTATAAAGGTAGCAGATCATTAACTTCTTGATATTCTTCTTGAACGATAGTGATGACCTCGTTCCTAGACGCCTCTAAGCTTGTGGAGCGCATGAAGACCGCAAACGGCACAGGAACGGACGAGGAACTGCTTGATTTCGAGAACTCCCTTCTACTTGGACCGCCCGTTATCCAAGGCCAGTATGACCAGAACTTTCGCCGCTTTGGAGACGCCTACGAGGTGGGGGATCAGACAGCTCGAGAAGGCCTCAAAGATATTGTCATAAATCTACAGTTGACACTCCTTGCTACCCTGCGCATGGCGCTGCTGGACAATACTCATCCGGATTTAGCCGCTATGCTGGCTGCGTCGGACAATGCCCGCCTCGATGCCCTTATGTGTTTGTATAGGCTGGGGGAACGCATGGCTCTGGGCCCCCCGCAGCTAAATCCGTCATCATCGCTCCCCACGAAACCATCGAGTTCAACTGTGGGATCGCAATCCATGCAGCGAATCCCATCTCCTCCGCTAAATATTAGACGGCCGATGGTAGGTCCAGGTTTTGAGACCACGCCGCGAGATCCACATCGACTATCAACATCGCAGAGTGTTTCATCGTACGATACGAGGAATCACCACCTGCCTCCTATTTCTCCGGCCAGCGAGATGTCACTTGTTACCCCAATATCGCCGTTTAGCCTTGTGGCCAAGGATCACACACAGTTCCGGGATGCCAGGACACCGAGTCTGGATTCCTCAGTTGGAGGCTCCTTTACGGGGACTCGTTACCAGCACCCGACAATAAACCATCCTAGTAGACTCCCCGAATTAGATCCTTCAATCCCGCCCATTCATGAAGCAGGGGCCCAATCAAACAGTATTTACAGCGATAGTGTGTATAGCGAAAAGTCCTCTCGCCCGTTGATAGCATCCAGGCCCAGCAATGGAGGAGATATATCTTCAGTACTAGGTCCCATTCGACATGGGCCATACGGAAGAGGGGGCAGCTCTCAGGAAAATGTCTTAGCTGAACAGAATGCCCCTTCCCCCCGCTCTGGCTCGCTCTTGTCAGGCCTGCATGGCCGTAGGAAGCGAATATCTGCTTCTTCGGACGAAAAGGACACACCTGGGCCCGGTTCCCGCTCAATTTTCAGCTTTACACGACGGCCCCACCCCGTTCAAACTGGGCCAGCTCAAACCGCTCCGGTGGGGCCGCCTGTAACTGCCGTGGGAACGGAAAATCTCCTTCAAGCAGGTCTCTATTTACCAAGTGAAGAAAACAAATTCGCCGGTTTCTGCAAAGGTGCTTGGAGGCTGCAAAACGGAATTAAAAAGTCTTTCCGCGTTGATCTGAGGCCATCTGGCATGTACAAACAGATTTCCACCTGGAGATGCACAAAATGCCACTTTGAAGGCCCCATGGGCCAGACTCCTACTATCAGTCGCAATTCTCCCTCCGCACCCATCCGAGGATTCGCTCGCACCTCTCCCCTGGTGGGAAACTCTTCGCAAGATTTTGATCAGAGAGTGCGTCTCCACGGTCCCAGCGGAATCCGCTACCGGTGGTCCTTCCTGGCGAAAAGCCATTTTCCGATAAAAAGTAGCCCGAAAGCCAATGATGGCACAGGCGGCCGTTTCGGGTGCATATACTGCTGCGTGGAGCAGCAAGGGCCTGCGCCGGTGTTTGCAGATATAGATACATTCATGCAGCACTTGCGGCTTCATGCCGGATCGGCCGGGCTCGCTGATGCGAGAGCGACGCGAGAACCGCCCCAGGCACTGTTGGATTGGACGAAGTGTATCGTGGGTCGAGTTGCGACGGAAGAGGAGGGATTTGATATCAATATTCCCAAAGTAGTGGTGGAGATGGGGGATTGAAGTTGTATCAGGAAGTGTTTTGTAATGTCTCTTGGCTATGTTCTCCATAATGAGGATGTTGAAGGACGCCTACTTTTGATAATCGTCCATCTTAGATCCTGAATAATCCAGAAGTGAAGGGAGGTCATGGCGCTTCTGGAAATTTGGTATTCATAGATTATATCCTGTGTTCAGGCTTTAAAATGCATAACATCATGCTCAACCAAACTGTGTCATAAAGCGCAAAAGATGATCAAGAGAAGACGGACGCCTCTAGAGAGATTCAAACCAGCAACTCCGGTACTCTCACATAACCACACAGCATGTGTTTTGCTTTTTCGCCTGGCCGTAGAACATCTTGCTCTGTGCACTTAAGCCGTCGCTCTTTGCGACCAAACTGTCAATCTTCTCACCTCTCTCCAACACACTTTCAATTGTCTTGTGTAGCACAATCTTTGTCTCATCCAGCTCCTTCTGAATCTTCATGATACTATCAGCCTGGCTAGGGTCCTGGTACTTGGTGATGTATTCCTTCAACTGGGGGAAGGGAAGATTGCCGACGTCAGGGGCGGCGAATGCAGTGCGGGGGTATTTGGCAAGGAACTCGTCCACGACTTTGGAAAGAAGCTGATGTGCAACAAGGCCGGGGTAATCTGCGTCGGAGATTATAATACCTGCTATACCTTCGGTCCGGCCGTAGGCATGGAAGGTGTATGATTTCTCCTCGACGTCTTGTCGTTGGCCGGGGCGGGTTCGTTCGGCGACTGTTTTGGAGAAAAGGGTCATGAATTCGCCGTAGCTATACACAGCGGAGGAGGTCCGTGAGTTTTCTTCATATACATTGTTGAGCCCGCGGGGGAGGGTATGCTTAGGGTTTTGGGTACCTGTCTCTTGTGAATCGAGAGAAACTGCTGAGATCCATCTCACGGCACAGCTCCACGGCCGGCCTGGTTTCGTTGCGAATAATCTAGGAGATGAAGGGTCATTAGGGTGCCAAAGAACAGCGAATAGGTGGAAGAATTGGCTCACTCCGATGTAGAATATCTTCATGGTTGCTCCTTTTCTGCTACGAGGCGGGAGTTCGCAGGCGGTGGCCAACCTTCGAGCGGCTGGACTGAGGGGCGGCAGGGGGCGGTAGCTTTCACGAGTACGGCGGGTTTGTGCTGAGGTAAGGAACAAGCAGAGGGATCAGGCAATATGTTCAGAGGACTTCAGGAGTTGCGGTGAGAGTCCTGCTTGGGAGTGTACAGTTATTATGTTGGTGTGCACATACGGGGAGGGAAACTATGGAGTATGGAGTAGGCGGTTAACTAACTGGTTAACTAATGAACTATCCGGTGGTGGGTTCGCTGTCACATGTGGTGCTGGGATAGATGGATGCGGCTGACGCCTGCGCGAACTCTGGCCGACCACCAACCACCCAAGGCGGGAGGACACAGGAGCACAGAGACCAGCGAAGTCTGCAGCAGAGTGCCTGTCTGGCAAGTCCTGAATTACTTAACTGGGAAGAGAAGTGCCGCTAGTTAGTTAGTAGAGAAGATATGAGGAATACAAAACTGCGTGGTTATAAAATAGTTCTGCCTAATCGTCACACAACACCCGCCATACTCTCTGTACAGGGCATAATCTCGGGTGCGTGATGAACTGCTTTGTTCTGGGGGTGTTTGGTTCTCTTCCACCCAACGCTCGATCTCAGTCCCGTCTGCGTCAAATTCTCTTATCTGTGTGAATTTTCGGCTTCTGAAATGCATGCTGCCTGCAGATGAGTCCCTGGAGACTTCATTGGAGCCTTTGAACCCCAGTTGCTTTTCCTAACATCCCAGGTTCCGTCCCAAAATGTCGGTAATCCGAGCTTGATAAAAAGGATTATCCCCCTTTGTCTTCCTCTTAGTACCAAGAGCAAGCCGCGAACCAAGTACAAGAAGGGTGTCTGACTGGTTTTTCAGTGATATTTCGTCCTGAATGCACCCATCCCCCCTCTTCGTCATAGATGGATGTCAAAGATCCCTCTTGTTTAATCAACCCATTTCATCTAAGTACGGCACATGTTTGGAATGCGGGTTGGAGTGGCAGAGCGCTTTGCGATTCTCGCGACAACATATTGGAAGCCCTGGAGAGGCGGAGAAATTGCCCGGCCCGCTCTTTACTCAACTAGCCCAGTTAGGTACAGCTAGGTGGATCAAAAGTCAAGGCACTTCTTTCATTGGCTATAAAATAGAATTTATACGCAGTCTGGTTGGACAATGAATAGAAAGTGTCGGCTGCTGATTCGTTTACGTAAATTAATTAATCAGCTAAACTTGCCAAATCCAGCCAATCGGCGCTAAGGCTTAACCTTCATTTTCCAGCGTCACTCTCTCCCTCTTCAAGCCTCTCTCAAAGCGCCTCTGTACTTGTTGGAGCTGGACGGCAGCAGAAAAGGCTCAACTTTAGACTCACCCCAGGGGAGGCTAGCCGGTGCTTTGACGTCTTGGAGAACTGCGTATTTTCCAGCCCCCTTACGACCCGCTGCCATCTCCCTTTGTTTTGAAGACTTTGCTGGATATACCATGTCATCGTCGCCTGACTCACAGTGGCTTGCCCAGCTCGAGGCCATGAGAAAGGCGATAGACCGCCTCAAGTTGTCCAAGGATACTGATACAAACTATTATTATGACGTTGATCTAAGTGATGAAGACCTTTCGTCCCCTTCCATCGACGACATCTGGGATATAATCAGCGACGGCGACGACACTCTCGACGACCTAGATGACATAAACGGCGTCCCTCTCCCGCCCGAGTCCGCATCGGCCGAGCTTTATGACCAGACGTGGCTCGAAGGGAGATGCCGATCCCTCGCCCAGCGAAACCAGGGCTTAGATGCCATTGGACTGCAGCAGCAGTTGAATGCAATTCTTGCCACTGACAGCTCCGATGAGGAGCTCCAAATGACCCTCGCGGAAGTCATTGGTTTTGATGACCTGGATCTTGTTATCGATCTCATCGCTCATCGGCATGAAGTACTGTGTTCTCCTTCCCAGACCGACAATTCCATTCTATCAAAGTTACAGACAAGGGCGCAGAGAGAAGAAGCCCTCCGCCGTCAAGACTTTGAACACAAGCACGCCAAACTTGCCGATAGGCAGGATCGGGAGGGCCCTCACTATCCTCATGTATACAAGACCTATAATGCTGGCAACACGCTGTCCGTCAATGGCAGAAAATACGGGCTTCCTTCCGGTACTACCCATCGGGAGGAGCCCAGGTACACGGAATATGCTGTTCCAGCAACTAAGGTCGGGACCCTTGGCATCGACCAAAAGCTTGTTCCGATATCTGAGATGGATGGACTGTGTCGAGGTACATTTAGGGGCTATCAAACTCTTAATCGCATGCAGAGCTTGCTTTACGATGTCGCCTACAAGACAAACGAGAATATGCTTGTTTGTGCTCCAACCGGTGCTGGTAAAACAGATGCTGCCATGCTTACCATTCTAAACACGATCGCCAGGTTCACTCTCCCCAGCCCACTGGAAGAACCCCGGGCCTCTGAATTCGTTGTCCAGACTGATGAGTTCAAGATCGTATATGTTGCCCCGATGAAAGCTTTAGCAGCTGAGGTGACGGAAAAACTAGGAAAGCGTCTCGCTTGGCTGGGAATTGAAGTCAGAGAGTTGACCGGAGATATGCAATTAACAAAACAAGAGATCGTCCAAACCCAAATCATCGTGACTACGCCCGAAAAGTGGGACGTGGTAACTAGGAAAAGTACAGGCGATACGGAACTGGTACAGAAGGTGCGCCTCTTGATAATCGATGAGGTCCATATGCTGCACGACGAAAGAGGCGCGGTCATCGAGTCCTTGGTTGCACGAACCCAGCGCCAGGTTGAAAGCACTCAGTCGTTGATCCGTATAATCGGGCTCTCAGCAACGCTTCCAAACTATCTTGATGTTGCAGATTTTCTCAAAGTCAATCGCATGGCGGGCTTATTCTACTTTGATGCTTCTTTCCGTCCGGTTCCGCTGGAGCAACACTTTATTGGCGTGAAAGGAGACCCAGGATCGAGAAAATCTCGAGAAAACCTTGATATCGTCGCTTTTGAGAAAGTCCGAGATATGCTCGAGCAGGGGCATCAAGTAATGGTTTTTGTCCATTCACGGAAAGACACCGTGAATACGGCCAGGCTCCTAGCACAAATGGCTGCTGATGAGCAATGCTCGGACTTGTTTAGTCCTGTAGATCATGAAAACTATTCTCAGGCATTACGGGATATCAAAAGTAGCCGTGGACGGGAAATTCGCGATCTAGTTCCAAAAGGCTTAGGAACTCACCATGCTGGAATGGCGAGATCAGATCGCAACCTCATGGAGCGTCTCTTCTCGGAGGGTATCATCAAGGTTCTCTGCTGCACTGCTACACTGGCTTGGGGTGTCAATCTTCCAGCTGCGGCGGTGGTAATAAAAGGAACCCAACTGTACAGCCCGCAAGAGGGAAAATTCATTGATTTGGGGATCCTAGACGTTCTCCAGATTTTTGGACGGGCGGGTCGTCCTCAATTTCAAGATACAGGCATTGGTTTCATTTGCACGACACACAACAAGCTGCAACATTATATTTCTGCAGTGACATCTCAAGAGCCTATCGAATCAAGATTCTCCCGGAAACTCGTGGATAATCTCAACGCAGAAATATCTCTTGGAACGGTAACTTCTGTCACTGAGGGAGTTCAGTGGCTCGGTTACTCGTATCTTTTCGTCCGGATGAGGCGGAATCCCCATTCATACGGTATTGACTGGGCTGAGATCCGCGATGACCCTCAACTTGTTCAACGCCGTCGCGATTTAATTATAAAGGCTGCACGAGTCCTCCAGCAGAGCCAGATGATCATATTCAACGAACGCACAGAAGAACTCCGCTCCAAAGATGTTGGCCGTATTGCAAGCCAGTATTATGTCCTACAGACGAGCGTTGAGGTTTTCAATACGATGATGAATCCAAACGCCAGTGATGCAGATGTGATGAAGATGATTAGCATGAGTGGCGAGTTCGACAATATTCAATCAAGGGAAAACGAGTTCAAGGAGTTAGATAGGCTTCGACTAGAAGGCTTAAGAACCGAAGTCGAAGGCACAAACGACAGTCCACAAGCGAAGACCAATATTCTACTCCAGTCGTACATATCTCGCGCTCGGGTGGAGGATTTTGCCTTGGTATCTGATACGGCGTACGTTGCTCAGAACGCTGCACGTATCTGCCGCTCTCTTTTCATGATTGCCCTGAACAGACGCTGGGGCTACCAATGTCAAGTTCTCCTCTCTATGTGCAAGTCAATTGAGAAACAAATATGGCCCTTCCAACATCCATTTTATCAGTTTGACTTACCAAGACCTATCCTAAAGAACCTGGATCAGAAGTCCCCTGCTTCGTCAATTGAAAACTTACGGGATATGGAGCCAGCAGAGCTCGGACAGCTCGTTCATAACAATAGAATGGGGAACGTACTTTCCAAGTTGCTGGATAACTTTCCAACATTAAGCGTCGAACCTGAAATTGCTCCTTTAAATCGTGATGTCCTGCGGATTCGTCTCTATATTTATCCCGACTTTGAATGGAACATAAGGCATCACGGCACTTTGGAGCCGTATTGGATATGGGTTGAAAACTCGGAGACGTCTGAAATCTATCACCACGAATATTTTATCCTCAGCCGGAAGAAGCTCCATGATCATCATGAATTGAATTTTACGATTCCTCTCTCCGATCCCCTTCCAACTCAAATTTATGTCAGAGCCATATCCGACCGGTGGCTAGGTGCTGAAACCGTTACTCCGGTATCTTTCCAGCATCTCATTCGACCGGATACGGTGAGTGTCTACACTGACTTACTAGACCTTCAGCCATTGTCTATTTCGGCTTTAAAAAACCCTGCCTTGGAAGAAATTTACGGGCAGAGATTTCAATTCTTCAACCCGATGCAGACTCAAATTTTCCATACGCTATACCACACATCAGCCAATGTCTTGCTGGGTTCTCCAACCGGGAGTGGCAAAACTGTCGCAGCAGAGCTGGCCATGTGGTGGGCATTTCGGGAAAAGCCTGGATCGAAGGTCGTTTACATTGCGCCCATGAAGGCATTAGTTCGAGAACGTGTACAGGATTGGCGCCGTCGACTAGCGATGCCACTGGGCCTCAAACTTGTTGAATTAACCGGTGATAACACACCTGACACGAGGACCATCCGAAATGCAGACATAATCATTACCACGCCTGAAAAGTGGGATGGTATCTCTCGAAGTTGGCAAACAAGAGGTTACGTGCGACAAGTCAGCCTGGTTATCATTGATGAAATTCACCTTTTGGGAGGTGATCGCGGCCCGATCTTAGAAATTATCGTCTCCCGCATGAATTATATCGCATCTCAAAGCAAAGGATCGGTACGACTGCTCGGCATGTCTACAGCATGCGCTAACGCGACGGATCTCGGTGACTGGCTTGGTGTGAAACAGGGTCTCTACAACTTCCGCCACTCAGTTCGACCTGTTCCTCTGGAGATATACATTGATGGATTCCCCGAGCAGCGAGGATTCTGCCCATTTATGCAGTCAATGAACCGCCCGACATTCCTTGCTATTAAGAATCACTCACCTGAGAAACCCGTAATTGTGTTTGTGGCCTCCCGACGACAAACTCGGCTCACGGCAAAGGACTTGATAAATTTTTGTGGCATGGAAGATAACCCACGGCGATTTGTAAACATGTCAGAGGATGACTTACAGGCTAACCTCGCTCGAGTGAAAGATGATGCTTTAAGGGAAGCATTAAGCTTTGGGATTGGTCTTCACCATGCCGGGTTGGTTGAATCAGACAGACAGCTAGCAGAGGAATTATTTGCCAACAACAAGGTCCAAATCCTTGTTGCCACTAGTACGCTCGCGTGGGGAGTGAATTTACCAGCCCATCTCGTCGTGGTTAAAGGAACGCAGTTCTTCGACGCGAAGATTGAAGCCTACAAGGATATGGACCTAACAGACGTGCTGCAAATGCTTGGCCGTGCTGGTCGTCCGCAGTTCGATTCTTCAGGTATTGCACGCATTTTCACTCAAGAATCTAAGAAAGCGTTTTACAAGCATTTTCTCCATACTGGTTTCCCCGTGGAATCCACGCTTCACAAAGTCCTTGATGATCATTTGGGCGCCGAAGTGTCTGCTGGTACGATTACAACCAAGCAGGATGCTCTTGACTACTTGACGTGGACTTTTTTCTTCAGACGATTACACAAGAATCCATCATACTATGGCCTTGAAATATCCGTGGAAGAGCACAATTCAATCGCGGCTCAACAAATGGCGGCGGACTTCATGATCGAATTGGTTGATAAGTCTCTGGGGGAACTCGCTAAATCTTCATGCATCTCGTTTGACGAAGCTACTGGATATGTCGACCCAAGTCCTTACGGGAAGATTATGAGTTACTACTACATTTCCCATAAGACGGTCCGTTTCTGGATGTCGCATGCAAAGCCAGACCCCACGTTTACAGACGCTCTTGCTTGGATGTGCTCTGCAACCGAATTCAACGAGCTTCCTGTTCGCCACAACGAAGATCTAATTAACGCTGAGCTTGCGCGAAATTTACCGCTGCCCATTTCTGCGGTAAGTGCGGATCTGCCGCTCTGGGACCCTCATATCAAAGCCTTCCTTTTACTCCAAGCGTTTATGTCCCGCGTTGACCTCCCTATCTCCGATTATGTTGGAGACCAAACTTCAGTGCTGGATCAAGGGATCCGTGTTATCCAAGCCTGTATTGATGTTTTGGCTGAACTCGGTTATGCTAAAGGATGCTGGATGATGATGACCCTATTACAAAGTATAAAATCCGCTAGGTGGCCTGGCGATCACCCATTGTCGATTTTACCAGGCGTGAATCCTGAATTTGAGCAGGACAAGAACATAGACCTTACGAAGGTTCCCAAGAACCTCCTGGAGCTAGTCTCTCTGACACCAGCGGCAACCAAAAATCTTGTCAAAGTCTTGCGCCTAGACGAATCAACCGCGACTGAATTTACGAAAGTAGTAGCCTTACTACCTAATATCAAAGTATCGATTATTGAGGTGGCAGATACAGGACTCGTCGTCGAGCTCGTGCGCCAACATCCACTATCGCATACACGATCTCGCCAAGACGCTGAGGGAATTCCAATCTATGCACCCAAATTCCCCAAGCCACAGATGGAAGGCTGGTTTATCGTTGTTACGAGAAGTGAGCCGGACGAAGAGGAGCTACTCGCCTTGAAGCGTGTCACTTGGTCGAACAAAGACAAAGACCGGACAAGTCGGGCTCGGGCGAATGTCACTGCGCGGACGAGGATTAAGTTGTCTTCTGGAGAGGGAAGAAGGGATGTGCATGATTTGAAAGGAAAAATGAAAGTGAAGGTCGTGAGTGATGGGTATCCGGGAATGGAATGGGTGGTTTCTTGCTGAAACAGCCTGATAAATTACCATATATGTATGTCCATTATATACGGAGTACATACATTGTGTTACAAATCGGCCGCTGCGAGCCGCTGCCGTCAAGACCAGGGGTATGTTAGCACCTAGCAGGGTACACTCCACCCTGGACCAAATCTTTGAGCAAAATATACCCGAGTCTTCAAGAACAAGGCAAATCAAGCCAACTGCTTGATGATCATGGTTCCAAAAGGATTCAAAAATAGGCTCAGGCTATTATGAGTCTACTTCCCCAGAAATTCCCATGAACATGTTACATCGGCACTCCGGTGCCTGGACCCCTGTTGCCCTCGCTTTGCCAACAACCAGGTTAACGGATCAGTTGGGGAGGTCCATGTCCATTATTAAATAGTAACTACCCTGTCACGAGTGACAAGCAGCCCCATCAAATTACGCGAGTACGATGGCTCGGGTGCCAGCGAGAGACAAATTCTAACAATGGCAACCAATACGGTCTCTGGCCGAAGTGTGTCAGAAACCAGCCCACAATGCTGATGGAGCCTTTATTCATAGCTGCCTCGCTTTTCTAGACTAATAGCAGGGTTCCCAGTATTATCTCCAACTGACAGCGTGTTCTGCAGCTGACTAGGATGCTTGTACCTCCATGACAGGGGCGGACCGCGCTTTTCGCGTGCATTTCAATCATCAGCTCCAATATCATATGACAAGGAACGGCATCTATGACGAGAATATCGCATAGTGGATTGGTTCAAGAGAGGAATTTGTGTGGCCCGACATAACCCTTAGTCAAGCAGCGCATCAGGTTCAAATTCCGTATCTTACTCCTCCGTATCTTACAACACATCTCAGATGCTTTGTTCTTGGCAATGTGGTGCGCCAGATAGTAAGTTATGTCTGGAGTAGTCGGCCAAAAAAAAAGAAAAAAAAGGAAAAAACCGTTGCCCATCAAGTCTTTTCGACCCTCAACGGATATGTCTGGGAAGAGAGCAAGGGTCCTCACCTTCCCACTGTACAGTATATACTGATTACATTTCGCAGCACTTCGCTTTCCAGCAAGGCTTTGAGCGCCTGGCGCATTTCATCTGTGAGAATCCCCCCACCTTGGGCTTGTGAACGGTCTCGTCCCTTAATTGTAAGTAAGGGGCTCTTTTCTCTACGTATTCAGACAAAGCCACGGTTGCAGCTGCGAATTGGAAGAGTCAGCTGAGATGCGTATGAAATGAAGTTCTAGAAAACTTAAGCACCTGGCATCATGGTAAGTGAGTACAGTGTTAACCAGTGCATAAAAAACACACTTAGGTATCTATAAGGTTACTCTTGTCCTCAAAATGGCCAAGAGCTAAGTAACAGTGACCTAGATAATGTACATTATTGACCTTGTATTAGAAGTGAAGCGAACATTGTTTTATAAAGCTCTGGTCAACCGCTCTCGGCTTTTGAGCGCTCTGAATAGCTAAACTAGTCATTTGATTGCCTCCTCATATCTGGCTATCCAGAGCATTTTCTTTGAAACACACTCATCCTACGGCTGTGGAAACGATGATCGATCACAAAAATCAGTGAATACATGTCCTTGCTTGGTCATGGAACTGTTAGGTGTGACTGATGCGGACATGATTTGCTTTCGAGCATAGAATACTTGACAGTGTTAGAGCCAGAAAAGGGAGAGGCTTCTATGCTTCTCTAGAATTCGTTTTGTTTAAGACACGACATTTCCTTGCGGCATAACTAACATCCTTTCATGTTGAAGTTGCTCTATCTGCTGGTATTGGCCTATGATAATAAGCTCGTTACCTAAATTCACGACAAACGAAACAATTGTTAACCAAAGGTATCATCTCAACCTTTGGATTCTATGCCCTGGAAAATCATGAAGCGATGTTAATGGGAGCGCCGGCCACATCTCAGCACCGGCTTCAGCTAATACATCCATATTATTCTGGACTACCTCAATTTTGCATGATTGCTCCGTTTCCGTTTGGGTGGACTGTCTTGACCCCGTTCAGGGGTTGTCCAGCTTCATATTTGTTACGATTGAGCCCCCAAACACACCAGCGCCTGCCATCAAGGAGATTATTACAGAAGACCACGACAAATATTCCCTCAAATACGCAAAGATTATGGCCAAGTATAGGAGTAGCTTCAAGTATTCCCAACCGGCTAATACATAAGAAGGCCCAGAGAATCTATTCGGTGCTGGGTGAGGGGTAACCTAGGCATATACTCCTTATGGAGGATATTCATTAGAGGTATGCGGGTCAATGAAAAAGAGAAAAAAAAAAAAAAAAAAAAAAAAAAAAGAAAAAAGAAAAGGGAGGTGTAGTTGGAGGAAAGGAACGTGTAGGATAAGGGAAAATAAAAGTCGACAGAAACGATTTCCTCCCGGGGGTAAAATTCCCTAACCGAATATGATCAAACATTGAACTCCCATTATGCGGAAATGTGGCTACAAAAGAAGCCTAGCTCCGATATTCCTGCACCTTTTCCTGTCTCATTCGCGTAAAAGCACACTCACGGCGTGTGTCGTAGTTATGGTAAACCAAAAGACTGTATCCTCGTAGCACATCCAAACATTTCCCAGCTCCAAAGCATCCTCTGTCCGAGGCAAAGTTTAGAGAAAAATAAAGAATAATAAAAGAAGCGGGTGGAGTGTAGCGACCTAGTTATAGAAAAGAGTCAACACCTAGGAGGCTTTGATTTATAAAAAGGAGGTGAAGACAACTGAGGGTTCTGGATTCGACAGCGGAAGCAGCGGCATCACCCTTGGCGTCAATCTGAATTTTCCAGCACAGCAACTCGGGACTTCTCATAACGATGATCCTTATGCACAGCCTCTGCGGTAGGTGTCGCAACTCTCCTTTCCACAAGCCGTCCATTTGACCGGAGGGCGCTGGACTTTCCTCCAATCGGAACCAGCATATGTTTCCGCTTGCTGACTGATATGGACCTCGCGATTGAAACCTCAACTGTCTGAAAGTCATCACCGTACGAGTCTATCGACGGGTTGGACCTGTGGTAGCCACCCTGTCTACCCTGAGACGTGTCGCTGGGCTCCAGCGCCGAAGTGGCGTTTTTCGTTGAAGTTCTGGGTAATTGCAAGGAGTTTTTGAACGGAAGAGGGATAGCAGGTATCTCGTCCCGCAATTGCAACGGAGTTGATTGACCAGCCATTGGCTCCAGTGGTCCCTTCTCTCTCGGACTACCACTCGGTGGGCTTTCTTCCGACATCACATTCTGTAACTTTCTGACAGTTGATTGTGATAAAGTCTTACGTGCGGGGGTCACCATTTCCCACACAGGCTCCTCCTGTTCGGGTGGTTTAATGCGCAGTTTAATTGTCTCGTGGTCCTCATCTGAAAACTCATCATCCATTTCTGAGGGAGAGGTTGAAAAGTAGGAGGCCGATCCCCATCTGCTATGGGATGATTCCGATGTCTCCACAGGGCTCTGAAGAAGCTGTTTTTTTCGAGCGGCCATTTCAAAGGAGGTTGCGCCTGGCAAGACGGGTAGGGTGTGGGATTTTTGCAACGGAGTTGGCCTACGGGGAAGGCAGTGAGATCCTAAAAGTTTTGAGGCCTTATTGGTGGGTGTTGCTGGGAATAGTGTAAAAGTAGGAGACTTTGATGGCCCAGGGGAAGTAGCACGCCTTGGTCTGGCAAGATCGTTCTGCATCGCTTTCTGCTGAGAAATAAGTAATCATGCATTTAAGGTGGAGTTGGAAAGGAGTACATACCACCGTGGCTGGGTTTGTGAGGTTATCGAGGTTCTTGCTTCGACGAGAAAGCAAGTTTGATCCTGTTTTTGTGTCATGTATCGAACCAAACATGACGCTATAACGTTCCATCCCAACATCAGGAATATGAACATTGAGAAGCGGAGCATTAGAGGTGGATCCATCTGGCTGAGATTCTGTGGTCTCCAAAGGTGTCTGAGGCCAAGGCCCCCGTTGGTGGTATTTCTCTTGATCTCCCGCTGCCCAAGCGCCTGTCTCTGCGGGATTGCTGTGGCCAACGTCGATCACCATCGACGGAAACTCCCCATGACGTGGAAGCGACTGCGATCGCGCAGGCCACGGTCGAGCTTCGGGTATAATTGGCTTCCTCCGTAGTAGCTGCATATCAGGCACGTACTCCGAGCTATCCAACGTTTGCAGCTGACGGTCGTTTACCCTAACCTCGTAAAATGGCACGCGAGGCGGGGATTCTGGACTTTTTGACTTGAATAGCCCACCGAATTTCTTCCATTTGCTTGGTTTACGCTTCAGTGAACTGTAATTCTTGCCGTGGACGTCTTCGTCCAACGTTAGGGGACTCATGCTGGAGATATCCGCCCATGTGTCATTGACCGGTTCCGTCGACGGATTGGCGGAAGCGACACCTATCCTTTGATCATCCCGTGATGCGTTCACGGATGCAAAATGGAGGGGAGACCCGTGAGGGAGTGAAGAGCTATATTCGTCTAAGGTTTCTGGGGGGTGGATGTCCTGTTGATGAGGCCGCACTGTCTTAACGATCTTGCGTCTTGATTCCTTTGCACTGCCAACTGGCCAGCTCTGGTTCGCCTGCAGAGAGTCAGCTGTTCCATCTCCAGTGGAACCAACACCGGTATCGGCCGTGTATGCTCGAGGTCGTGATGGAAAGAATTTCTTCCCCATTTTGCGGTGACGTGTAGTGTTAAATTCGTAAAAAAAAAGACATAGATGATTAAAAGGGTACAGAATATATACAGAGTAACGAAGACTGAAAAAAATAAATAAAAAAATAAGAAAAGAATACACGAAAAGTCAGACAAAAACAGGGAGGAAAAGAGCGGACGAGCTCCGGGAAAGCTCGAGAAATGAGCGGAGAAAATGGTACAACTACCCCAGGTTTCGCTGAAACAGGCGTGGCGGTAAATGCACAATTTATGTGAGAAGGCGAAGAAGGCGGATTAATACTCTGGAATATGAGGACGACTGTTGAAGAGTATCGGCAAAGACAAGGTCCCCCCAGAAGCGAGCCCGCAAGAGGTATCATCTATCGCTAAAGGGAACATGCAGAAGCCTTTGGTGGAGACCGAAGCAAGACTCGTGTCGTTTCGGAAAAGAAGAAAAGAGAGCCAACGAAAGCAGAAGCTTTTTTTTTGGACATGGGTGGATTCGGAATTCTGGATAGGCCACTGTTTAAATTAAATGAGACAAGGGTGACGATTGAGACCCTTACATTGGTGAAACTGATAAAAGGGCATTTCATCAACGTGGACTATGATCGTCGAATTTCTTTTGATGTTTGGCAGCCCTGCATGGGCTGCTGGTTTCTAGAACAGCCCGACCAACCGCAGAAGCAGTATCTTAGCTAATTGTCTAAGCCAATAAAGGGTGGAATGCTCAGGAACAGGGAATCCAAGGTTCCTCGCAGTTCCTGAATGAAGGACTGAGACAGGGAGATGTGATTGGCCCGAGTCACGCTTTAGAAATTCATCTCGCCAATAATAAAGTAAGGGTAATAACAACAAAAAGGCTTTTCCGCTGCCGTGCGCCCCTCTCAGTTCTTGAGAGACCGGAGTATGAGTTTCGAAGTCACAGCGGAGGGAGCCAAAATAACAAGGTCAATTAACACTCGCAGTGTTTGGCGTAAAGGCAACTGGGGACTTGCGGGCGAACAGGAAAATCCTGAATCCATGATTCGAAGTTGAATTAAGGCTGAGACGCCGAGATCAACACGTAATTTGGTCAGTGGCCCTTGGTCGCTAGTCCTTAATTTCCGACATCAAGAATCGCTCTGTCTGGAAGGCCTCTAGGCCTCAAATCCAGACGACGTTGAGGCCGGCCTCTCAGTGTTCTAGAAATAGTTGATAATATCTCACGAACCTAGAATCCCGGGGTTGGATTGATGTCGACAGAGGGTCGCGGGCTAAAACCTTTCCAGGGTGGTTCTCGGGTGGTCAAACCACGGTTTGATCCGCCGCTAGCCCAGCGGGCGAGCCAAGGGCGTCTCCCTGCAAAAAGCAACGAAATGTCATCGGCTCCATTTTGCTAGCCGCGGGAGAGACTGGTCGGGACTTTGGAGTTAGGCCCGTGGTTCCCTGTCAAGTGGATTTTTAGCGCGACGGCAGGGGATGGATCTTCTGCGAGCAAGCACGTTGAGCAGCAAGTCTCAAGGTTGGCACTTGCTGGCCAAAGCGAGCTATGTAACCAACTCGTGAGTTAACTAGTTAGCTGTTGATCGCAGAAGTGGCAGGCCGGGGCCAAGATGCCGGGATGCCGCAGCCGGTGAGCTTGAGCGGAAGAAGCATGGACCGTCCACCACCATCATCACCACCACCGCCCGGCAGAGTTGCGAGAAGAGGAAGAAAGAGTCGTTCGGGATCGGCTGAGAAGGTTCGCAGAGCAGCTCAACCGCCAACCCGCTAACCCGTTAAGGGAAAAGCCCTTCTTCCAGCCCACCTGCTGAGTCAGCCATCAAACCCCGCCTCAGCCCACCATGTTTGTTAGTTAGTTACCTAAGCAGATCAGAACAACCAAAACATCCCACCTTCAAGCCCGAGTTGACGATCGAGAAGCCTTTCCGTCCACCTACCACCAAGCAAAACCAACCTCACAAGCCAGACTCGCTGTCCGTTCCTCCCCGCGACCATCGGAAGCATCCTCTGCACAAAGGGCCCCGTCTTCTGCTCCTTTGCGTGGCTCTGTTCTACTTGTCCCCCCTCCTCTTGCATCCCCCTCACCTCCCCATATCCCTTTTTTCGCGGATTATCCCCCTGAACTACATCTGCTGTCCCGGGTTCGACCCCTGCTTCTTCTCCCAACATCTCGGTTCATTCTTCTCTTCAAATCCACTTCGGTTTTTCATTTGCAAAAGATGTCCTGGCAAGGTATGTTATACTCACCGATCAGCCTATGTCAAACCACGCTTCTGACCTGAAATGACGTCCACAGCTTATGTTGATACAAGGTACTCAATACCCCTCGTGGCTGAAGTCCTGCCACTTCGTGTGTCCTTTCTTTTTCTTTTTCTTTTCTTTTCTTTTTTTTAAGGCCTCCAGAGGTTTAAGAATGTTTGGCATCGATCCGTTATATCTAATTTCCCTCTAGTCTCGTCGGCTCTGGCCACATCGATAAGGCCGCCATCTTCGACAACCAAGGCACCAGCGTTTGGGCAACGTCTGCCGGATTCTCGGTACAGTCACCTGTACCTTTTCATCCATCTCTCACCCCTACCTTTAATACTGTGCTGTATGCTCTAGCCGACGAGCTAATGGGATTCAGGTCTCTCCGGCAGAGGTGAAAGTCATCGTCGACTCCTTTAATCCCGTATCTGGCGATGCGATCAAGGAAGTGCAGTCCGGCGGATTCTTCGTCGGTGGAGACAAATACGTTGCTCTACGATCAGACGAGTCTCGCCTCTATGGCAAGAAGGTGCGCTGGCTTCGAGTTCACTCCGGCTCCAGCACATAGGACTGACCAGATACATTCCGAATCCAGGGCAAAGAAGGCGTCGTGATCGTGAAGACGAAAAAAGCTCTCCTCATCGCACATTACCCGGAAACCGTCCAACCCGGCGCCGCGACCAACACGGTGGAAACTCTCGGCGACTACCTCATCGGATTAGGTTATTAGACAGACTTGCATGATCCACTGGTCATGAGTCAACAGTACATAATTGAGGCCCAAATACGGCTTGTTTTCATTTGTCGCGAATGCAAAACAGAGGATGTGCGATTAAGTCCAGATACATCTATTAGAAAATTGAATCTCTGGTTGACGGGGATACTGGCTCCCGGTCCTTTTTATAATATTTATTTTAGTTCAAATCAATCCCAATAGGCAAGATTGCTTGATCCTTTCCAGGTTTCTTTCCGCTATTCCTATTTGGTGAGGAATGTGACCTCCCACCTTTTCGTCTATACAGGCCATTTCCCATTTTCGTCAAATACCGCACCGAAATATACACATTTCGTTCTGAATGCCAGAATTCATTAAGTAGTCAAATGATAACCGGGGATATTTTGCATCTGATATACATATTCCGATGCTTCCGTCAAGGTGTTGCTGATAAAAGAAGAAAAGAAAAGAAATGTACAAGGCTGAAATTAAGAAAAAGTAAGCATTAAAATACAATCATAGCGTTCTCGCCGTCTCGCGAAGGGTTAGGCGGATTCGAATATCCTTGAAATGGGGACAGGGACGTTGAAAATGACGGTATCCTGAGAACGTCGGTGGTCCGCACGTTTAGAGCGTAGCCCACTCAGAAACCTTGCCATCCACGATTGTAATCAAAACGCCTTCTTTGTTGAGACGGCCCTGTTATTCGTAGGTATGTACGTTGCAAGATGCTCTAATAGTAACATCTAGGTGTGCAACTTTGGTTTTAGATCGTCCGATTCCATTGTCTTGAATCAGACTGGCAGATCTGAGCCGCCTCGCCGTCCGCCGAGGGTCCCAACCCAGGTCAAAGCCCTCTTCAACGGCGGCCCGACAATAGGGAAACCACCCACAAACGCGCCTAGAGTGACCAGGAAATCGCCGAATAAAATAAACAGGCCGTATAACTCGACGCAGAAGCCGATAAGTGGCCAGCGGAAGAGAATAAGGAGGATACCCAGGGCGAAGGTTACGGACCCCAAGAGCTTCTGGCGCCGGGCGAAGAAAGAGAGCGTCTTTTGTGGGCCGAGAATGAGAGGAAGGCCGATCACGAAAAGAATCTGGCAACTTGTTAGGCACTTGGATGTGTATGTGACAGGCAAACTGTGGTCAGAAGGGGTGCCTTTACATTTCCCATTGCAAGTCTGGTGTTTCACGCGTTAGCAAATCGGCAAGATAGGTGTATGGACAACACGCACAATGATCTATCAAAGAACATAAGAATGCCCAAGAAGAAAAATAAACTCCCTAGTGTAGCAGACATCAGACCATTGCAGCGTTTATTCTCGATCGCATAATGTGCACGCAAAAGGGAGTTCCTCGGTCGATGTAATGTGCCATGATTTCGGACCGCACATACCAGCAGTGCAGAAGACCGCACCGATCTCTAATGCCGGCATTAGCAGTCCCCCCGGAGCACCAAATTGCCTGCTTAACTCACTCTGCATATCGGACAACCACATGGTGGGCATGGCGCCGTGTGCCTCCTATATTCCCAGCCAAAAAATGGCTACCGCAACACAGTCCCAAAGCGTGTACAAATCGCAATATCCTCAGGTACACGGAAACCAATGCGACGTCCGCGGGTTGGCGTAACTGGGGGTGGATGCGTGATCTAGGTCAATGTCATTCGGCTGCGAAAGAATTTAAGAGTGAAATTAGCCTAAACTGGTTTCGCTGAGATCAAGGTTGGTGTGGCAGGTAAGTTTTCTTGGAGAAGCTGAGCTTTGTTGTGGTCCTGGTTCTAGATACATACCCCTGTTCATAAATTCATCATCAAAGGACAGATCGCAGTTCGGATATGGAGCTGTTCTGCCTGAGGAACTTGAGATGCAGGTTGTCAGACAGTCATAGAAATAGGTATACGGACTGAGACTAAAGGCAAGATATGAGCTCCAGGAGCCTAAAACATTCAGAAAGAGCGCGTCAAGCTACAAAACAATATAATCACAGATGAGAGGTTTGAACGCGCCAGTGCTTGAGTTTTGTGGTGAGCGCAGGTTGAACCCGGATAGATTCCCCACAGAGCACGCTAGGCCTGATCTGTGCTAGGATGAAACACACACCCATCCTTCTTCCCGCCAGGAAAAAAAAAAAGGAAAAACAAAACTAATCGCTTCTCTGTCCTCTGTACTCCATACCAGCAACCCAGAGGCCTGGACAAGGATGAAAAGGACAAAAATTGAGATCATGGATAGAGGGTTACAAGAGATTGGATGAGAGCACCACTGATGATCATGGCCACAAAGGCATGCAAGATTAATGAGTGCCTCTTGTCTCGTGCCTGGCTGACTTGCCTGCCAGCACGGCGTTTAATTTCCTCCATGAAATAGCACCTGCTTCAAGAGCGCTGCTATCAACCAGATTCCATGCTGATTATAGATCAAAATGTCTCTCCACCACCGCCAAGGCCACGGTGTCCTCAGAAGGCGCCGTAACTGATCTTCCTTTCGATGGAATTTCGGTACCCGTCTACATTGCGTACGTACGCAGGCGGAGAAAAAAAACTCGCGGAAGTGCTTCTTCCAAGCCGGTCACGATTAAGCCGGAGCGTCGTCTTGAACCCCATCTCGAAAGGGATAGGGTGGGTGGACGGGGTTTGACTTTGGGGGCCAAACAAGTTTGTCCGTATCGTTGTTTCGCTGCACTCTGCAATTCCATGCCGGGATTGCCTGTCTCCCTCTTTGTTTTATCCTTCCTCTTTCCGTTCTTTCTCGATTCCAACAGTAAATAGTTGTGTCTTTGTGTCTTTTAATCTCATAATTTACTTCAACACAACATGCGCCCCCCTTGTCTCAAGGTAGCTCTCCGCCACACCCTGTCCCAACGATCGGATCACTCCAAACACCTCCTTATCATGATATCGTAGTCTCGTCTTAGGATCCTTGTACGGCGCTGGAAGGCCGGTGATATCACAGTAATGCTTCTGCTGCGCGGCATGTAGCGATGGCGCCGATTCGATATTCGTATACGTCACAGCAGGACCCATGGCGTACATCGAGCGGCTGAAATTCTTCTCAAGGACAAGGGTAGATAAGCTTTGCGCAGCCTGTGCGATGTTTGTCGGACGGGGGATTGGCCCAGACGGTGTACCTATGGTGGCATGAGGACCAGTGGTGACGGGAGTGGAAGTGTCTGTCCCATCAGCGGCTGCTCCAGCTCCTTTTGGCGTCGAGGTCCCACTGTTGTCCTGAGTTCCAACGGCTGAGGCTTCCTTCCGCGATGATTCTGAGAGGATCTGCTTAACGTTCTTGTTGCGGCGGGTGGAGGGTTTCCAATGTGGATTGCGGAATGGCCGCGGACTGCGGGTGATGTCGAGCTGGTCGAGAAGCTTCTGATGGGAGTCGTCACCGGGAGTGTTTGGAGGCATCGCAGAGAGCAGGACAGGGTCCTATTCAAGTAGTAAGAGCAATGATTATGATGGTAGAATCCTAGAACGGGATGGCTATTGGGCTGCTGGCTGGAGGTGCGGTTTGATGAAGCTGCTTGCAAGCAATGGAAACAAGCTCCGGGTCACGTGAAGCTAGTCAATCCCCGGCGCGATCGTGCGATGATAAACACTTGAAACACCTGGGTTTAAGTGACTATTAGTTGTTGTTCTCACCTCTTTTACTGCCTGCATAGAGAGAGAGAGAGAGAGAAAGGCCACAAGCAGTCAATGTGCAGTCATAATGGTAAGCTCATTTCTAGGGCCGGTAACTCCTCCGTTCTCTAATTAATATGTGATTACTTCCAGGAGAGCCCTCACGAGCATCAACAGAATCTTCTTCTGTCACGCATCGTCACCAATGTTGTAGGTTTTCCTTCTACTGGGCCAATGCTGTCCATTACTGATAGGCGCCCTTTAATGCAGGAGAAGCTCAATGAAGCCATCATGGTGTTGAACAAAAGTCTCCAGGTTGGCAACGCCACACTCTTCCTATGCGCTTGAAGCTGTGCTAATCAGGATTGGATCTGTGGACTAGGAGGTCAATGTGCAGAACATGAATGTGGAGTTGGTGGCCCAGATGTTCAAGAATTACCAATCCAATGTTCTCTTTCACCTTGAAGGTCAGTAACTCTCCCTGCCTGCAGAGTAACTTCTCATCGGCTACTAACAGTTGTAATAACTATGTAGCTACTGAGAGCTTGAAGGATCCATCATGAAAAAGGCGCAAAAGCTGAATCATAAACAAGCAACTAGAATAATGACTAATGATACCCATTCTCTATTCATGAAACTTGTAAGATTGTAATTGTGGCATCAAGTAGTTCTGCCACTTTGATCTGATGTTTGTCTCGGTTGCTGGAGGCGCATGTTCTTATCAAATCTTATCAATTTTTAGCTTCTTTTTGAGTCGCGACAAGAGTTAACAATCGCCTGAAGCTTGCCTCAACCTCCGCCAACGCTACTCGGTCCTCCCAGCTTCATAAATATCCCCTCCTTGCCCAGAATGTGTTAATCTCATCAAAGGCACACACATCAGCATCATCCTCACCATGACGATCTCTTCCACCCAAACCATACCTTCATCCCGAATCACCCTGAACATAGCAGAGAAACGAGAACCTAAGCCGCCTCCGAAGGTCTTCCCCGTCCGCGAGCCCCCGTTCAAGGGCATCCTGCCCCCTCAACCAGATGGCTATGAGCGGAGTCGAGCTTCCCCAAGCACCAGCGCAATAGTTATCGACAATGGTATGTGCAAACGAACCCGCAGTCATCCTCACTTTCTGCTGACTTTTTTTTGGCCAGGATCGCATCTTGTTAAAGCCGGTTGGTCCTTCGACAAGGCCCCTCGTTTCATCATCCCCCCTATCATAGCCCGCTATAGAGACCGCAAAGCCAATCGCACATGCCAGTTCGTCGGATATGATGCCTATGTCGATGCGACAACCAGAGGCCAAGTGCGCAATGCGTTCGATCCTGGAACAAGCATCGTCGGTAATTGGGATGTCATGGAGGGCTTGCTGGATTATATTTTCTTGAAGCTTGGTGTGGATGGAGAAAACGGCGGCGTCGATCGACCACTTGTCTTCACGGAGCCGATCGCCAATCTGGGATATTCACGACGAAGTATGATTTTGCACTCTATCGCTGGCATTTCTAGGAATTGGGGCTATGCTAATGGAATGGAACGTAGTGATGAACGAGATCGCCTTTGAATGCTATTCAGCTCCGTCTGTCGCCTATGGAATCGATTCTCTGTTTGCATACAAGTACAATCGCGGTACAAATGGCCTTGTCATCTCATCGTCCCATTCTTCTACCCATGTCATCCCGGTTCTTAACTCCAAGGCCATTTTATCGAATTGCACCAGGCTCAACTGGGGTGGCTACCAATCCTGTGACTATCTCATGAAACTCCTCAAGTTAAAGTATCCCACCTTTCCCGCGCGAATAACGGAGACCCAAATGGAAGAACTCCTGCATCAGCACTGCTATGTGTCGCAAGATTATGATCGAGAACTGAGCGGCTACCTTGACTGGGCCGGTTTAGAGGATCGGGACCATGTCATCCAATATCCCTTCACAGAGCACATCGTTCCAGAGAAGTCTGAAGAAGAGCTCGCTCGGATAGCGGAACGCAAAAAGGAGAGCGGAAGGCGGCTGCAAGAACAGGCGGCAAAAATGCGACTTGAAAAGTTGATGAAGAAGGAACAAGAATTAGAATACTATAAGGATCTACAGAAGAACTTGGCTTCAGAGAGTAAAAGGGAGGTCAGGCGGGTCCTTGATGCGGAAGATATGAAAGATGAAGCGCAGCTAGAAAAAACTATAAGGGAGCTTGAAAAATCCATAAAACGATCGCGGAATAAAGATCTTGGACAGGAAGAAACGGAAGAAAACTCTGAGGAGATGTCGTTTGCCTTATTGGACGTTCCCGACGAAGAGCTCGACGAGGCTGGCCTCAAGGAGAAGAAACATCAACGGCTAATGAAATCTAACGTTGAAGCGAGACAGCGGGCCAAGGAGGAGAAAGAAAGAGAAAAAGCGAGAGTAGCGGAGGAAGAAAGGTTGGACACTGAGAAACGTGAAAATAATTTTGAAGTTTGGGTTGAAGAGCGGAGACAGGCAAGAGACGTGAGTATACTCACTTTTCCTGGCCCTCGCGCTCAGCAACTGACATGTCATATAGGCGATAATACAAAGGATCAAAGAACGCGAACGCATGAAGGCTGATCTCGGCAACCGCAAATCTCTCGCCAGCCAAATCCGCATGAAAACACTCGCCAATCTCGCCGCGGACGGGCCCAAGAAACGCCGCCGTGGTGGAGACGATGATACATTCGGCGCCAACGACGAGGACTGGGGAGTGTACCGTACAGTCGCCACAGGTGAAGGCAGCGATGACGAAGACGAAGAAGATCCCAATCAACAGCTCAAATCCATCGAAGCCGATCTCCTCAAGTACGACCCCGAGTTCACAGAAAACCACACGCTCGAAGCCCAGTCTGACTGGACGAAATCCCTCATCCACATGTTCCTCCGCGGCCCATGGCCATTTGACCCGGAGAGCCAGCGTGAGGCCCACCAGCTACACCTCAACGTGGAGCGCATCCGCGTTCCAGAAGTCGTTTTCCAGCCCTCCATCGCCGGCGTCGATCAATCCGGCATTGTCGAGATGGCAGCGGACATCGTGCTGCAGCGCTTCTCCTCTCGCGAAGACCAGGCCCGCCTCCTGCGCGACGTGTTCATCACGGGCGGGAACTCTCTCTTCCAGGGTTTCGACGAGCGATTCGCGCGAGAATTCCGTGCCGTTCTTCCCGAAGGTTCAGACTTGCGGGTGCGCAGGGCGAATGATCCGGTGCTTGATGCGTGGAAGGGAGCAGCGCAGTGGGCGGCGGGTCCGGATCTAGCGACGTGTTCGATTTCAAGGCAGGAGTACTTGGAGAAGGGAAGCGAGTATATCAAGGAGCACATGCTGGGGAATGCAGCCTGAACCTTTTTTATGTGATTTACTGCTATACGGGGAGTATGTGACTATCTCTTTAGGTGTTTTTGTTGTTAACCCTCGCGTATTGGTGGGCATTTCAAGGAATTTGCTCGGGCTGTTGTCTTTATGCCACCCTGCGTTTTTCTCTTCTTTTTTTTTTTTTTTTTTTTTTTTTTTTAATTGGGGGAGATTTCATGTCAATTAGGTGACACAAAACGAACGGGTGTGTATTATAATATTATTCTAGATGGGGAAGATATTCCCTAGGTCCTTATCTTGCAGGAGATTCCGCCACTGATGTGCCAAGCGTCCTACATTATCCACTCGGTGGTGAAAGCTGTTGCCAGGTGCTGGGATCTTGTGACGCAGTAAACAGGCAAAATTAACGTATCGTACGTATTTCCTCGATAAAAATAACGATGCAGATTGCTACATGGTACAGGAAGCGTATGGGAAACACGATGGGTAAAAAAGAGAAATGTCAAACGCCATTGCCAGAGAACAGATGAACATCCCCGATTCCACAAATTAGCCATATCGCTCGTTCGAACCGCCATCGACGGTATGCCTCCATGTAATGAACCGTGATATGTTGGTCTCGTACCCTCATCTTAACTAAGATTTGAAAACAAAAGGAAAAAAAAAGGACGAAGAAAAAGAAGTTGAAAGAGCAAAGAGACGCCCACCGACCTAGCCCACGATGCGCCGAGCAAATACACGCAGTAAAAGACGTAAACGACAGAAAAGCGATTTGGGAAAACCCACAACTTTGGCCACCGATTTAACTGAATGATGATTTTGTTGTTTTGGAGTGAGCTTGTTCGGGTGCATATCTGATTTTGATATCCTCAGGAACCAATGGTCGGTGGTTGGGCGCCCTCAATTTTAGCAGGCTGTGTAGGGTCGGTGGGAACAGCACCCTGCTCGTCCACCACCATATCGGCACGGACACGCTTGGCGGGGAAGCTGTTATTGCCCAGGAAGGCGGCCTCCTCGTGCTGATGTTTGCGCATTCCCAGGCCCGCAACAGCGATGCGATTCAAGGCATTCATCTGCTCGGGTTGTCCGGAAGCGCCGGCGACCGCATTCGCAGCGGCCTCGACGGCGGCGGTGGCATCGGGGCGGGGCTGAGTGAGGTCGATGTTGGGTGGCAACTCGGGGACGTCGTTCTGGGAATCGATCAAGCGGGACTGGAGACCGATGATATATTCACGGAGCTGGTAGTTCTCGGCCTGAAGAGCTTTGTAATTCTCGGACATGATCTTGTACTCGTTGACCTGCTCCTCCAGCTTGCGGATATACCCTTCTTTGCGTTGACGGAAGGCGCGCTATAGAGCCCCAGCAGCTGTTAGTCTTTCTTTACTTTTATTTTTGTTTTGCATTATCACCATTTCAAGCTCGTCGATCCACGGGAAACGCATACCTGAGCGGCGCGATTCTGAGCGGCACGCTTCGAGGTCGACAGCTCACGCTTGCCGTACGTCTTGCGAGGTTCGGTGGGCTGCGCCTCCTGCATGACTTGATCCTGTGGCTGGACCTGAGGTTGCTGTGGTTGAGGCGGAGGCGGCGGGGGAGCGGGGATCATTCCGGTGGTCGGCGGAGCGCCAGAGATCGCGGGGTCAATGTTCGAGTGATCTCTTATCGGCTGGACGTGAGTCATCCCGGGCTGGGGACGCGGAGGCGGCGGAGCGGCAGCATGGCCTGCCTGGAGAGAAGCGGCGAGGAGTTGGTCCTGGAGAACTGCAAAACACCGAGAGCGGCGAGAGTCAGCATCCACGGAAGGCACCGAAAAAGGAGCGACCGGAGAAAGCAAATTCGAGGGGGGAGGGCAAAAGAAAAACGGCGACTGGAGCGAGGGCTCACCTTGGTCTGCATGGTCCTGCACGGTTCCGAAGCCACGCCAAGGGGCGATAGGGCGGTGGTTAGCCATCGGTATAGCCACACAGAGGGCACGAGATTCCTTCGAATCAAGTCACGGTGATGGGGAGGGTCAGGCAAAGAGACGGAGAGGGAGAGACATGGCAATGCAGATGCGGGAAGAGGGAGAGGGAGATAGGGAAAAAAAAAAAAAAAAAGAAAAAGAAAAAGAAAAAGGAGAGAAGAGGGAAAAGGGAAAAGAACAAAGAGGTGAATGGTTCGGGGATGTGAGTGATGGGAGAGAGTGCGGCAAAAGGGCCAACTGCGGCTGGAGATGTTCAAACAAAAGTTTGCAGCGTCAAGCAGTTTGTTTTCGTCTCAAACAGGAACAGCGGTAGTTGTGGTAGCAATGGGGATATAAAAGGGGGAAAAAAGAGAAATATAAAGAAGAGAGATATAGAGAAGAGAAATATAGAGATATAGAGAAGTGAGATATAGAGAGAGAGAGGAAAAACAGGATTCTCACCTGGACGGAGTGGGCGGTGTTTGGATTGGGGTTGTTCTTGGATGGATCCTGTTGCGGCGGCGGTGGCTGCTGTGGTTGTTGCTGATGGTGCTGATGCAATTGCTGTTGAGATGGCTGCTGGGGCTGATGTTGTTGATGTGGTTGTTGTTGTTGTTGTTGTTGCTGTTGCTGTGGTGGTTGTTGTGATTGTTGCTGCTGTTGCGGCTGCTGCTGGTGCTGCTGGCCGGGATGGGGAGCGGGAGCTAGCGGCTGCTGAGGTTGCGACTGCATGGTTCGAGAGCGAACGAGGTCCGGGTCCTGGCGTCTCCTCGTCCTCTTCTTCCTTTTTTTTTTTTTTTCCCGGCGCTCACTGGCTAACTGGCTGACTGGCTGGCTTCTGCTGTTTGCTTTGCCTGCTGCTTAGTCGTCAAGTGCTGACTGATGAGGTTGGCGATGAGTAAGGGCTGACAAGTGACTCTCTCTCTGTTTTTTCGCTGGCGGCGGACGATCGCGTCGTTTAATAATCGAATTCCCGCATTACTAATCGCTAGGGCTGGGGGCCATCACCTGACCAGCCACCTCTCGCGCCCCCCCCGCTAGTCTCCTTCGGGAAGGCATGTCCCTCTTCTGTGAGTCGATTACATAATTATACGTACGCCACGCTTGATCGGGTGTGAAATGTAACCGGAATTCCTGATTAGGTTTAACTCTGTGTGCGTGTGTGGCTAAAACCAACTACTTTTAACCAGCCCCAACTAGCTTATGGTTAATCGATGTAAACATATACCAGACCAGGTTCTCTATGCTCGTTCCGTCCAACTCCGAGCAATCCATATATATATATATATATATATACGTGTATATATGTATATGTATAGAGGGTGAGAGATTTTTATGTAAATTGGCTGGAAATCAAGATTTAAACCGAGATGTGTGGCTACGGACACAAACTATACACTCCCAAAAGATGCATTTTAAACTCCCTCGCTTTCACATCACTGGCTCTTCTTTTCCTTTAGCGATGCGGTGTAGCCCGCCTGGATGAGACTAACCCCAACCTGCGCACACTCCTTCCACCCCCGCTGCCGCGCCCAGAACATGTCCGCGGCGCTGGCGGAATGCTGGCTGAGCCGCCTGGCGTCCTCCTCCAGGGACTCCCGCGTTATCCTCTGCGCTCCTTCCTCCCCCCCGACTGCTGACTCTGCATTGTCTTCCCGTCCTTCTTCCGCCGCTTCCGCCGCTCCGTCCTGCTCCGGTAGGATCGTGTCCAGGTACGCCTTTCGGACCCTGTACCGCTGGCCCCTCTCGTGTCGCGTCTCCGGCGTGTCGATCTTGGAGAACGCAATCTGCACCCCCAGTCGCGCAAGCAGGTACAGATGCTCCGAGAAGAATATCGTCAGCAGTAACGCCCACCCCTTGATCTGCGACGGGCCGCCGTCCGGCCCCGTCTCCCCGTCCGAGAACATGTACACCAGCGCTGCACTGGTTATGCTTCCCAGCCACGCGAGGAACCCCAACGAGTCGAGCCACGGCCCGATGGTGTCCGACCGCACCGGAGCTGGCCGTCTGCACTCGATGCAGATCTTGACAAAGTCCGACCGCAACTCGATCCAGTTGTTGATCAGGAAAGATAGAGGGACCAGCGGCCACACCGGCGAGAAGAGGCTCAGGTACCCAAACTGCACACACATCTCGCGAAGATCCGTCGTGACATCGTACTCGCTCAGCTCTGATTCCTTTCGGACCCGAGCGAGGAAGTCTGCCTCCGCCGGAGCGTCCTGCATCGGACCGCTCTCCTGCTTCGAATGGTTCTCTTTCTTCTCTGCTTGCATCTCGTTGTACTTATTCAGCACTCTACGCTTGACGTGAGGCATCACGGCCTCGAGCCCAAAGTTGACTATCTGAGCGGTGACGGTGAAGTATATCACCTGGCGCCGAAGCCGGCTTCTGTCAATCTGGAACTCCGCCACTCTTGCTCGACCCTCTTTGGATACGAGTTGAGGAGCGGCGACGTGGAACACATCAAGGTACGGAACGATCTTCTGGGCGAACGGAACGTAGACAAAGGCCGTCAGGAAAACCGGCAAGTACGAGGTGATGAAGTTGAGAACGAAGATCTTCTGGGTCAACGCAACGTCGTAGCCGTCTTGCGTCTCGTAATTCTCGTAGTCGGTGAGCTCGGTGGCGATCTTGGTGAGAATTCCACTGATGGTTGGAACCATCAGCGAAAGGATCACCGTAGGAATAAACGCCTGTTTTTGTTTTTTTTATCGCACAAGGTAAGACGTAGCCATTAAACAGTCGTGCAGGGGGAAAACATCTTACCAGATACGCCTTGAACGGTCCAGAGTAGATCTCGGAGATAAAGATCTCGATGCCAAAGCAAAACGCGATCAGCGTGCCCAATGCCAGCACGGCCGCAAGCGCAAACGGGACCTGCAAGAGCTGCCTCAGAAGTCGAGTCCTAGTCGAAAATACCAGTATCTTTTCACCGGTGACCGAATCAATAACCTCCTTGTCGTGCTTGAACTGGCGTCGCTTCGCCTTGATGGCCGAGACGCCTTTTACCTGCCATCGCAGCTTAAGATCCACCTCCTGTCTCTTCCAGAACTCGACAAACACCAGGCAAGCCAGCGAGTTGACGACGGCATAAACCACGGAGAATTGGCCCAACAAGGCCCAGCAGGCGACCCCAAAGGCGGCGGGGAAGATCAGGAAGGTGAAGTACGCCTGCAGAAAAGTAAAGTAGAAGGCAACTCTTTCTCCGAGCCTGGCGCGGATCTGGTCGAGGTCGTGGCGGCTGAGGAGAGTCTTGCGGCTCCAGTCCATTATCCACTCCTTGTTGACATCTTTATCGTGTAGAGGGAACACGGCCTCGACATGCTTCCAATCGCCGTATTTAGGAGTTATGCCCACACCGCCATCGGTGCGTGGCCAGGTGATCATGTCGTAGATGATGCGTAGCCGCTCGGCCTCGGTGGGCTCTTGTTTGGTGCCTTCTTCGTCTGAGCCGGGCTGGATCTGGCGAACACCGTAGAGCCAATCGCGCACTCTGCATCCGCGGTCAGAACACACACGGGCAAGAGAGGAGAAAGAAAGAGAGTGTTTATATGGGCTTCGTTTGCAATTGGGCTTTGGCCTGTCTTAGGCAAACATACCTTCCTCTGTGGATGGCCTTGTTGAGACTATCCTCCCTCGCCTTGACAAATACAAAGAGCGTGCCCTCGCCGGCGGGCCTCACGGCGGTCTCCAGCCCGATGTAATCAAGGGCCTTTATCAACCGCTTAAACTGGTGTATCGCCTCTGCTTGGTCTGGAGGAGGGAGGGGCAAAAAAAAAAAAAAAAAAAGGTCAACACATATCAACACAGTTTGTGGGTGTAGACAATCATGATGACGACGTACCTCCATCCTGGAAGCGGTACAGGATCACATATTCGACGTGGAAGATCTGGTCCAGCTTGGATCGATGGCTGGCCTCGAGCTCCGGCTCCATTGGAAGAGGGATAGGCTGTCCAGTGGTGGCTCCTCCAAAGAAGGGTAAAGCTGAAAGCACTCCGTGTTCGGTGGAAGAGCTCCCTACATATAATATCAACTTGACATTGTTCGTGAGAAGGTCAATAAATTCCACCGCAAGCGAGCAAAGGGGGAAAAACAGCTCACAAACCCGCGCCGGCCAACCAGCTGGCGGCTGGCTGAGCTGTGGCTTGAGCTGACGTCACCATGGCCCGTGCACGATCCTGCCCGATGCGGCGATCCGTTCAGGCCCGTATACGCAGTACATTATGCTCTATCAGGAGATTAGCCAGCTGTTCCGTACTCCGTATACATTCAGCATTCAGTTCTGTATTGGCCAGTAAGTCTAATAATTAAGATGAACATCGTCTGCCGGGATCAAGAGAGTTGTTGGCAACTCACAAGCTCGAGCCGCCACTCCAGCGGTTTACTGGATTGCTGAAGATCATTATCGATGGATGGAGCTTACTCCGTAGAGAGAGAATTATTATTGATTGCCCCCTGTTGAACACTTTGATTCAATCTTCTCATAATAAGGACTACTCCGTATCACTTGTATGGAGGAGCTGACGGAATCATGACTGGTGTACTCCATTCGACGATTGAGATGGAACCCACGTATATAAGGAGGCTTCTGCCTCCTCAAAAGAGCCCTTATGCCTTTTTGTATTCTCACAAACCTCATAGCTCGGCTGGGCTCCCGTATTCCAACATATGGGAAGCTTCAGCTACTTGACCAGCCTGGCGATCCTCCAACCAGGCTCCCTCTCGATTATTATTCGGGGTGCCTGATTGACCTACTCAACAATTCCCGCCAGCCTCCTCAGCGCATCCCCGTCCACCATCATCTTCAACCACTCGTCCATCGCCGTCGCTCCGATCGCCTTGTAGAACTGGATGCTCGGCTCATTCCACGCCAGCACGCTCCACTCTAGTCTCTTCCCTCCAACCCTGACAACCTCCTCCGCCAGCCGTCGCAGCAGCTTGAACCCGTATCCCTTCCCGCGGTACTCGGGCATCACATAGAGATCCTCCAGGTACACCCCCGGCGCAGACCGCCACGTCGAGTAGTTGTAGAAGAAGAGCGCCATCCCCACCGGCTTAGGCCCCGGTCCGCCGGCCTCCGCGGGCGGCTCGATCAGGAACGTGTACGCATTGCCGCGTTTGGGCGGGGAGTCCGGGAACGAGAGCGTTTCGCGGAGGGAAGACACTGTCGCTTCAACTTCGTGCGACGCTTTTTCGTACGCCGCCAGGTCCTCGATAAATCTGAGAATCGTCGGGATATCTGCGCGACTGGCTTAGTGAGCTAATTCAACGCCAAATCGCGTCCAAAATTTATCCCTACCGTCTTCGGTTGCAAACCGGATGGTGGGCTGCTGGTTGGCCATGGAGAAAGGATATCCAGGGAAGTAAGCACACGGAGAGAGAAGTGTTAGAAAGCCACAGCCTTTTATAGTTGAACCTTCAGTTCCACCCCGGAAAGAAGTACTCCGTACTCCGTATGGTAGTCAGAATACAAAAACCTCGGATCCAGGGCGGAAACGCTACCAGACTCAGCAATCGGGGCAGAGCTCCTTTTTATATTTATTTCCACGATGATGAAGCTGATTTGAGGGGAAAAAAATAGAAAAAAAAAAAAAGGAAACAGATCCGGAAAACCGGTCGCGCCCTTTAACATGGCAGGGACAATCGGGAAAATACAACTGGAGAACACTATCTTCCAGTGGATCAACCTTCCACGGGTCATAAATTTGTTGTCATGAATAGTATTCTACCATCGATGCCAATCCGGCACAGACGTGGGATGAGAAATAATGTACAGGATGGCTTAATAGGAAAGAAAGAAACGAAACGAAACGAAACTGAAAAGCAAAGGAGAAATCTCTGGTCAAATCATTTCGAGGATATAGCAGACATCCATCTCTGCTCATCGTTGCTGCATACGAGAAATTAGCTTCATCCAAGTGCCAGAAAGGTCCAGTTGCTCAAAGTGTCACTTACGCATCAAAATGCAGCAGCATCCCCAGCACGGGAATCAGCTGTTTTTGATAGCTTTTATCCTTTTGCTCCAGGAACTGCAGCAGTACATTCTTGAGGTAGACGTGATCG
The DNA here is from genome assembly GCF_018416015.2 of Coccidioides posadasii str. Silveira. Lineage (NCBI taxonomy): Eukaryota > Fungi > Ascomycota > Eurotiomycetes > Onygenales > Onygenaceae > Coccidioides > Coccidioides posadasii. The sequence goes on along the minus strand of NC_089408.1, from coordinate 7,519,162 downwards.
ATATTTCCGGCTCCTGGCCCGGTCGTCGCCTCGCTGCGGGCGAGAGATTCGTTTCGTGCCCGTGGCGGCGGAGACATCACTCCGCGGCGTCTGCCTGAATCAATGGACGATCGAGGCGAACGATTGCCGGATTCAACGCGTCCCTTTCCGGCTTGGATCGCTTTCAGGTCCTCGGATAGGGATTTGTTTGTCTTCCTTAGCTTCTCGAGTCGCTGGTTGGTTTCTTCGACCGACCGGCGCAGTTCGGATCTCTCCTTCTCCAGTTCCCTCGCCTGTTTCTCACTCTCATCCAGTGCGTCACGTAATTGGGCCATAGCCTCCTTCACATCCGTGAGTTCCTGTCTTGATCGCTCCATCTCCGCTTCAAACTCTTCTCGTCGTCGTTTCCACTCTTTCTGGGCATGTTCAAGTTCCTCCTTGTCCTCCTCCGCTCTTCGTAAAGCCCGTTCTGCTTCTCGTGCTTTTGATTTGAGCTCCTCCATTTCCCTTGCGCGTCTGCGGCCAACAATGTTCGCTTCATCCTCGGCCCGGTCTCGTTCTTCGATGGCGGTCTCCAATCGCTCCTTAAAGTCCCTGACCTTGTGTTCTGTTCGCAGTTCGACCTCCGAGAGCAGTCGTCGCATGGTTTCGCCTTCCCTTGTCCGCTCCGATAAAAGACGCTGGGCGTCTGAAAGCTCTTCCTCTAAACTCTCACATCTCTCACGTACCTCTTTAATTTGCATTGCCATCTCCGAAGTTTGATCGCGCATACTGTTCATCAGGCTCTGGGCGCTTGCGTGTTGCGCCGTTTTGAGCTGTATCTCATCGTGTAAACTCTCGATCTCTCGGTTGAGCTTGGACACTTGCTCTTCTAATTCTCGCACTTTGGATTTGGCGGATTGGAGTTGTTCTTGTGTCTTGTTAAGGTCCTTTGACGTCTGTTCGTTCTTCTCAACTGCTTCCTGTTTTTGGCTTTCTGAGTATCGAAGGTCCGACTGCGCAACCTCCAACGCTTGCTCAGCCTTCAGCCGGCTATTGGTCTCCTGGGCGATCTTCTGATTGAGCGTCCTGACTTCGGCATCCTTATCGCCAATGGCCGACTTGAGATCCTTGATCTCGACGCGTAGATCTTCTTGCTTTCTCTCAACCCGCCCAAGCTCTGCCGTCTTATTCTTCAACTCCTCCTTTGTAGTCTTTAGATCCGCGGATTCTTGGCGGAGGGTTCGTAACTCGGGTTGGATCTTCTGCAATGTCTGACGCAAGTCGGTCAGGTCTTTAAACCGAGATGCGGCTAATTGCTGCGCAGCCGAGAGGTCGGTTTCTAAAGTTACGGCTTTGACCTTCAAATCCTCGAACTCGGTCATTAGATCTTTGTGGACTTTCTCGGCATCAGATGAAGCTGAAGCAGAGCTAGTTTTTAAGGCCACTATTTCGCTCTCGAGATCTTGAATTGTCTTCTCAAGCGCAGCTTTTTGTGCCAGCAACTCCTTGACTTTATCCTTTGCTTCTACGTGATCCTGGCCGATGTTCATGAGGTCATCTCGAAGAGATTCAATTTCTTCACGAAGGTTGTCTTCTCCTTTTAGCTTGCCATGAAGTCGATCTATCGCCGCATCCTTCTCCGCCAGGTCGGAACCGAGCTTGGTCACTTTATCCTCCAGCTCCCGAATCGCATCTGCGGATGAAATATTCGGGGGGTTTGGTTCATGAACCTGTTTAGTAGCAGCTTCTTTTGTGCCACTCTCAGGTTCTGATCTTCCACCTTTCTTCTTCTTTTTATTCTTTTTCTTGCCACCGGGAGCGGAGGGCGTTGAGGTGCTGACGGGAGCAAGCTGGGAGGCCGGCGCAATCAAATCTTGCCGAATATCTTCAAAATTAACTGACTGACCGCCCGAAATGAGTTCTTTTGCATCTTTCCACTTCTCATTTTCCTTTAAGCCGCTGTCTATGAAATCAACAATTGTCTGTGCTCGCGTTGCGTCGGCCTTGCTTGCAGAGAGATCGGTCTGGAGAGATTTGATGGTGGATTCGGCATCTTTTAATTGCGACTTCAAATTCGTCACAACACCCTGCAAAACCTCAAGCCGTTTCTTGTCGGCAGATTTCTGACCATCCCCTTCTGCCGACTGAGACTCAGCCGTATCCTTGATCTGCCGGAGCTCCTCTCTTGTTTTCTTTAGCTGGGAGTTGACATCGTCCATGGAGGTGGACGATCTCCGCAATTCAGATTCAGTCGCTCTCAACTTTGATTCTAGAGATATAATTTGCTCTCGCAAGTCATGGCGCTCATCTTTAAACCGGGACTCGAGGCGATCGTTCTTATCACGTAGCTCCGAGACATCGCGTGTTGCAGCTTCCAAACTATGAGCCATGCCTTCGGTAGACTCCCGAGCCACAGACAGATCCCCAGTCAAGGTCTTAACCTGAGCCTTAAGAGACTCGATCTCCTGTTCCTTTTCGTGTACTTCTGATTCCAATCTCGGGATTTCGTTATCGAAGGAGAAGAACTCTTCGTTTTCTTCCGGTGGAGGAGGCGGAGACATTACGGGCTTGGCTCTTGGAGAAAACAGCCCACGAATGGAAGCGGCACGAGAGGTTATCGATGTTGTAGGGGATTTTTGGGAATTATCCAGGGAGTCATCTCCAGCGGACGAAGTGGTCTGGATACTGGGAAGGTCGTTTCCATTCACATCTTCTCCCTCTGGAGCCGTCTTCTTTTCATCACCGGGCTGAGAACGTTTCAAATTAGCGACCTCATCCCATGCTTCACGTGTGGATTTCTCGGCAGATTCAAGTTTCTTTTTAAAGTCGTCTCTTTCCGCGGTTACTCTCTTTAATTCGTCCACCACCATGTCTCCTTTTAGAGTGAGCTGATTGAGATATTCGGCTAACGCACGGGGCTCGCTTATTGAGGTAAGTGGTGTATTCTCTCGCAGGGCAGCCTCGAATGGTTCGATCGACAGGACGCGCGCGTGAGCAATTCGATAGGCCTTTAAGAGCTCTTTGGCGAAAGGGATTCAATGAGTGATTGCGTAGACAGGGTCGTGAGAGTGTTAAGTATTCACCTTGGTATTTGGATTCCAACTTGTCCAGCCTCCGTAGCTTCACTCTGACATCGGTTGGTAAATCCGCTGGTGTCTGACCCGAGGATTTCCCTAGTAGAGAGGTAGGTGCGGCGGGCGCCGACTCGTTAAGAGTGGCTTTCTCGTCTAGCTCGCCGCCGCCATCGGCCATGTTGTTCGCAGACTCCGGGCGAGGGGTGCTGGTCCTTGTCGATGAATCATCGTCACCGACGACAAATTCCGCATCGAATTCCGACGGATCTGGATTTTTGGCAAGGAAGCTGTTGCCGCGTTTGACCCTTGTGCTCGGACGTCTGGCAGGAGAGGGATTCGCGCGACGAGCGGAGTTTGAGCGGGAGAGGGTTTCCTGGGCACCTCTCTGGCGGGCTTGTTCTTCTGCAATCCGGGCATCAATGGCACCTCGGATACGCTATGGAGAGTGAAGTTAGGTGGGGGTTGGAACATCGACACGGGAGAAGGCTGGATAGAGGTACTTACGGAGAGCATTGCTGCTGCTCGCTTCTGCGAGCGCTCCAAATATGAGTATCAGACAAGCAACGGAACAAAAGAAATGGAGAGAATCGAAACTAGAAAGAGTGTGGTTTCTCAATTGCAGTCTGGCAGTCGGTGTATTCCGGTCCAAACTGGTGGTCTCTGTGTGCTCTGTGCTTCTCTCGCGATAGCTTTACTGTTTCGATGACATCGTTTGGGTTTGAAGAGCCCGTCCGCAGCGCGCATACTGTCCACTAAATCTGGATCCGGGGGAAATATAGTGGATTAGGTAATGTGCACAGCGCAGTGACCTGAGATCTTTGTCAGGTCTAACTATATCTGGTTAGTTGGTGGCTGGTGTCGACTCCATTCTGTGGCTGATTTAGAACACTAATTTAGTAACTGTAGTCTCCACGTGACATTACGTAAGGGAGAGAGCTGCTCTTGTGGGGTGGCTGGGCAAATCCATCATCGGCAGCTTCCGACTTGCTGGCTCTTTTGGCCACAAAATAACACTCTCCGGTCGAGAGAGAGCGCATACTTGACTTACTTCCATACACGCAAGCTTAGTGGAACACTCGCAAAAAAGGCCATTTTCATGCTCACTGAATTTCCCAGCTGAAACAATGTTGTTGTGTGGAAACTGAACTAGTCATGGTGTCCTTCTGGCCATGGAGGGTGAGTAACCCCCCCAATTCCGGCGCCCAGGGGATCTCGAACGACGACGCGAAATCTTGACCGTAATAGGGCTCTGATAACTCCCCGGCATCCTTCGAGAAAGCTCTATCCCATCTGTCAAAGCGATTGGCAGACACAAACATCCACCTGGACAAATTGCGGCACCGCTCCCGCCGTTTCAGAGCTCTTTGGACACTATACACCAGCTTTGTCTACATCCTCTACTCGCTGATTCTCGTCCTCGTGCTGGGACAGGGACGATGGGGACCTATCGAATATACAGCCATATGCGGTGGGCCAGTTGTGTACGTTTCTTTTTCTTTTTTTTTTTTCCCCAGTTTGTTGAGGATCTTCTTCTGCCAACGGCCTTCCGCTGACCTGTTCAGTATTTACGTCGTCCGACTCGCCGCAGAAAACTTCTATAACTATCGCATCTCCAAGACACAGAATGTCCTCGACGACCTCCAAAAGCAGCGTGACCAAACTATTGAAAAGCTCAAGGAGGCGACAAAGTACAATTCGACGCAGTTACTCCTGGAAAAATATGGTGGAGACTCGCCCAAACTAAAGCGCTCCGGCAACGATGCTAGCAGTGACGAAGGACGAGGTTCGCACAAACGTCGAACCCCGAAGGATAGAACTCCTCTTCCTCTTCCTGAGAGGAGAACAGGGCTTGCTCCACCACCCACAGCAAACATCCGGCAAATTGAATCGGGCTCCATCTCTCCCCCTCCACAGGCACAACATGACCGACCTCATACCTCCGCTGGATTTTCACCGCGCCCCCGAGCCCAAGTCCCAGCCCAGGCGGATGAGCCGGAATTCCACCCTAGCGCATTCTCCGCGTCCGTCTATACGGAATCCCGCCCGCCGCGATGGTATGATCGGGTACTGGATGTTTTGCTGGGCGAGGATGAAACTCTTCCGAAGAACCGCCTGGTTCTCATATGCCAGCAATGCCGCCTCGTTAATGGACAAGCGGCCCCCGGTGTTCGGACGCTGGAAGAACTGGGTGCGTGGAGATGTGGCAGCTGTGGCGTGTGGAACAACCAAGACGGTCAGGCCAAGGGTATCGCCACAGGGGCTCTTCCAGCGGATGCGCTCCTATCCACTCACTCTCGAACACGCAGTCAAAGCCTCCCTCATCATCCTGGGCAAAGCCCCGGCACCACGGAGCCGCCAAGTTCTCCTGAAAGGACGTGGGAGCCGGTGCCACGTCCAGGAAGTATTAGTAGCGCGGTGGATAGAGAAGATAATCCCGCGATGTAAGGCAGGGATGTGACTGCTGCCCATGCGGCGCCAAGCAGTGAAGACGGACTGGAGGCGGGAGACAAGTTTGAGGCGAGCGATGACTTCGTGGAAGACCGGGACGCGAAGTAGGGGAAGGGGGGAGGGAGAGGAGGTAGTAACATGAACAAGGCGTCTAACATGCCCTGCAAGTCTAAGACATCCAGGCCGGCGTGCCCCCACGGGCCTCTTGGCCGCAATGGCAATTGATGAGGCCCAGATGAGCTTATTTCTCCTCTCCTCCCTCCTCTGCTGATACTGTAGCCTGGCACGGAGTTAGACTCCTGTTTTGGGAACTCCTGCCATCACCTATACCACTGTAGCTTTATAAACTGTATGCGCTTGGCTAGTTACTTATCATTAGTTCCGTCACGCGATTGCTGCAAAGAATGGGAATTCCACATCCCCTTGAAGTATTATGTCTTCTTGATGGAGGCAAAGTTGAAGTGGTCATGTCAAGCAACAGCGGCTTTAGCTCAGTTGGGAGAGCGTTAGACTGAAGATTCTGCTTCTGTCTGCAATCTAAAGGTCGCCCGTTCGATCCGGGCAAGCCGCAGTTCTTTTTTCTTTTTTAAATATTTTTTAAGTCCAGACATCCTTTCTCCGGATGATGTCTTTTCTGTTATTATTTTTTTTTTTTTTTTTTTTTTTTTTTTTTCTCTAGCCTGTCCAACTCGGAGTGCCAAAACACTGCATGTGGCGGGTGCCTGATCACCGCATCCTTCATGAGAGGACACTCGATGGGGCAACGAAAATAGCCGCGGGATGAACTTGGCTCATCTGTGTTCAAAGCTGTCTGCCACAACGGCATCGGAGGATTTGTAGATATCGCCCTCCCATCGGGAACGACATCAGCAACTTTCCTGACTGCAGTAACTGACCATCAGTTCAGCCGACAAATGCTATCATTTCTCCCAGACGATAGCCTCATCCTCGTCGCCCTCCAAACCCGCCAACATAAGAGTCTTTTAAGCCTTGTTCTTTGCTGCCGCCGCTTTCATTGCCTCCTGCTGCCTTACCTCTACAGGTCTCTGTCGCTCATGAACCTTGGTCCGCTCGACAGGCGCCCCTCTCAACTGAGCTCTTTTCTTGAGCTCATCCTTAAAGATCCCCGATTGGCATCAGCGGTGCGGGTCTTAGCCATTGGCTCACCTTTTGGGTATGGAGGCGTGGCTGAATCAAATACCCTCTCGCCTCTTACCCGGTCAGCACTATCAGGTGTCTGTCATCACCAGGGAGAACAGGATCAGTGGAGTGAAGACCTCTTGGGAAGCATCAATGAAGACCCGTGGATCGCCTTGATCCTAACACAATTCTGTAACCTCAAAGAATTAAAAGTGAACGTCCGCCATGGCGCAAAACATTTTGATAGGATAGTGGGGCGGGCCATCAGCAGAGAGAAACCGTTCCTAGAGAAACCTATCTTCTCATCACTGTCCCATATTTCCATCTCGTGGTACGATGTAGACGAGGGAGGTCTCAGGCTATACCGCGTCTTGCCGTTCTTCAAGCTTCCATCTCTCCGCAGCTTTCATGGCGGCATAATCACACGGAAGATTACCCCGTCGAGGACGACCTCTGCGAAACTGATTCTGTAGGCGAGGTCGATAGTCCGCAGAGCGAGAAGCCTTTGCTCCGCACCTCGAATGTCACAGAGATCGAGTTTTCTGCGAGCAATGGCAAACGAGGCATGTTCGATGCAATCTATTCTTGTGCACGCCTTGAGTTATTTAAGTATGAACATGCCGACGGAGGAGTTCCTGGAGACTTCTTTGACCCATGTGCATTTCGTAGGTCTCTTGAAGGGGCAAAGTCAACCCTCCGAAGCCTCTGGTTAGATTACGATTCCCGCCATTATTCCCTGTGCACCGAATCCGAGGATAGGTACTTCGGATCTCTGGTCGAGTTTACAGCACTGAGGAACGTTCATCTCAGGTACACCCAACTCCTCGATATGGGTATTGATGCTATCACCCCGCCAGCCACCCCTCTAACGAACACTCTTCCATTTACGCTTGAGACTTTACGCATTGCAGATTGCTTTGAACTTTTACTTCCAATTCTCGTGTCGCAACTTCATATGGTAGTTGCCAACCGACAAGAGCGGACGCCTAATCTTGTTGAGATAGTACTTCGAGGTACATTCGGCGATCGGGAGGCTCCCCAGGACCACTCTACTTGGCCGCGAGTTTACAAGATCAAGCAAGGAGTCTATGGGGCCACTGCATCCCTCCGGGCATCATGTGAGGAATCCGGTATCAGATTTCATATTGAGGATAATCCTAATTGAATCCTACGAGTTTGCGCTTTCTTCTTATTTGAGATTTGATGAAGGCATTGTGTTTAAATTTAACTCTGGTGAGCTTCGAACTATTCGCCTCGACGCCCACAGGCATGTAAATGTTGTGGTACTTCCGGACAAGGTTACCCTCTTTCTCCTGCGTCCCGATGGGACATGCATCGGCGATACAAAGAACGCGACCTTATCTATGTATATTAGAAACGAGCCTTTTATATAAATACATATAGGTTGGTTATTATCTACATGGATCGGCAATCAGCCACTATCCAGATGCTATTTAGTAACCGAAAAGGCGCCCCTTCCACCTTGAGATTCACACCTAAAAGCCCCTTAAGCCACCATCAAATATTTCTTTTCGCTGTTCACAAATGGACATGCCACTTCTCGTAGAGTGGATCAAATACTCGCCCGGCGCGGTGCCATCGTCCGTCTTAGCTTCTTCTTCTCTTCCGTCTCCTCCTGAATCGGCAATCCACCTTCGTTCTTCAACCGGTCCAAGAACTCTTTGCCAAACTTGTACCCAACCTGGTAAATCTCGTCGAATTTTGCAAAATCCAGAGTCCCAAAGGCGTCGATCGGGGGCCTCATGTAAAGGCATCCCGGCGTAGACTTGGCCCGTTCTAAAGCATCCACGGACGAAACGTATGCGAGTCGAGCTTGGATCTCGGAGAGTGTTGGCGGGTTAGGGAGGGAGGAAAACGGGTTCCACCTGTTGACTAACGCCCAAAAGCCGGAAAGGGAATCACCATATCCCTGTGGAGTGTTGTCGTCGATCGCACCAACGTCAACGGCGAAGATGACATCTGCGCCGAGAGATTTCATGCGTGCAACCGTGAGATTGTCCACGTATCCACCGTCAAGTAGCATGTTACCTTCATCACAGAGAGGAGGTATCAAGCCTGCTAGAGACATAGAAGCACGAACATACCGCCACGCGTAGCCAGACGAGTGGAACTCAAGTCGTGACTTGCTGATATTAGTCGTATTACAATAGAATTCTAGCCAGAAATCTTCAATGTGGCTATTCCCAAACGCCTTAAATATTCCGCGATTAAATTCGTGACCGGTGGTATATGAAGCCGAGGGGTAAGTGAGATCCAAAGCGAAACGCCACATACTGGCCATGCGTCCTGAAAACTTCTTCGCGCGGCCGTATGCGGGGACAACGTCCGCGTCTCGAGCATATAATGCGCCAATAAAGGATCCAATGGATGTGCCTCCAATGATATCGATAGGGATTCCAGCCTCTTCCAGTGCCTTTATCACGCCAATATGGGCAATACCTCTTGCGCCTCCACCACCCAGCACTAGCCCGACAGACTTGCCGCATAGACGACGAGCGAGCCGGTGGAAATCACCTTTGACCGGGGTCGATGTGGAATAAACTGGCGTCTGGCGAATCCTGCGAGAGGTGTACTTTTGAATCTCAGCCTGGATGACTTGAACTCTCTGCTTGAGCACGGCGCCGAGGCGTTTAGTCTCTGGATGGACGGGTTCCGCTGTCAGACGGAACGCCATTTGGATATGATGATGACCTCCGTTAATCCACATCCGATTCTTTAACCATTGTCTGGTGAGACCAGGTTGGGAGTATCTCTCAGCGTGCAAAAGAACAAGCTCTTTTCTTGCGGTCGTCTTCATCCCAAGAAGGAAGCGCTCATATTCACCAATCGCAGGAGAACCTTCGGCTAGGGCGACAAGAAGAATGCAATCCGCCTGGGCAATACATGTTTGGGTCCAGGGTGCATTGACGCTTGTATCTCCAACATACAGAACCATTCCGTATCTCTCCTCGAGATCTGCGAGATACTGCGCGAGTTTAAGCTTACCCATCTTGCTGAACGCATGTCGGCCAAGATGGTTTAAAATATCGGCTTGGTGGAGGGAAGTGACACCATTCGTCACGCCGACCTGATTAAAGGCATTCAACAGTCTGTTCCCGAACTCAACCACAGGAATACCGGCGGTAACAGGCAGAACGGCCACGGTTCGTAAATTCAAAGTAGACGTGGTCGGCTTGGCGCTGTCTGGGCTGCCTTTGTCACTGCCCTTTTCAAGTGGGTTGTCTATTATGTGACGCATCCGTTGGGCTATCAACTTTGAAATTTGGATTGTTATGCCAGGATGCTCCTGAGCAAGGCTATTAAACAAGGTCCGAGGGAATTTCGCTAGCTCTGTGTCACGGATTGCATGCAAGGTACCGGGCCGTGTCGATTCAGTCATGACTTCTAACTCTCCGACGCTGTCGCCCTGGCCGTATTCGCCCAGGACGCTAACTTTTCCATCTCCTTTATCAAGGACGGCACGGAGTCGACCGTTCAAGACGATGTAAATTGCGTCACTCTCGTCCCCTTGATGGTGTATAACTTGTCCAGCATTGACTTGGACCCATTCGAGAGCGAAGTCAATATGTAAAATAAGTCGTGGTAGGACCGTCGTCAACCGTTTTGCCATCGTGAGCATGACCAAAGGATATCGATCAGCGATTCTCTCCAGCACCGCTCGTGGAAGAAACCCAACATAGACATCCGTTTTTGCGGTAACATCCGTAAACGATCGATATGACGTTATAGAACCAATGTATCCTTCAACACCGCCAGGCTTAACCATATACAAGGAACGCCGGGAGGCCTTCTTCCTCTGGTTATGTGCGGTACCAAGCGTTGATGACACCCTTGAGGCGTTACCTGTAATTGGTAGTAGAATGTCCTCGGCTGTAGGTCTCCGAGAAGAACCTATAAGATCTTCTCCCTTTTCATTGACAGGAATACCGACGTCTAGAAAGCCATCAATGACATAGTATAAGCCTGGATTATGCTCCCCCTGTTCTATGAGCACGGAGCCCTTGGGAAAGTAGACTATCTCGATTTCATCTTGTAGTTCAGTTCTAAGGTTATGAACCGGGGACGTGCCCCCTGCAGATGTAACGGACATTGACATGAGCGATTCAGAATCTCCATCGCCGAAGCCGTCATATGGGTCTATGAAACCAAAGGCGTTATTGAAAACGGCTTTCTGACGGCGTGAGTCGTAGGAGACTAGGTGAGGGGAAGCATCCCCGGAATTATGCGTTTTGCGCAAGGCGTCTTGGGTGCTTCCCGTGAGCCCCAGTGCCTTCATCATGCAATCAAGAATGGATTCACGGAAAATAGCGTCCTGATCCAAAGAATCTTGTCTTTGGAAGGTAACATTTTGAGCCGGAAATCTAAACAGCGGTTGTCCAGGGGTCGCTAGTGGACTTGGTGGCCCTCCAGCAGGAGTTTTCATGCCAGAAGCTGCATCGTAAAAGACGCTCCTCCCGTTCAACCGCTCGCTTCCGTATCGAGGGCCAAAGCGCGAGAGTTGTATGGTAGATAATAAGTCTCCAGGGCTAACACCGGTGGATTCATGATCACCATATCGAATAGGATTCGAAGCTGACCCTTTTCCTCGCACCGCTGTAAGCTTAGCATGTAATGCAGCATCTTTTCTCAGTGAACTACTAGACCTTCTTCTCCGGTTGAGAGCCGGGTTGTGAAGCGCAATGCCTTTTGTCCCGTCCTCGGGGCCTAATCTTTCCTTTTCTTTTGTAAATTTAGACTTTAGCTTATCCAACGCTGCTCCACGAAGGTGGTTAGGTAGGTCGAAGGATGTATATTTGGTCATTTGCTGCTCAATGCTCAAAACTTCGGTGGTTAATCCGAGATATGAATGCGCAGTAGCAAATGTAACGCGCTGGAGTCTCGTGAGAATAACCTGTATGATATGGGCGGTAGCCTTCGGGTACACCCTGGTCAAGCGTCGGAAAGCACTCGCAGGAATAATTGCAATGGTAGTATCCACCATAGCTCGGGCCAAAATGTCGGGATGAACGGACTTGGCCCGTTTAGGCCTTGAGGGCTTCTTGCGTCGATGGCCGCGGGGCTTTGGATCGTGCTCGAATGGACCGGGGCTTCCCTCCAAAGCTAGAGGGGAGACCTTGGGCAGAGTGTCTGCGCTTGGCTGCGTTGGGATATCTCGCTGATCGGGAAAGCTCACCCTCGTGGGACTCTCTAAAAGAAGAGCCGGGCTCATTGGGTTTGAATCGGGTGCGGGGACATTGTTAAAGCTTGAGGAGCTTGACTCCATATCTTCGTTATGACGTAATTTGATATCTTCGCTGAATAGGGATAGAATCGAGAAGAGAGACGACATCGACGCACCGTTTTTCACCTCAGTGAGCAATTGGTATCCCTGATGACCCCGACGCCGAATCTCATCATCTTCATCGACCGAATCCTCAACGGCTTCATCCAGCTGCCAGCCATCCCGATCATCGTCCCGCTCTTGGATCGACTTGACGAATATCTGGACCAATCCATCGACGACCAAGCAAAAGCCTTTCTCCTCTTCCAACAGCAGCGTTTCACCGGCAATCAACTTCCGTGTCTGCATTGTTCGTGTAAGCTCATGAAAGACGGGCCGCTCCAGGTAGCCAAACACTTTTATGGCGCTGAGAAACTCGTCAAGGTAATTGGACAAGCCAGGTTTTGAGTCGCCATCCTGCGAGTCGGGAAAGAGGTCTATCTCGGGCTCTTTCCTCTGCGGCTCTGGCGGTAACCGGGAGTAGATATTAAGAAATCGATAACGGATGAACCAGCTAACGGTAGATACAAGTAGCAATACTATTATGAGGCTTTTTATTTTATTCGAGGAGCGTTAGCGCCCAGTTTTGTGGGGGGGGGGGGGGGGGGGGGGGGTTTGGGATTGGCAGCATGCTGAGCGCCTCAGGTAAGAGGAAAGGACTCACAGTGTCGTAAAGTTCATGGTAAAGGTCAAGCTCATGGAAAAGAGGGTGAACAGAGCTGTCGGGACGGTGATTGTAGTGAAGGTGATGGCCCAGTAGAGCAGGCTGGGCACGACCTGGAAGAGGTAGAGGAGCAGACGCCCGATGTAGGACGCCATGGCGAGCTGGGACACAATGCCCTGGAGGAGATTTGGAGGAGAGAGGGTGTTGGGAGGACAGGAGGAGATCGCGGGGGAGGGGCAGGGCGGCGGCATGGAGGGAGAAAAAGAAAAGACGGGCTGGAGGGAGGAGGGCGGTGGGTCCGGATTCCAGGCATGGGTCGGGCAGTGCGAGGGCGACGAAGCCCGGCAGGACGACGAGGTTCTGGAGGCACCAGCTGCGTCACTGCTCTCGCTCAAGCTCCATGACGAGACGGCGAGCTGCGCTGGAGGGTCGGGCGCCACAGCCGCAGGCATGGTGGTCGTCAGGTTCATACACCTCCGACGAACGAGGGAGAAAGCGAGGTGCTGCTACGGCGGGATGTCATTCGCCGGGAGTTCGCGCGCTGCTGGACGCCGGGTTTGTTTCGCTCTTCCGCCGCTTCTCTGGAAGGCAGTTCGACCATGGCACGGTCCCACCCAAGTGACAGACCAACCCGTGAATCCGCAACGTGGGTGGAGAGTTAACGCTGAGCTTGTTGGTGGATAACAAACCTAGTTAGTAGTGAACCTAACCAGCCAACCCTTCCTGTGTGAGGCGGACAACGGTGATGTTCAATGTCAGAAGTGACAACACAGGCTCTCTGGAACCGGGCCTGTTCTCAGAATCTTGCCCGCCAGCACACCAGTGAGGTCTGATTTGCCAATTTTCCCACGTTCATCGATGGCAGATCGACCACGACATGTGATTGTGAGTTTTTGTCATCTTCTTAGCTTGGCTCGTGAGCTGGTTACTTATGTCATCGTCAAGACAGCCATCCAAGTTCCAGAGCAAACTCCAAAACACTTCACTTCGTTTCTTGACCAGCAAACACGACAAGCGAATTTGCATTTCAAAAATAGATGTATTTTAGCAACATTGATTTGAACATTTCAACATTCCACTATTTGCCTAATTCAGTATAATCTGGTGGGTAATCTTGATTTTTAACGTAGTTAACAATGCACACCAAGCGTTGGGTATATCCAACATTCACAAAACAATTTTTCAAACAAATTCATTCAGAAGTTAAAGCAAGAAATTTGGCAACAATTTCACCAGCTTTAGTAAAGTCTCACGGTGGCTGTAGTTTAAAGATAAACTTCACCAGCCAAAACGCAGTCATTTTCGCATTCAACACAATCACATTCAAGTGATCACAAAAGCCCTTGACCTGTCTTTCTCACCCATTCTTTAAAGTCATAAAATGGATATCTCAGGATCAGTATCACTATCCAAAGAGAAGGAGCCAATAAGCTTATCCGTGGATCCAGAACTTCTAAGACAATCTGACCTGACTGGATGAACACCATGGCACCCAAAATCTGAGTATAGCTGGGTCTGGCCGCAGCCTAAACATAAGTAAATGCACCCAGGCCACTTTGCATCGGCAAAAATCTTAATAAGCCCGGGGGGGTGCCCAGGGCGTCCAGGGCGCCCGGCGCTTAAAAAAAAAAGAGTCCCTGTACGGAGTACGGCCACTCTTGTCTATTTCCGGGCCAGGGGCGTCGGGATCTTATGGTGGCGCCCGGGCCGCCCGGGGCCTGTACGGGGGATTTGCCGATTTGGCACCCAGACTGGGCCTAATATAATCAGTTCACTTTATTTGTATTAATGATTTTTCTTTTGATATAATTGTACTCCGTACTCCGTAGAAGAGGAGGAATCAATTTGTGATCAAAAAATATTCCTGATCCAGAGGTAATTTTTTAAGAGATCCACTTAACTAACTTAGTTGTTCCTGATCCGGATTACTTAGCGCAAGCGACTCGCTGGTATATCCTCTCGCTTGCCCCGCCTGGCAACGATCAGGTAAGGAGAATAGGAGGGAACCCAGAACCACCTTATCTGCACTTTAGCTAAGGGAACTAGAAATATTTGTGTCCTGTACTCTGTACGGAGTACTGCCTTCTCCTATATTTCCCTCAAAAGGTTGTTGAATTCTTTAAAAAGTGTCCTGGCTTTAACTCATGAGCCTTCCTGAAGCATGGTTCTAACAGTGAAGATCAATTCGGTACAAATCAACTCAACCCTGGTTCGTCAAATGAACATCTGATTGACCCCCTACTGGAGAAAAATTGCTGTTTGTTAGCGCCCTTTGAAATGCATAACCTTCCCTGCCTATGTTTGTTATTCTTCACAGTTGCATACACCTCTCTTCGACAGTAGAAGCGACAAAATGACACGTCAATTGAAATTGCCTCGGGGTGAGACAAGGCTGAGATACCCAAGAATGGCGGTGTGAGTGACGGTATGGTTTTCGTCGAAGCAGATCGGAATTGGGGGACCGCAATCAGGACGTTTCCTCACTGGCCCTGGACTCAGAAGCCCTGCAAGCGGCTTGCGCCTCGCAGCTTGGGCGCAGGGAGGTTTTGGTCTTTTGCCACTGTAGCACAAGGCTCCAGTCTTCTTAGCTGACCAATGGGGTGACTTGAGCTCTTGCGTCACAGCTGTTGTCTAATATGTCCGTTAAAGACAACAAGGCGGCTCAGAAGGCGATTGCTCATTCGGATCAGCTCCAAAAGAAACTGATCTGGAACTTCTCTCTTCTTCTTGGGTTTCTCTCGGAGAAACAGACTGCATTGACTGCGGATGCATGTTTGTCGAAGACAATTTCCTCTACCACAGGGATTGCACCGACTCACCATGGCGAGTTTAGGACCTATTTGCTGGGACAACTACAAGGACATTTTGGAGGACTTATACCTACATCAAAACATGAGCCTCAAAGAGGTGCGGACGACGATGATTCCGAAGGGGCTGGAAGCGACGTACGGATCCTTTATGACAAACGAGCCTACCTACCCTCAACTGACTTTGAAAAGGGAGTGTCAATACGAGGCTCAGTTCAAAGAATGGGGATTCCGTAAGAAGTTGAAGAAGGAGGAATGGAGGATCGTGGGTTACAAGACACTAAAAAGAAAAAGAGAGCAAAAGGAGACAGAAATGCTCCTGAACAAACGAGTCATCTGTCCAAAGAAGTTCAAAAGGCAATGCTCCCGATATATGAGACTGTCGGAAATGATGGGCATAACCAATGAAGGTAAATATGAAGGCGCCTTTAGCTAACTGATCTGACATACCTTTCCGATCTAGGACCACCACCAAAAACCCCCGATGGAGTAAAGCTTCGAACACCACAGACAGAGGCCGCACCACAGGAACTCGCCTTGATACAATCCCCGGCTTTGTCAGGCTCATTTGGTTTTTCTGGGAGTTTTGACCCTTCTTCAATCATGCAGCCATGTATCCAAAAGCTCGCTATACTGCCATGTGCTGAGCTATTGTCTATTCTGAGAGCAAATGGTGGGGGGTTGTCGTTTGTGATTCCTTTTCCCTTAGACCTGCATATAGTTGAAGTGTATACTGACATGGCCAGGTAGCAACTTATAACAGCGTCTTTACAAGGACTGTTGACCCGCTGACAATCCAAGCGTGTTCGAAAGGACTGGACCAAAGTGTACAAGAAAAACGTAGCCTAGGCTTGATCAACCAGGCTATGGAAGCCATGAACCCTGCGCATCGCAGTCAAACAGCAGTGGAGGAGGCCTTCCGGCTCTTTGTATATCTGGCTGCAAACAAGCTAATTAACATCGATGATGAACAATACGAAGCCCTGTATGGCCAACTCCGAAGCTACTTCCCCCCAGCTGCTTGGAAGTGCATGTTCTCTATAAGAAGCCCAGCTGTTGAAGCACTTGCTGAAAGCCTCTTCCCTCTTGCTGTAAAGGCTGGAGATGCCGTCACGGTGCAGGAAATACTGCAACATACTACAATAGACCCCGACACACGGATCGACTTACCGGACTTACAAACTCCGCGGATCGGCTTAACGAACTTACAAACTCCGCTTCAGTTTGCATGTACGCAAGGGTTTCTGGAGCTCGTGAGAGTGTTATTGGACGCTAGAGCGGATGTCAACAAGTTTCCTGCTCTTTCTTGTGCTTTAAGAGTTCGTTTCGCCGGCGATCATGGCGCTGCATTGGTTAAAATTCTTTTACAGGCTGGGGCTAATGTCAACCCTGCAACTGGCGATTTCCCGCTCTCAGTAGCTGCTGCTAATGGGGATGCTCTAGCAGTCTCACTTCTTCTTGATGCAGGCGCCAATGTGAATCCTCTGTTTAAAACGCCTCCATTAGTACATGCTCTTAGGTTTTCCCTTAATAACGTTGAAAATGTCACTGCTGTCGTTCGCCAGCTCCTAGAGGCTGGAGCGATGATAGATGGGCTAATGTGGAACGTTGATCTGCCCGAGGAGGAGGAGGAGGATAATTGGGATACTGTGCTGGAATTAGCAGCAGATCGTAATGGAGATATCGAAGTAATCAGCCTTCTCATGGAATACGGAGCCCCCGTATCTGATAGAGTTATGGAAATTGCGAGCTCGGATGGGAACAATGACGTGTTGCAGCTTTTGCTTGAGCGCGGAGTGCGACCTCCACGCGAATTTGATTATTTGACCGAGGAAGTGGCAAAGCTATTTATGCAATACGAACCATGGAATAGTGTGCAAGCGCTCATATACGCCGCTTACACTGGGGACAATGACCTTATCAAATCGGTTTTCGAGGCTGGAGCACCCGTTACTCCATCAGCGCTGGAGGGAATGATCGGAGAAGTGGACAATGCAATGGTAATAGCCTTCCTGAACGCTGCAGCAGATGAGCGTAAACAGGATTGTTTCATGGCTGTCCTATGTAAGGCCATCCTAGTCAAAGATGCGGGCCTTATTGAAGCGTTACATGCACTAGAGGGAGAGTTTGAACTTCATAGTGCTTTTCGGTTGGATCCAAATTCCGACATGCTGCCCAAGAGAACTGCGTCGGTCTATTTCGCGCGCTTATTGGCCCTAAATCTCGGTTTCGGCCAAACGCCATCGAACATCTAAAAGGATCATTAATCGAAGCGATCTTGCGCGAAAGCAGAGATGTTATCGAGATCCTCTTACGGACATGCCCTATAGAAATTTTGGGGGATGGCCCACATTTACTCGCAGCCGCAATAAAAAAGAGAAATACAGAGCTTTTCCACCACCTATTGAGAAGCGGTGCGGCCGTGAATGAGATTAAGCAGCAGGGATTGAAGGAAGATGTAGAGCACCGAACAGTCCTCTCCGAAGCTGTTGACACAGGCGATTTTTTGATTATCCGTGAACTCATCTATGCTGGAGCAGATCTAAATGCAAAAGGACTATATTCAGACAGAACACCGCTATCCTTGGCAGTTGAAAACGGAGACGTTGCCATTATAAATATCTTGATAGAAGCCGGCGCTGATATCAATGCCCCGCATGCGATGCTTTCAGGATCTGGCGCGCTTTTCGAGGCCGTCTGGAAAGGCAGCCTCTTGCTTGTCCAGAAATTGCTTGACCACGGGGCCAACATAGATGAGACAGCACTTGTAGCAGCAGTTTTTAGGCCAACTTCTATACTTCTGCTGCTTTTACAGACTCATCAGGCTCGCTATCGAATCATCCCCCATGGCTATGGTTGTGAGGCTCTCCAGTTAGCTATCACAGATAATCAAAGAGACAAGACCGAGGCATTGCTCAAATTTGGGGTTCAAGTGAATTGGATTGCTAGGGCCAAACCCGGTCTCAAAGGCTATTCGTTCTTGGAGGCTAAACTTCACTACGGGTTATCAGCCCTTGGTGTTGCCGTGGAAGGGATGGGCCATATCGATCCTTTCATTGTCACATTAATCCTTAATTCCCCGAATTTGAAAATCAATGCACTTGCAAAGACACAGCCCTCCAGAACGGGGCTTGATCTGGCTATCGAGCAGAATAGTGTTCTGGCGGTTGGAGAACTAATCAAGCTTGGAGCGGATGTGAACAAGGCTGCTACCCAGGACCTTCGCCGCACACCTCTTCAATTAGCCGCAGAAACGAGCAGCTTTGATATCGTCCAATTACTCCTGCACCACGGAGCCAAAGTCAATGCTCCCGCCTTCATAACATATGGCGCTACTGCCCTCCAATTGGCCAGCATTCGAGGTAATATTGAGATGGCGCAGTTGTTGCTGGAAGCAGGGGCTGAAGTTAATGCCTTACCCGCAGAAGTCGGAGGAAGGACGGCGATTGAAGGCGCGGCAGAACATGGACGTATAGATATGGTGATGTTCCTTCTAATGAGTGGTGCCGATATCATGAGCTCCGGTCGTGTGCAGTACAAACGCGCAAGGGAATTTGCTTTGCGAAACGGCCACTTGGCTATCTGTCGGTTACTTGATACATTTGCTGACCCACAGGATGCTGGAATATGAGTCCAAGACGATGTGATATTTCTTTTCTCAAAAACTAAGGGCGTGTGTGAACATATATATAGCCTTTCTAAGATCTCCGTTGCTATTTCCAATATTGCATGCAGAAAAATGCATAGTAGTAATTCCACAAGCGCTATGCTCCTGCATATATACTTCGTGAGCAAGCAATTATTTTTGGCACTGGGGGTGTGCCGGGAACCCTTTCACATTCTTATCGTGTCTTCGGCGGATATGCATGTCCAAATTGTCTTTTCGATTGAAGGGTCGGTGGCATCCTTCCACCGGACACGGATACGAGTTGGCTTGTACATGGATGCTTCTGACGTGCCGAATCAGATCCTCCGTTCGCTGGAACGTTCCTTTGTATTTACAACCGTTCCATCCGCACGTAAAAGTGCCATTGCATGATTTTCCGTGTCCTCTAATACCCTTTCGTTAGAACAAACGAATGGAGGAGTACATAAGGCACTAGACTTGCCTTTGCTGGACATCTTCGGTGTGCGGAACTCGCTTTGATGATAAGGTATTGATGGAAGCTGAAGACTCCACGCCGCCCAAGTCGTAACTAGCTATGGACAATGCCTTACATTGTCCCTTTTCGGTGCCTTCAATATCTTGGCTAGTATTGTAGGAAGGTGGCACGCCGCCACCTATTACGGTTCCGCTAGCAAACCCATCAGGCCCTGCAGCACCGTGTACTCCCCAGATACCGCTTTGGGCTCCGGCGAAAGATGGGTTGACCGTATAAGCTGGGGCAATCGAAGGATGGACAGGAAAGCTGAAGTCATCGTAGAGGTTCTCTGTCGCCTGAGAAGAACCGAGCTGTGAAGTCCAGTTCACTGGGGAAATGCCTGATGCTTGGTTGATGTGGTCCTGATTGCTGCGTGTAGTCTCCTGCGACATTGAATACATGCTGGAAAGGAGTATATTCTGGGAAGTCGCCGTTCCGAATTGGACGTTGGAAGTCATCTAGAGTTGCACAGCTTAGTAGAGCGAAACAAGGAGTAGCACTGAGGTCACGGAGAGTAGTGGTGAGAATACATACTTTAGGCCGTCCGGCAATTTATATCTCGGATGCAGGCTTTGCAATAGATTGGCCTCAGCAGATGTGCTGGCTTGCGGCGAGGGCCATTGGATTCGGACCTCCATGGTAGTTGGGGGTATTTAAATATTTTGTTACTGCAATATTAGTGTCGCTGTCGGTTTTGGTTGCTTGAGCCGAAGTTATCAACAGCCTGCCTGAATGGAATAAGTAACAATTGATACGCAGCGCCTTCAGGATCTGGGCAGCCGTCCAATCATCGAGACAGATTTTAGTAGCCGCGAATGGTGGAGCCGGATTTTGGCAGCTACCAATCATCAAGCCGTTCTTTTGGGATCAGATGAACGTGTATCCAGACACTAGTCTTTGTGTAGTTTAGCTTGGACCTTTCCTCCCAGTTCTGATGCCAATCTCTCGAGGTGAGCCAAGATTGAAAAGTTCAGGTTCTGGGGGGCCGTACGGAGTATAGCTTCGCATATTGGTCGAGAGCCTTACATGTCCAGCAAAAAACTGTTTTAAGCCTAGCGTGGTACTCCGTACGGAGTACAGATGTTAAAGCTTAACTAGTTATGTTGTTGTTAAAGTTTCCAATCTGACGTCCAGCGCTTGATTTTGGTTTTTCGTTAGCCTCGATGGGATCATCTCGAAGTCAGCCCTCTTGTGCTTCGACGAGGGCAGATCCTCGTCGGATCCTATCACCGCCTTTCACTGCACATGTCAACGTGGATGACGGCAGAGGCGCGTTCTTACTGAGGAACGTCACCTTACTTCCCTTGAGGCTCCCTAGCTTACGCCTCAAATTGCCTTATGCCAGCCGCTTCATGATCTCGTTTTGGCTTGTAGAAACCTCCAGAAGAGATAAAATCTTCCCAAAAGGCCTGCCTCCAGCGCTACTCCGGGCCTAGTACGAATGTTGCATTATGGGACAATCCAGATTATCTCTTGATTACTAGAGGTAACTAATTACTCCGTACTTATCGCGGCAAAGACTTTCTGGGGCACACCTCTATACTTAATAAAGGCAAAATAAATAGTAATTGCACAATTCTCAAGCTGCTATGAGATGGATGGCGAACTCATTACATATTGATATATGGTCAGACGTGAAAGAACAAGATATCCTTAGCTAAACTGCTAGGCTGGAGGAATAAGTAATGCTTGTGGGGCTTCATTCGACACCCTCTAGCGCCGCAAGCTCATCCAGCAGTTGCACGGTCTCGCCTGGATTCGAGACCCACGCTGTCGTGCACGCGAGCCGAGCCTAAACAGAACCTTGATTTAGCTTGGTAGCTTATGCGCTTGCGATGGCACCATCGTCATACCTTGAAATCGTTGGCTCCGGCAGACAGGAATTGATCGCCGATATGCAGTGTCTTGGACCTATCAATGCCACCGAAGAAGCTCTGGCAGCATAGCACCCCCCAGGACTTGTCTCCTATATCGACGAAGACGTCACTGCCGCCGTTGAACGCGCAGAATGGCAGCCGTCGGCCAACAGGAGACGTTTCAACCCGCTGCTGCGCAACCAGGACCGTCTCTTCGAGCTGCTCCCGGTGCATCTTATGGCCCTGGAGTGGATATATCCCTACCGCTCGCTCCTTTCGAAGAATCGACGCCGGTAGGTTGAGATTCGACACGCAGTCACGCAGCGCAGCCTCGGCTACATCGAGTAATTCTTTGATGTCCCGCTCGGTCCAGCCTTTCATCTCATCCAACAACCACTGGCTGCGTGGCACCCATTTCAGCCGATGAGGGGAGCTAGGATCGAATTCGAACATAAAGTTGCTCTCACCGCCAAGGATTATCAGACATTTCTTTTGGGCAGGTGTCAACTCGGTGGTGCTGTGGACCATGTCCAGCAGGCCATGGAGTCGTTCATAATACTTGTCTGCGCTGGTATATCCAGCTGCAGTCACGATGCCCACTTGCTTATCTTGTCTTAATAGGCGAATAACGCGGGATATAACTTCATTGTCAGGCGTCAACGAAGCGCCATCTTCATAAAGGGTGACGTCTCCATCGAATGTAATCAGCTGCACTTGGCTGCGATGGACAAGGCCCATTAGCTGGGCCGTATTCAATGTCAGGCGGATATCGTTGAACGACGGCGGCACAAACCGTCGACTGCTGATAAATCGTTTCTTATCTTGATACTTGAATGCCTCCTCGAGAAGCAGAGGGGTGAAAAATGTCCCCACGGAAGGAATCAGCATGCCCAGTGTAGAACGGCCATTTCGGCCTGATAATTGATGTTCAACTGTCCGCTCAGTCAGCAGCATAGCACTCTATCATTCAGGGGGGTTGGTACTATATATACGCACTGTGTTCGTTCACAAGATGTTCGACGTCTCGCATAATCTCCACATATCGATTGTGGGTTCGCTCTGCAATATGAGCAAGGTTTTGGCTGTGTTCCTTGTATGCAGCAGCCGGCTGGGAGTGCAGCACAAAGGGAACAGCAAGTAATCCCTGAGAGATAGGCTTAGCATAGATCCCCGGAGTAAAGCAAACGGTGAATACTGTACCTTAATCCATTCGATCTGGTTCCCAATACTACATGCATCAATGGCTGCAGGTCTCCCAAAGAGCCGCCACTTCTCCCGGGGCTTTTTTTACTTACAAGTTGGTCTCGCCGATGAGACTTTTGAATGGTTATGTCTCGTCAGCCACGGTTCAAGGGCGGGCAGATAACCACAAGGCTCACCTTCAGGGCATCTGTTTTTTGGTAGTATTCAGTAAGATAGTTACTTTTGACATACTCAGGGTCAGAGAGTTACTCACACTCCACCCGGTACCGGGTCGTCATTTTCGGCGATGTTTGGACAGACCGATACGGAGGTGATGACAGCTACAGCCGCGAACAACCGGATTTTGACAGAGGCCAGAGTTGGCTCCCGATCTTTGCAGTCTTGCGACGTTGGTTCGGAAAACGATACAGGTTGGAATCATTCAAGACCGATGATTGGGATTTACGCGCAAAAACAGGCGTTGGCATGGGAGAGCACCCACCCACCTGTTGCTCGTCATCGGTCTTGTGACACGCCACCTGTTCCTGGTGCGGCCAAACTCGTGCCCAACGTCGCCGAGCCCGCTGAATTTCCCGACCAATCACTAGGGAAATTCTACGGACCTGGACGGAGTATCGGATCGAGCGCTTTGATATTGTTGTCAATTGATGATGGCAGCTATTTCATGGTCTACGGAGTACATCAGTCCGCAACTACACCGTGAATGCAAGCTAATTCATGTAAAGTACATACACACAACTCTTTTAGTCACTGTGTTTTAAAACAGCCCAAACCTACCACGAAGATTCTGCTCAATCCTGTTTGGAATTTCACATCTGGTAATATCACTGTCGAATCCATCGATCGCTTAATTGCTGGATCAGCGGAGAAATCAGCCTTGTCTCCTTTGGCGTCCTTGCAGCTCTACATGAACACGAGTTAAAGGTGTCAAAATTACTTTCGTGCTCGGACAAAATGTCAATATTAGTTATTTACTGCCGATGTTTTGGACAGTTTGGTCATCATATTTCTCCCCTAAAAGTTCCATCACCCGTTGAAGTGTAGGCCTCGAGGACTCTTCCGCTTCTCCCAGCATGTCCACTGCGCGCCATGTGAACAGTCTTTCCCCAGGCTGCTCATCTGCCTTAGTTGAAGGCCCTCTGTGTCTTACCCAGAAACATCGGAGTTGAAGCTGATCGCTCTGCAGTTGAATCTGCAGCTTCTTTGTGCGACAACGTGCTGGAGAGTAAGCAGTCAGCTCGCCTTGCTGGGGAAACGTCGGCTGCCAGGGTAATAAATAAACGTCATCCTGTTTTGCAGCTGGCGATGGAGCAAATTCATTTTCATCGGTTGATTCTTCTTCCACGAAGGCTTGAGATCCGGTATACCGAGAGATCAGAGTTTCTGAAGCACCAGCACTCGCGGAACCTTTGACTAGTGAAGGGACCAAATAAACAAGATCCAAAGTAAAGAGGTGGATAATCAAATCGCGCACATCCTCACGCAGTCCAAACCGGAAGGGCGACTGCTGCGCTGGGAAGTGGGCAAGATTCGTAACGAGTTCGAACTCAGATCCAAGGCCGTTTGGGTTGACATTGGTCGTGATTCGTACTCTGAACACGGAGCCTTGGGAAATAAGATTGCAACTGATGATCGACTCGGACGGGTTGATCAGAGTGTCTATGAGCCTTTCAACGGAAGATACTGTCAAGGTTTGCCGAGAGGAGCCGGCGCGGCTTTGCGGACGTTTCATCAAGGGGCATAGAGTGTAACTGCATTTCAAACCAGCGGACCGTAACGTCTTTGATAGAGTTCCAAAAAACGATGTAAACCACTGGTAATGCGATCTATGCTGGAAGTAGCAAAGAAGGGGCCGTATTATGTTATATTCGGGGGCCGGTCTCTTGTTTGGAGTCACTGGCGGCGGCACACGTGTTCGCCGATGGTGATTTTTCCGATGGGCATAAGAAAGGAGGATGCGGAAGGATTTGGCAACACCTTCGGCCAAAAGATTATCCAAGGGCTCCAACCCGCCAATCTCTGGAAGCGCTTCGTCTAATTCGACCAGGTCAACAAATATTTGTTTGTTATCGTCTGCTGGGAACTTGATAAGATCGCGTCTGATTTCAACTCCGTGCTGGAGCAGAACACGAGCTTCCCGGTTCAGTTCATAGAACAGCTCTTCTTCATACAGGCTATCTCTGGCTTCGCGGATTCGACCATCTAGGCATTGATCATCGAGTTGCTTAGATATCGCTGGCATAGTCAATCCCAGAGTTTGATCTCCCCGTTGAACTCGCACTCGAACGAACCGTGGGGGCTTCAATTGAATTCCACGGTCCAAAATCAATCTCCCCGCCTCCCCTTTTCGCAAAGCAGCCAATCCTCGATCCCGAAAATTTTGTGTAGATTCCAGGAATCCAAAGTGAACTCCTAGTGTCTGTCTCTCTCGGGGCAGCCTACACACCTTCCATCCCTTTTCTTTGATCTTCAACACCTCAGACCAGTACTTTGTTTCAGCTGCGATGTCCTCCTCCAGCCTCTGCGCCGACTGGAGTAACTTGTTCGCCGCTGCGTCAAAGCTCTCCAACTTCCATCCACGTGACACAGCATCGACATCTCTCTTCTGCGTTTCCGATTGTTCTGGTGGTTTTATATGGTCCGCTCCGAGGGATCCCAGCGGTACTTTTTGTTTAAGAAGCGGAGACATGGACGTTTCCGCCTGTCGAGGGGTATGCTTGGATAGAAGCAGGGAAACAAATTCAAGCGCATAAGTCGCCTCCATGTGGGCATTCCTGAAGCAAGGCAGGGAGTTAGTATATGGATCTCTGTGGGCTCAGAACACAACGAACATGGCGAATTGTGAAATCTCCAGCCGGCTTTTGAATAGCTTTTCTTCTCTGTTTTCTTCCTCATCCTCGCCCCTTTTGACATCTACGGCTTCAGCCTCTCCGTCTCCCACTGCCCGAGCGGCTTCAATCTCAGCTAGAAGACTCGCTTCAGTGACATCTCGAAAAGAACCCTTTTGGGCGTTAATCTGAGCGATTTTGACGGCCAGGTCATCCTCTCGATTAGCTTTTTGTCGCGCCGGCCGTAGCGGCAAGGTGAAGCTATTCGACATATCCGCAGGCAAGAAAGCACACTGAAAGACCAAGCGAAAGATTATCTCATCTCCATCCGTTGGACAGAAAGATAGCTTCTGCCATTGCCATCGTCCCGAGGAAGCTCCGAATGCGATGAAGGTTATTTAGCTCACTGCACGTGATCTTCACCGCGGCTAAACCCCAATCTTGGCGGTCGACGCGCTTCAACTTCCCAACGCGTTGGCTTCGAAGCTTTTCAGCCTCCTCGATCTCTGAACGAAAACACCTGCAGCTTTGGATTTCAAATTTTTGTGTCAACCTTTTCTTTTTTCATTTTTAATTTTTTTTTTTTTTTTTTTTTTTGTTTATCATTTGTTTATCATACCCCGTACGGAGTACTCCGTAATCTGTGCTGCGGTTCTGTAGAATCTCCGGCAGCGTGTACTTTTCCAGCATGCATGGACCTTGGAGTTTGATATGTTCAATTGATTCTATTGGAGGGCCACAGTTGGCGTTGCTCAACTCCGCAACCTGATTATCCCCTCGTCCGTCCCTGTTGTGCAAATTAGCTTGCGGAAAGGCTAGGCTCAGAGTGAGCGGGAGCGGGCGGGGGTGTTGGACATTTTTAGTGGTTTAGCAACATTTTAGTTGGAACCGTGCATTGAGCCGCTAGTTTCTATTTAGTTAGTTTGCAGCTTCCCGACGCAGATCTCTCTTGATCTGATGCAAGCTCGTCCTCTTTTCTGACCTGTAAGCTGGGAGGGTTGAGAGAGGGGAGAGCGAGGAAGGGAATAAGAGCGCCTGAATGGAATGGTATACGTGGTTCCTATGGAGTATAGCTTCTATCCATGCTTAGTGGGCTAACTCGCCTCGAGACCGTGCTTGCTTGCTTCTTTAAGCACAAAGACTGCCCACCTAGGTTCGTGCAGGTCAAAGCAGCTTTTGCAATAACTACCTCATTATTCCTGACCTATCACCCCTTGCTTAATTGAAATAATCTCCCAATGGCTTCTGTACCTGAACCGGAAATTGACCAGCCTACGGCAGATCTCATTGTTCAACTGCAACTTCAAGATGCCGACCTTTACTTTGAATCCGCTAAAGGGAAGTCTCGCGAGCCTACAGACGAAGAGTTGGCATTCCAGTTGCAGACTGAGGAATTTAAAAATGCTTCCCAATTCTTTGTGGATAGACGAATGGCTATGAGCTTCGCAACCGCTGTTCAAGTTGATGGGCCAATTCTGGTTGATAACTTTGTGGCCGAAGAGAATGCGATGAGAGATCGGGAAATTGCTCGTTACTGCGAGGAAAACGGATCCCCTGTGGCTGCTGCAAAGGACCGCCAGTCAAACTCGGAACCAATAGCACTAGATGATGTACAAACTCCAGATCTTATATGTGACTGGCCCCGGAGGCCACTGCCCCATCAGTGGCGTAGAAACAACCAGTTCAGAGAGTGATGAAGCCGAATCGTCTACCTGGGCAGCCCGACGAACCCACCAGGGACCACCATCAATGCGTCGCTGCGTCGCTTGCAGAGAAGAAACCGAATTTGTCAGGGTGGCACGTGTACCCTGTGGCCATGAGTATTGTCGTTCCTGCCTGGAGGATCTCTTCAAAGCCTCAATGAAGGACGAATCCCTGTTCCCTCCGCGCTGCTGCCGACAGCCTATTGTTATCAATATCGCTCGCATATTTCTCACAAACGACCTCGTGCAAAGGTACGAGAAAAAGAAGATTGAGTTTGAAACTCCAAACAGAACATACTGCTACTCTCCTAGGTGCAACGCCTTCATCGACGCATCTCACATTGAGGGTGAAGTAGCCACATGTCCCGAATGCGGATCCACAACTTGTACGAGCTGCAAGGGGCGAGCACATACAGGAGATTGTCCGAACGATACCGCAATGCAACAGCTCCTAAGTACCGCGCAGGATAATGGATGGCAGCGCTGCTATTCCTGCTGGCGAGTGGTAGAACTGGATCATGGCTGCAATCATATGACGTGGGTAGTCCCTCTTTTTTTTCTTGCCTCTGATATTAACTAGGATGGCGATAGCTGTCGTTGCGGTGCGCAATTTTGTTATAACTGTGGAGAGCGCTGGAAAGACTGTGCGTGTGAACAATGGAATGAACACCGTCTTCTTGCGCGTGCATATCAAATAATTGACCGAGAACAAAACATTCCCCTTGACGCTGCTCCTCAAGACCCTGATGACCGCCAACCGGAAATCAATGAATCCCAGTTAGACATCAATGGAGCTGAACCGGAAACACATGAGCTGCAGCCAGATCAAGGGCCTCAAGCAACAGTAACCCCAGAGCAAGGAAGGCACGCAACCTTTGGCCAGACAGCAAGAGAAATCTTGGTTGCAAGAACAATGCAGGAGCTCCGAGAAAATCATGAATGCAGCCATGTCAGATGGAATTATGTACGTGGCGCTCATGTATGCGAGGAATGCTCCGATCGTTTGAGCAAGTATATCTTTGAATGCCGTCAATGCAGGCTCCAGGCCTGCAACTGGTGTAGAAGAAACAGGCTCTAATAAGTACACCCTAATAGCACATTATTAATAGCTTTTACCCATGAATGTTGCTTCTGGTTATAAAAACACACACAGAAAGCGAGTGAATTCCATTAATTAAAGCATTATACTCAATCCAATAACATGGTAGCACATGTGGGGAATCACAGCGGCCCTTGCTGGTGGCGTGGATCCTGACGACCACTAGCTGCGCAGATTTTGAAATTATCTCCTCCACAACTCAAACACCAGAATGTATGACCAAGTCCAGGTCAAGTTGGCTGTCAATGTTCTTCAAGTAGCGCCCAACAATATTCTTTTGGAGTTGCGATGCGAAGTCTTGACTGTGATTGCAAGCCTGAGGCAAAAACTCACCATTTCTTCAGATGGGTGCTTTGATAATTGGTGCTCAGGAGCCTCAGAACTTTGCAAACATGGATACTAGTAAGGAGAAGATGCACAGGGTGGCACCCGTCACTGGATCCACTCAAGAAGGCTGATCCTTGAACTAGCGGATCCACCAAAGTCATTCCTGGGAATGACATGTGGGTGATTTGCGAAGTGATCAATGAGTTGAATCAGATCTCTTGCTGGAAGCCAGTGGCAATCTTGTCTACAAGTTGTATATAGTTGCCAGAATATCAGATCTTTTACCTCACATACTCTTTTCGACATATATTCCTCCTAGAGATTCATTGTCATGCTGATCCACACATACAATCCTCACATAAACAGTTCTTTAATGGTATTTTAGACTCAAGCTGATGCCTCACCAGCCGCCAGGCTTTTTTCCTGATTAAGACAGATCCTACCTCATTAGACAGACACAGAAGTTCCTAACCAGGGCTGTCTGAAACATAATACTAGGGGAATTTTGAATTCAATGGTTTTTGCATTGTGGGATACTTAACGATAGACGGCTATTATAAATACAATATTTCGGGTTTCACGATTTCATCCCTAACACAGCCAGCGGCTTGAAAATAACAAGGGCTTGCGGGATACCAGCAGCCGTTCTCCACACCTTTACAACTGTTCCCCATCGCCAAAACTTCCGGAGACCTATAACAATGGTGAGGTAGTTCAAACTTAGCTGTTGGTATTGGCAAATATGGTACTCCGTACTCCGTACAGAGTATATACTCTGCAGATGGGTGATGTTTCACCAGGAACTCTTCACCTCCTTAAAACTCCTTTTACTGTTCCAATACTCTGTACTCC
This sequence comes from Coccidioides posadasii str. Silveira, assembly GCF_018416015.2. Lineage (NCBI taxonomy): Eukaryota > Fungi > Ascomycota > Eurotiomycetes > Onygenales > Onygenaceae > Coccidioides > Coccidioides posadasii. The sequence continues at coordinate 7,489,777 of NC_089408.1, read as the reverse complement.
GTAGTGAGCGCCTTAATTCTCGTCTTCCGTGGTTGAAGGTTGGATTGGAAGCTTTCGGGAGCAAAGGCGGCGGTGGCTGACTAGGCCGTTCCTGGATTAGCGCTTCTGCGGTCCTGGGTTACCGCCAAGAGCAGCAATGACATCACTATTACATAACTTCACTAGCCACTCACCGGGCGCAGGGGTGGGGCTGGATTGCCAAGAACGCGAGACGGATCGCGACCGTCGAGGCAGCGCAGCGCAGGGCAGCGAGCCGAGCGGGCGGGCTGGCCGGTTGCGGCATATAATGTCAATTAACCAACTGGCTCATATCAATCCTGTCGCCTCTTCTTTTCCCCCACTGTCGCGCTGAAAAATTCTGCTGCTTTTCCACATCGTCACTTCGAGAGCAGAACAGGCAACTTCGAAGGTTCGGCCCCAGGCTTGTTTCCGGTCCACTTCACGTGAATCAGTGGGGAGCTTCGTCCAGGTTTAGGTCAATTTCGCCCTGTTCACCCCACTGCTCCCATCCCTCCCCGACTCCCAGAGCTCCTCCTCCACCCGCCAGCGCAAACATCCCTTATCAACAGTCGCAATGGCTTCCTACGACCCTCCCGGACGTCTGCCGGTGCCTGTACCCAAACGACGCCGTGTTGCCATCCTCACCAGCGGCGGCGATGCCCCAGGAATGAATGGCGTCGTCCGTGCCGTGATCCGGATGTCCATACATTGCGGGTGCGAGGCGTATGCGATCCATGAAGGCTACGAAGGCTTGGTACAAGGAGGAGAGTTGATCCGGCGCATGCATTGGGAGGACGTGCGTGGCTGGCTATCTCGTGGTGGCACTCTCATTGGTTCCGCACGGTGCATGTCGTTTCTACAGAGAGAAGGCCGCTTGAAGGCCGCAAAGAACATGGTCACAAGAGGAATTGACGCTCTTATCGTCTGTGGTGGAGACGGCAGCTTGACTGGTGCTGATGTCTTCCGATCTGAATGGCCTGGCCTGCTGGACGAGCTCGTCAAGGAAGGAGAACTTACCGCCAACCAGACTTCCCCGTACAAAACCCTGAATATAGTTGGCTTGGTGGGATCAATTGACAATGACATGTCGACTACCGATGCTACCATTGGGTGCTATTCCTCCTTGCATCGTATTTGCGAGGCCGTCGACGAAGTCTTCGACACTGCCGCCTCCCATCAGCGCGGCTTCGTCATCGAGGTCATGGGCCGACATTGCGGCTGGCTTGCACTCATGTCTGCTATCAGCACAGGCGCTGATTGGCTCTTCATCCCTGAAATGCCTCCCCGTGATGGCTGGGAGGACGATATGTGCGAGATTATTACACAGGCACGTTAGGATCTCCCATTTGCCTGCCAGGATGTACTAACTTGGCGAATAGAACCGCCGGCGAGGCAAGCGGCGAACAATCGTCATCGTCGCCGAAGGTGCTCAGGATAGAAGTCTGAATAAAATCACCTCGGATGCAGTCAAGGCTATTCTTAGCAACAGACTCAAGCTCGACACCCGCGTCACTGTCTTGGGGCACACCCAGAGAGGTGGTCCGGCCTGCGCCTATGACAGGTGGCTCGCCACTCTTCAGGGCACCGAAGCCGTTAGAGCCGTCCTCGAAGCCACTCCCGACTCCCCATCACCAATTATCACAATTCGCGAAAATAAGATCGAGAGAGGGTCTTTGATCGACGCTGTCGCCGCGACAAAAAAGGTTGCAAAATGCGTTGCCGAGAAGAGATTTGAGGAGGCCATGCAACTCCGGGATTCCGAATTTAAAGCCTATCATAGAGCCTACATTAACACGACTACTCCCCATCACCCGAAAATGCTGCTTCCCCAGGAGAAGGTGCGTCTCCACATCCAATTTTTTGTTGCTAATCCCCGCTAACGCTTGTCGTATTATAGAGAATGCGCATTGCGATTATCCACGTCGGTGCACCTGCTGGGGGAATGAATCCAGCGACCCGTGCGGCAGTGGCTTATTGCATTGCTAGAGGCCATACTCCAGTCGCCATCTACAACGGATTCCCTGGGCTGTGCCGCCACCACGCCGATAAGCCACTAGGTTCCGTCCGCGAGGTAAATTGGCTAGAATCAGATTCCTGGGTGAACGAAGGCGGGTCTGAAATCGGAACCAATCGAGGTCTCCCTTCCGAGGATATGCCCACCACTGCCTATTGCTTTGAACGGTACAAGTTCGACGCTTTGTTCATCATTGGGGGCTTCGAGGCTTTTACTGCGGCAAGTCAGCTTCGAAAGGCAAGGAAAGATTATCCATCACTAAAAATTCCAATTGTGGTCCTCCCCGCTACGATTTCCAACAACGTTCCTGGCACTGAGTATTCGCTGGGCAGCGATACTTGCCTGAACACGCTGGTAAACTTCTGCGATGTGATCCGACAATCTGCTTCCTCATCGCGCCGCCGTGTATTTGTGATTGAGACCCAAGGTGGGCGATCCGGGTACATCGCAGTCATGGCAGGTTTAGCAGTGGGAGCGTACGCAGTGTACATCCCTGAGGAAGGAATTGATATCAAAATGCTCGCCCGCGATATCGAATATCTCCGACACAACTTTGCAACTGACCGGGGTGCAAGTCATGCCGGCAAAATCATCCTCCGCAACGAGAAAGCGTCTTCCACATATACCACACAGGTCATTGCAGACATGATTAAGGAAGAGGCCAAGGGCCGCTTCGAGTCCCGGGCCGCTGTTCCGGGCCACTTCCAACAAGGAGGGAAACCATCACCAATGGACCGAATCCGTGCACTCCGCCTGGCTCTTCGCTGTGTCCAACACCTCGAGTCATTTTCGGGGCGCAGCCGTGATGAAATCGATGCCGATGAGATGTCAAGCGTTGTGATCGGAATTCGAGGTAGCGAAGTTGTATTTGGCCCAATGTCCGGTGAAGAGGGCCTCGAGGCGACCAACACAGACTGGGAGCATCGATGCCCACGCAATCAGTTCTGGATGAAGCTAAGGAATCTGGTTGACACGCTCAGCGGACGGCCTTCCGAGAGCAAGGACGGAAAGGTCAAATTGGCCGATGACGAAGGGTGGGATTCAGGAGCCGTGTCTGATCCCTGTCATTTTTGCGGGACTCCGAAAATTGCGATCGGCTAGATAATGAAAGCTTCGTCCACAGGCCAGAGAGCTTCCAGAGTGTACATAATTAACTCCCACCAAAGCGCATCTGCTGCTTTTAGTTATAGAAAGGTGGTGTCTGAAATTGGATGGCCAGCTTAGATGACCTTTTTTTCTTTTTGGAGAACAAAAGAATACACAGAAATCTTCTCTCAGAGGCCCCTCTGATAGCTAGTGAACCCCTGTTCAAAGTTTTCTATTTTCACGTTCTACGCACTAACTAACTAGTTAGTTAAGTAACTAACCAAGTTATTTTAGAGAACCTGATCTCCAGTTCATCCGATCTTGGCAGCCATCTCGTCGATTTGTGTCAGGGCAACGTGCAGAGTCCTCCATGTCCTTCTTCTCGTCGTTCATTTCTCAGTAACTATCCAGATCTACTCTTTAAATGTTAGTGGGAGATAATTATAAGGGGAATTCTCTGTCACTCATGGCAGCTCCTCCGGACTTGTGCAGTTAGGGAGGTCAGTCAGCATCTCCAGTGCCCTGGATACCCTATTAAATTGGCACATATTCATCAAGCGGAAATGGCTGGGTTTAGGAGAATGGCAGATATCCTGGCGTTGACTTTTATTAGTTTGTGAGATGGCATCCTGGTTCGATGGATGCACCCATTCCTTGGGTTCAATAAACCAGCACAAACAAGCTCTTTATGCTAAACACTGAACCAGGGACCTTCTGCCAGCTATCACTGTTTCGCTCAGGACGAACCCCTGCCTGAGAGCTTGTTAGCTCTGGTACAATCCTCTGTATGAGTTCCATGACTGCATTATGCTGTCATAGCTGATTTAAGTTGCACCCTCCCATTCTCTCTGCTTCCCTAGAGAATATCGCTGTCTCATCCGAATTCCATTTACCATGCCATTTAAGTCAGCTTGCACTGGAAGCAGGGGATGGTTGATTCCTTCAACTATGCGTGCAGCTCAAACCTCGGCGCTGGGTGCCTGGTCAACATCTGCTGAACTCTGCTGCGTGCTTCCTGCCCTACCTTCAACCTCACTTCAGGTGCGTGGTTTAGGGCTTCACAAGAGCATCCCTATTCTCTTCTTGATGAGGCTCATATAGTGCATATCTCCTCTGCTCAGTTTTCTACAATCTATACCCTACAGTTAGATTTTACTTTTTTTATTTTCACCTAGGATGAGGCTGTTTTCCTGGTCATCATCCTCAGGATGGATGGCTCAATCGCTGCTGGCTCTCGTGGGGATGCTGTCAATTGTTTCAGCTATAGATCTGAACCTCGATGATCACGGTATTTCCTCTCTAGGCTTATAGCAACCCCGTGCGTTCTAATAACAGCTTTTACTATAGAATCTATCAAACTAGCCGCCAAAACCGCCGCAACCGGAATGACCTCTTTCTACACAGGGCACCATCCGGGCGGGATCCCAGGCACGCTACCGCTCCCATACTACTGGTGGGAAGCCGGTGCGATGTTTGGCGCATTGATCGATTACTGGTTCTACACTGGAGATGACACCTGGAACGAGATGACGACCACTGCACTGCTGCACCAGGCCAGCTCCACGAAGAACTTCATGCCTCTCAACCAAACAAGCACACTAGGGAACGACGATCAGGCTTTTTGGGGGCTAGCAGCATTGGCCGCCGCCGAACGCAATTTTCCCAATCCGCCCGCCCACGAGCCACAATGGCTAGCGTTGGCTCAAGGCGTGTTCAACTCTCAGGCTGCTCGATGGAATACGGCGACCTGCGGTGGCGGGCTCAACTGGCAGATATTCCAGTTTAACCGCGGATTTAACTACAAAAACTCCATTTCGAATGGCTGCTTTTTCAACATCGCTGCCAGATTAGCGCGATACACGGGAAACGACACATATGCAGAATGGGCAGTCCGAACGTGGGATTGGACCAAGGGAGTCGGGTTGCTAACCGGTGATTATCAGTTTTTCGATGGGTCAGATGAAAAGCTGAATTGCAGCGAGGTGAACCGCATCCAGTGGACATACAACGCGGGTGTGTACCTCCTCGGGGCAGCAAGCATGTACAACTATGTAAGACTCTTTTGACTCTTCCAAGCCACCCAGCGAGGATGCTAATTTACAGACCGACGGTGAGCAAATCTGGCGCGAGCGCGTCCAAGGGATTATTGACGGTCTTCGCCCTTTCTTCCCCGAACAGGCAGATATCATGGTTGAGTCTTCATGCGAACCTCATGATAACTGCCTCACTGATCAGCGGTCATTCAAAGCCTTTCTCTCACGGTGGATGGCGGAAACGACGCAACTTGCCCCGTTCACTAGAGAGCTCATTATGCCCAAGCTTCGTGCGTCTGCTATGGCTGCCGCGAAGGCATGCACCGGCGGTAATGACGGGAAATCATGCGGTCTGAAGTGGTCGACGGGTGGATTCGATGGCAGCGTTGGCATCGGCGAGCAGATGGCGGCATTGGAGGTTATCCAGTCGAATCTAATCGGTAGCGTGGATCCTCCTGTTACAGAGAAGAACGGTGGAACGAGCAAGGGAAACCCGGGTGCGGGCGTGTCTACGGGTGATGCCATAGGAATGCAACGGGGGATAAAGACGGCAGACAAGGCGGGAGCGTGGATAACCACGATGATCTTGATTGGGGTAATCCTAGGTGGATTCTATTTTTCGGTTTCCTAGTCGCGATAGAGCACATTCTTATATAGGATGTGGCCTTCTCTGTCTCTCCAAAAGGTGAAGCTGGCTGTAGCCAAGTACCAGCATGCGCACGTGGTGTATGGAGGAAGTTCTTTTCAGATGTAATTATACTGGGTACCAGTGAATATCAGCCGTTCTCTCCCTCTAAATCTAACCGCTAACTGCGATACCGGGCAAGAAATACATTTACTTGGAAGCAGTCCTGACCACATGGTTCTCTCAAGAGTCCCGTCAAGCAGGCCGTCGACAGACATGTACACACAAACAATCCCAGAGTCATGAAATCGATACGTTAGAACGGGTTTCAGGTGTGAAGCTCAAGAAAGATATTATTGGGAGGATAGCAAGTTAAAGAGAGGGAAGAAGCGGTAAACTGACAATGCTTGCCATATGGCATTCATATTAGGCGACAAAATAAGTTACATAAATACTCCGTACATGTAGATATACTAGATACTTGAGCAAATAATCGCTAAGGGTAACTTGCAAAAAGCTCCTCAACCATCCTCAACCATCATTATTATTATTGTATTACCATCACCACTTGGGGATCAAAAAGGAAATAACACATGAAGTGAAACGTCAAAAAATTAAGCAAATCAAGCACATGGTATAATCTTGCTTTGCGTCTGTAAGTATCAAATTGAGTCGAATACGCTGGAGGGGAGAGTCAGCACGGCTAATTTCCCTGATAAGCAAATCCAAGCAATCTTGTTTAAATAACCGCGCAGGAAATGGGGTATATAAGAGCGTATTTTCGTTTGGACGAAGAACTTGCTTTTACACTGCTTGGCCGCCATTTCCGGTGACAGCGGTATCGGCAGATTCTCTATGCAGCTCCTTAGAATGACCACCAGTGTTTGAGCGGGAAGAGTTGTAATAGGTCCAGAGGTTCCAACTCTCCATTGCCGCAGAGCACATAGTACAGAAGCTATTTGCCACATGAGCATACAGTCCAAGAGCATTACACCAATCTACATTAATCCAGGGGACACTTACAAGGCGATGAAGATGAAAGATTGAGACGCATGCTTGATGGCACAACCTTGTCCGGGTGGAGCATTAGCCGAACAGACAGCTCCGGCGCTGTAATCTTGGGATGCAAAGATAAAGGAGGTCAACCAGCTAGACACTACTTTTAGCGAGCCCCTCTACAATAGCTGCGTGGTGTCGAAAACCAGGATACACTTACAGGTAGGAGAAGATGAGATCAATCGGGAACGCGAGCCAGCCGACTGCCGGGGCGAATGGTGAGACGAGGCCTGGCACGAAGAAAGCAACAGACAGCACGGCCTGGTGAAAAGTCAGTTAACTTTTCTCGAAAGTTTTAGGGAATGTGCAGGTCCCAAAGGATAATTTCCAGGCACGAGAGAGTGTTGAACCAAGCGGGAGCAGAGACTTACAATGACTTCCTCATAGATCAAATGCGCTCCTTTTGGACCCTCGTTGATGAGATATGAGACGATTCCCACGATAATCACGGCGCTCGCCCATTGGAGCAGACGCATGAGCAGCAAGCAGCCGCGTATGAGAGAGCCACGTTCCATATCGTATCAACTGTGGTTTCTTGCTAATGAGATATTGACGAAGTTTGAATCGAGATAGGTAACCTAGAGTATGTGGATTTATTGCGGAGAGCCCAGCTCAGCAAAGGCTATTTTGCAAGTTCAATATCGTATAGATTTGAAGGGCGTACAAATAAGGCCACAACACGGGCTATCACCAATTTATATACATCTCACCGTTAAGCAACAGGCCTGCATGTGGCACCTGATGACGGCAGAGGACGAGTTCCAGACGATGCCGTCTTGCCATTATTCGTCAACCTTCCCGCGGACGATCGTCATGTAACTATGTACTGTATGTATACATGCAGCAGAAGCAGAGAACAGGAATTGCAGAAAGCATCCGAAGCAGCCGGCATGTAGCCACTCGAAGCAGATCGGAGACAACGGCCTGTACCAAACGGGGGGGCAACTGGTGAAATTCTGTAGCAAAATGCAGCCTCTCACGTCATTGTTGAAATGGACGGCGCGAAGCCAAACAGTTTGCGGGGATCACGAGCAAAGTGATCGCCGAGAATATACCGGAGATGGCAAAAGCAAGCATTACAGGCAGCATCGCGGAGGGATATCCGGCCTATCCTTGAGCACCTTCGGGTTTAACTCTTCGAGAACGAATACTGCCGTGACTTTGGAACGTGAGGGGATTTGGGAAGCCTGCGCTAACTTGGCGAGTTGACATAGGACAAGATTGGCGCTGAAGGCTGGCTGCTTTTAAATATCGAAGCAAAATTCAACCGTTGAAGTCAACATCGCCGAGCACGCCCGCAGCGGCGCTTGGCATCTTGCGACAGCAGGAAGCGGTTTTCTTTGTTTGTTTGACGTCCTTTTGCCCGGCTAACGCCACCGTCTTAACCAGTGCATCGCACCCCTACCACTCCCGAAGCCTTGGTTCCTGTCAAAAATTTGATATTCATTGTTGGTCTCCGGAATCCACTCTCGAAGGTTCTTGGGGTCCTGCGACTGGCAAGATATCAAAAACAGAAAAGGGCGCCTGGAAGAGAAGAAGACAGCTTCCTCGTTATGATCATCATCATTTTTTAAAACTAGGACCTAGGATTGATTCTTATCATACCAACAGGCAGCACTCAGTCAACATTTGCTCCTCTCGAATCCCATGAGTCAATGATAAGAGTCCACAAGGGTTATCATACCAGGCACCTCCAATATTTACTCCCTGGCGCATAACACTGGGATGTTGCGCAGGTGATCTCACAAGAGGTTCCTAGGTTAGCGTATCTTCCGGCCTTTGGTGAGAGGATTAAATGTCCACATGTTGTGGAGTGAGCCGGTATATTAACCACTTTGAGGCCCTTTCGGTGGCAGGCTTTTTCTAGAACCGCGAGTTAGAAAAGCGTTTCGGATCTTCTCCCCGTCAACGGGGTATCAACGGGGTATCTATAGCACACCCCATTCCTCAATTTTAGCCTTGCCAACCTCTCTGCAGTGTACACTGGAAGGTTCTTCTCTATCTACTAGCCACCTTCGACGTACCCATCTATTCCTTCCTGGCGTCGGGTGCAGTTGTCGGCGTGAAGGATATCTGGATAGACACTATACTAATCCCTACCCAGTATTGCCATCTGTCTGGTCGCTGTGGGCCTAACCGGGTGAAGCCTTATCGGCCCCTTACCCTTCCTGCACCCTCGACCTCTTTGCACTGATTCGTTATTGAGGATAAATGACTCACTCTTAGCCTTCAGACCTTCAGAATTCACCTCCGAAATTAACTCCATAGGGGGGAAGTGGCCGCTATGTTCTCTACTGATGGTTCACCTTTGACCGCCAAGGCGATGGCCCAAGCTCTGCTCTTGTTGAAAGCATTCTCTATCTGCGATAGGGCTATTTGCAGCGAAGTTAACATGGCGGATCCCAGTATGCTAACCACTGGCACGCCATCATTATTCGAGCACTGAGCGTTTCTTTTCTCGGTCGCTAAAGCACTCTCGATTGGATTTCATCATTCTTTTGATGATCTGATTTTAAGCAAACCGCAGGGCTTAGGACTAATTACTATTGAAGACGGTATTCTCGCCATGGAAGCAGCAAACAAAGGAACAGAGCACTCCACTGCCAAACTTTGACCAACTTCAAATTCACTGCATGGACCTTGCGCTATGCTTGCTCTCTCTCTCTCACACAACACACACACTCTCTCTCTCTCACAGGGACTCAAAAACAAGGCTGAATAGGGCTAGACAGAGCTGCAAATTATTTCTCATCAAGTTCTCAGGAGAGAAGCATTTGAAGCTACCTTTTACAGTTATCTGTTGTTCGGCTCAACCCTGTCCAGCCTGCCAAATGGACCACGGATATTTCATCAACAATTCACAGTATCAGGGCTTGAAGGGATTCGTGCGAAAAAAAAAGGGCCTATATATGCCTCCTTCCTATGCAAATTTGAGAAGATCTCTGTGTGAAATACTCTGTACTTGCAGTCAAAAGAAGCTCCAGAGTTCCATGTGTAGAGTGGGGAGCGATCGGAAGTGATTGCCGGGAGGGTGCTGCTTTAACCTGTTAACAAGCCAGGTATGGAGTACCGAGTACATCTGTATCCTGCTAGCTGTGGCGTCTGCAGGGATCACCAACTCCTCTCAGGAGGGCGAGACTGTTGTGGATTTGCAGTGACGTTATTTGACATCAGTAGCAAGCTGCGAAGGGGAAAACCGGTTTGCTTGGCACTTGGCTTGTCGGTGATTCTGCTGATTGGAAGCCAGCTGTGTGCTCAAGTGGCTCAAGAGCTTTTGACCTAATAACCATCCAGGCAGTTGGTTTTTTTTCTTTTTTTTTTTTTTTTTTTCCCCTCTTTCTTCAGGAACTGTAGCAAGGCAATTCTAATAAGTTAACAAAGAAAATTCTATTATTAATAGTAGACTATCAGATTTTTTCATGGTTCATTGTCCAAGGGGAATAGCTGCTTGAGTGGGAGGGAGATGGTGATTAACGACAATCGCTCCTTTGCGCAACTCTGTACTCTGTACTCCGTAACTACATTAGTGAATGCCGTGATTATAGCGATGGGCGCGCCCTTCTGGTCTCCCAATCCAGGAGCCCTTTCTTGGTCTAAAGGTTAAAAGGGGCTTAATCGCTTTTATGCAGAGCAAATATTATTGATAGGATAAGTTGACTTTGGTCATGAGATCGGATTATCAAGCATCTTTTAAGTCCAACGAGGGGGAGTCGAGACTCCAGATTCGTATCTCGAAACCCATCGCTGGAGGGCGGCGATTGGACACTGATCAGTCAACGTGCCGGCCGACTCCCAGGAAGCACTGTTCATATGGGTGGTTGCTAGTCTTCAGACTGCTTGGAGCGGGGCCAGCATTGCTGCCGTATTCAAATTCTTTGCTGTCAAAGTACTTATACAATAGCCACTGCAGATAGCTAGTTAGGAAAGTATAAAAGCTGCAAAGTACTCGTTACAATTTTTGCGTTTGACACCAGACCGGGATCGTGCAAATGGGAGTCGAGAGGAGAAGCTTCCTGGCTCGCAAGTATCTGGTGTTGATCAGTCCGGAATGCAGGATATACAGCTCCTAGTCACAGAGTCATGCGATCAGTCAATGAGTAAGTCCGGAAAGTCTTTCCACCCCAAGGCAAAAAAAAAGGGCAGTTGATATTATAAATTTAGATTTTTATTCGCTCTTGTCCTGGAGTTGGTTAAAGCAAAGAGGTGCTGCAAGTCATTCTTGGTCAATGGCAAATTTTATGTGTGTGCCAGCTGGGTTGTTACCTTAGGCAGGATACATTCAACGTCCCGTGTATATATGTCCGTTGGTTATATATCTCCTTCCCTGTCTTCCCGAATGCCGGAGTGACGGAAAAGAGCTTCCCATTCCATCCAGTTTGGGGAGTCGAAATCTTGCGACGGAGCATACAAACCGTCGAGCACGCTGCTAGGATCTTGCATCTCGGTCGAAGATTCCACACCCATACCGGAATTTGATACGCTGGATGCGAAAAGAAAAAGTGGCGCAGAATTATTCCCATCTATCAACGCTGAAGAATCACTGATCAAGGGGGATTCGTTCGTGTTTGGCTGATGGCATATGTTATCCCCTAGTTTTTGCTTCGTTGGTAGAATACCAGACCGCCGGGCCCTAAGCGTCTCTATAAACTGGGGCACGCGCATTTCCACGCCAGGAACATGCACTCCTGAGACCTTCTGTTCCCAGGCCTTAAGGACAAGATTCCCAGCAGCCACAATTAATTTATTCTTCACGTCTGTCAAAAACCGCGACCTATTTTCGTAAACTTTCTCGATTTGAAACCATGCTTTATCGACCTCTTCGCCAGACGTGCGATTCCGCAATTCATAAAGCAGAAATATAAAAGCATGCCATTGGAAATGCGCCTCGACATGCCAATAATATCGTCGCACGTTTGGCATGGATTTGGCCAGATTATCGTACTCGAGAATTTTGATAGAATTGGCGAAGAGTGTGTCGCTCTCTTCGCGGTCGAGGGATCGCCCGCCAGGCTTTCCCGGGCACCCTAACATGTAAACCCGGTGTTTCATCATAGAGATGCCACAGCGGCCAACCATCGAAACGATAAAGTGAAAAGGAATGGAGATGTCACAATATTGAAGAAACTTCTGCTCGATCAACTTATCCAAGTCTTCGAGCTCCTGAATCTTTTCGGGAATGGATATCATTGGGTTAGTCAAATGCTGCCATGAGCCATCAAAAGTGTGCTTCGTTCTTGAGTCCCGGAGAAACCGCCCAATAGTATATCGAAGCAGACAGAAGCTCATCTCCGTAATACCATTGTGCTCAACAGGAACCCCTGTCATATTGGGATCCAAGTCGATGTCATTAACATTGAGAGGTAAAGGAATAGGCGGATTGTGGACACCGCCAAGTATCCCAACACCTGAGAGCTCTGCTGAAAAGCCATCAAGCACGACAATCTGCCACCACAATCGGCGACGCATTTCGGTCTCGAACACGGAGAGCTGAAGTGACGCTCCATCATGATGCAGGCCAATACGCTGCGCAATTCGCAGGGCTACTCCGCTGAGTATCCAAAGTGTCTGTGCCTCCATATGAGGTCTCATGGCAAGCTGTTTCACCAAAAGACCAGGAAGTTAGGAATAGATGACGTTCTGGTGGGATATGGTAGAGCGAAAATAGCCGTAGCAAAACTCACGAGATATAACGCAAATGCTTGTAGAACAGTCACATCCGAACTCTTGATAAATTCTGCATTTATCAAAGCCTGCTCTGCTCCAAGCCGATACCTTTGTAGGACAACCTTTCTCGGTTCTCCCAGTAACCCACGAGATTCTTCATCACTCAACGATACCACAGCGCAGAGATATATTGCGAACATCAACGCCTCGAACGGCTTTGGCATATTACCAAGGCTACCGCTTACTTTTAGCACTTGTTGCTGAACGGTTGGAGTGTGGAAGATCTTGGTGAGCGGGTCGACGTTCTCTAGGAACTTTTGCCAGAGAGTAAAGATTTTAACTGGCTCTGGATGCAAATATAGGAGACTCGGGCGGTTTATGGCCGAACCAAAAAGTAATCGGCTCTCATCCGGAGAAAAGCGATCCATCTGCTCTGGCATCAATGCTTCAATTTCGTCCGCGTCATCTTCTCCGCCTTGTGTCGACGAGTCTTCGAGATCGTGGGACGTATGAAGCTATTGGATATAGATCTCATTAGTCAAATCCACCGTCTCTTCGCATCATTTAAGAGCAGTTACACAATGTAGTTAGTTACCTCGTCGCCCACGCTTACCCAAAGCGCACTGTTCAGTGGCAGTCAGTGTCGTCCTATTCCAACATCGACCCGCCTCAATCAAGCAGGTCTTACTTTTCCAAAAACCTTGGTTTCCCATCCACAACAATCAGCCTTCCCAGCTTACTGCCGAGACAGGCGACGTCTTCCGGCCTCGTCTTGCTGGTGTCTTTAGGGGCTTGCGCAGCATCGTGGGAGCTCACCGGCCCATCATCCTTTTCGCCCGGGCCGGTGCCCTCGTTTGCATCGACATTGACTCCCAAATTCTTAAGAATCGCTTCGTACCTGCGGAGGCGCGCACGGAGAATTTCCTCCGGGGACCTCCTTTTGCGCCTCCTCGGCGGGGCCGGGGCGCGATAGACACAGTCCGTTCCCGCCTTGGCACAACCGGAACAGGGCTGTTGGCGGTCACACTTCACTTTTCGCTGCTGGCAAAGCTGGCACGAGTGAAGTCTGGCAGCTGGGGGGGAAGTTGGAGTGGGATGCGGCATTGACATACTCACAGGTGGGCTCGCGTTTGGGAGCAGGTGTTTGGAGTTTTGAAGGTAGAGTACGGAGTACTCCGTAGCTAGTTAACACATTACTTTATTGATAACTAATAGCTACTCCGTATTTAAGTAGAAATTAAAAAGGCATTCTAAATACTCCGTACTCCGTATAACTACCCTAGCGCCCTAACTAGTTACTGCGTCGCCTGGAAACTGTTTGCTGATGAGCCCCTTTTTTTTTTTTTTTTTTTTTTTTTTTTTTTTTTTTTTTTTTCCCTCCCCCCATTGCACGGCTGCTCTGTTATTGGCATGATAGATGTAAATGCCCGAATTTCATACTGCTCTGCTGTGTTAAGCAAACAGATAATCATAGGAGAGCTATCAAGCTGATATGGAGTGATCAAAATGCTATATTTGTTGCCATGAATCGGGGCGTATCATGCCATGCACAGCGAAAGTGACATTCTAGTGTCGTCCAAGCACTTCAACACGTCTGGAAGAGATCGCTGACAGAGTTTTGCTCCGGACGATCGCTCAGCGATCCATAAGAATGTCGAGGCTGGAGAGTCAGGCTGCCCGACGGAACACGGGACTTCTTTTAAATTTCAAACCTCTTCACCGGATGTCTCTATTGAACGGGAGTAGTAGGACCTCACACTGGATTTGACTTGTTGTATTCGACAGGACTCTTGATGAATTGGAGTTCTCTATCAAGTTCGTCTATCGCCCCTATTACCTATGACACATATCCTATCGCGACATTAAATCCAAGAAAATGACATCCCATCTCGTTTGATACCTGATTGTTGTATGCATTTACATTCTTATTGCTTCTCCTTCCCCTTCACACTCTTCCATTCCACGGCTATCACACCAAGGATAGACGCGCATGCTAAACCCAAAGCCACACGAAATGCATCCGTCAAGGCGTCGTTGTAGATGGCCAATACACGGGTCAGCGTTTCGGGATCTTTAACAACTTTATGGATAGCTGTGGCGCCGATATTGAGTATGATCGACGGGTCCATATCGGGAATTTTCGCGAGGCCCTCAGTAAGTTTATTCGTGAAGATATTCTGCGCAACGGCAACAAATACCGCTCCTCCAAGAGATTGGGCGAAAAATACAAGGGCAACGCCAACCGGAACGTCCTTTTTCGATAGAATCGTCTGCGATGCGACGGCTGCTTGTTGCATGCCTAGCCCTAACCCTAGACCGTACGCGATTTGGTATCCGATCCATTTTGGGTGGCCTGTTGTCGGGGTAAAAGTGGTGATGAGTCCGGCGCCGATGGACATAAGGACACAACAAAGAAACATGAAGGGGTTATAATAACCCGTGGCAGTGACGAGACCGCCGGCCATGATGCTACCGAGTACGAGAGAGAGGATCAGAGGCAGATTCATAATGCCTGACTTAACGGCGCTAGCTCCTTTGATGGCCTGGAACCAGATGGGGAGGTAGTAGACAATGACAAGCATGGAACCAGCCACGCAAATCGTGTACCAAAAGCCGGACAGAATGCTTCGTTGAGTGAAGATCCTTGGAGGGACGGTTGCATCCTCCGCGCCCCAAATTTGGATCGCGACAAAGGCACAGATGAGAACAGCGAATACGACGAGCAAGGGAATGACCTTTCCGCTGCTCCAGGGGTAAGTCGATCCTCCCCATTGCAGAGCTAGGAGGAGACACACCATGCTTGGAAGAAAACAGATGGTGCCGAGCGGGTCTAAGCGCATGATATGCCGGCCAATCGAGGCCTTGTTATCGGCTTTCTTCACATGTGGAAGCTTAAGGAGCAATAGGATGATCACCATTGCAAATCCCCCGATGGGCAAGTTGATGTAAAAGCACCACCTCCATGAGACATTATCAGTAAATGCACCCCCTAACAACGGAGCGACCACCGACGAGATCCCGAAGATTCCGCCCATGAACCCCGTATAGGCAGGTCGCTTCCTTAGCGGGACTGTGTTCACAATAATGACAACTGTTCCTGAAAACATTCCCGCCGACCCTAGTCCAGCAATAGCTCGTCCGACAATAAACGCCGTCGAGGTTGGCGCAGCGCCGCAAATAGTAGAACCAACTTCGAAAAGAACAATGCTGCACACATACACCCATTTAGGATGGTAGAGAGTGTATACCTTGCCGTAGAGTAACTGAAACGAACACGCTGCGATGAGGTAGCTGCTCCCGTACCAGCCAACATCGTTTAGCGAGTGGAAATCATCTGTTATTCGTGGGATGGCCGTTGCAATGATTGTTCGGTCCTATTAAATAAATGAGCATTTGAATAAGCGATGGCTTTGTGGCTAAGAAGCTAAAAGCATACCAATGCGACGAGAAATACACCGAGATACAAGGCAGCCATAATAGGGATGACGGTCGCTAGTCCTGGGTACTGAGAGTCATCAGGCTGCGTAGGAGTAGACTCCTCAACGCCGTCTTTCTCCATGTCGGTAGACGACTTTTGGCTATCGTTTTCTGACATGTCTTGAGTAGAAAAATTTAAAATCAACACAGAAGGTATTATATGAATCAAGAAAAATAGAGGCCTCCCTACTCCCGGCTTTGGAATGGGAACGAGAGGGAAGTGGAATGAAAAAGCAGAGGCAATCCATGATGACCCGGATATATGTATGTATACGTATATATATGCTTTTCATCACTGGCAGATACAAACTGCTCCGAGATTTTTATATTTTGCTGCGATCAATGCGCAGTCGGGGGTGGAGAGTCAAGTCTCGGGGCCGAGACCAGCATTGATGGCCCCGACAGGGCCACGGACGGCACGAAAGACATTTCCGGAGATGGGGAAAACCAAAAAAAAAAAAAAAAAAAAAAAAAAAAAAAAAGAGGGTAGTCGTCAATAAATACGAAAAGCAATTTTAGAAGTAGAGTAACTGGCTAGTTACTCTCTATAGATAAAGATTTTCGATCGGTCATGCAACCGTAGCACGAGTTCGAAGTTAACAAAGGCTCTCCGTAGCAAAAGCTCGGCTTGGCTTGGGGCTTTTATAAGGCTGAGGCCGGGTACGGTGACGTTCTCCCGCCGACTGCTGGACACTTTCATCGGCCTGGACCGGGTCAGTGTCAGGCCGCATCTCGAGACTCGGTCGGCTTGCACAGAGACTCAGCAGCTCACCAGATCCATGAATCTTCCTCCCGGCGGATTACTAACAAGCAGCGATTACTAACTAACTAACTTACGCAGGCCGGAAAAGCGGCTGGAAATCATGCGGCCCGCGCCAATGACGTCGACACCGACATCTGGAATTCAATGTTGCGTGTGTTGGGTGCTTTTGATGCTCTTCCTCCTCCCCATCCAACCTATATAAGCTCTTCGCCCTCTCTGCCTCGATAATGGCCCTTGTGAACAGCGGAAACATTAGCCTCTTCGTTCGATTGCTCCCACTCACAGCCTCGACTCTTCTCGTCTTGCTTCTCATCCTCGATTACCCTCCTGATCTAACTACTCCGTTCGTCAGTGCCGTCCGGTCGCTTGTGCTTCGTGCTAAAGACAATGTCTAAGCTAATTGTCGTGTTTGGGGCGACGGGGAACCAAGGTGGCTCGGTGGTGGATGCTATTTTGCAGGATCCAGTGTTGAGCAAGGAGTTCAGGATCCGGGGCATCACTCGCGATGTCACCAAGCCCGCAGCCAAGGCGTTGGAGAGCAAGGGCGTAGAGGTGAAAACCGTATGCACTCTCCTCCCAATCACAGTTCCACCGTCTTCACACCCAGCTGACCAGATGGACATAGGCAAACATGGACTCTCCGGCATCCGTCGGGGATGCCGTGGCCGGAGCCCATACCGTCTTCCTAGTGACAAGTTATTGGGAATCATTAGACGCAGAAACAGAGTATAATCAGGGCAAAAATGTAGCAACCGCTGCAAAAGAAGCGAATGTCTCTCATCTCATCTTCTCTTCACTCTATCATATCATGGACGCCAGTGCCGGCGCACTCCTACACTGTCCACACTTCGACACAAAAGCCAACATTGAGGTATACATTCGGGAACTCCAAATTCCCGCCACGTTTGTCCTACCGGGGTACTTCATGTCCAACTTTTTGAGTACACTTCTCAAGGGAGAAGACGGGATGTATACCCTCATGCTACCGATAACGGACAAGGCTCAGTTCCCTCTCTTCGATGTTGCTGACACCGGTGAGTCACGCCCGTATTAACAAATACACCAACAGCGTTGGCTGACGTTCCCTTTTTCCAACAAAAGGCAAATACGTTTTGACCGCGATAAAGCACCGCGACTCCCTCCTCGGCAAGCAGATCCTCGAAGCTGTCGATTACTACTCTCCGGATCGCATCGTGGAGGAGTTCGAGCAAGTCACCGGGCACAAAGCCAAGTTCTTGACCATCGATGCCGATGATTACATGAAATTTCTCCCGCCAGCAGTTGCCAAGGAGATGCTCCAGACGCACCAATTGCTGGAAAACCCAGGGTACTATGCCGGAGCAACCTTGGAGGAGAGCTTGAAGCTGGTTGAGCAGAAGCCGACGACGTGGAAGGAGTATGTGGCAAAGAGGAGCGAATGGAAATGATAACTTGCTGCTAGTTGATGATAAAAATTCTTCAGATCAGACTGAAGGACTGAGCTGAGTTTGGGCATGATTTTGTGAGCCGATGCGCAGGGATCTGGAGGAAGTAATATGACATTATCTCTGATTTTATTCATTCATTAGTACCTTAGAATCACACCAAACCAATACGTTCAGCGCTTGAAGCTCTCAGAACATCAGCCCTGCTGTACTAATTGCATCTGGCCTGGGAATTGCATACCTGGAATAGCCCCATATGCTAATCGTCATTGACATACTTGTCAAACACATCCCCATAGAACTTCTTTCCCACATCCCGATGGCTTCTAATTTTCGTTCGCAGCTGAGACTCGCCCCACGTATCATATTTGCCCCTTAAAAATGCCGAATCAATGTCTTTTGCTTCGACGGATTCCCCGCCGGCAGCAAACCTGCTGAAATGCTCCTTAAGCGTTTCCACAGCTTCCGTTTTGGTGAGATTCCGCCTAACACCCTGGAAGAAGGGGACACTATATCTATCCTTGTACCCAGACATAAGCACCCGGTGCGTCGTGGCTTTGCAGACACCGTTGGTCACAACCTCAAAGGCCTGGCCGATGTTTACGACAAACGTCCCCGGTATGACAGGAACATCGATCCAGTCGCCATTCTTATTGAGTGCTTGCAGGCCTTTTATTTCGGGCGGCGAAGCTTGCAGGAGAAATGTTCACCAGCCAGATGAATCTTTGTGAGGACCTACTCCTTGTGTTATGGTTCCCGATGAGGGTGAATTCGATGCACCTGGGTAGTGCACAAGCTTCAAGCGATGCTGATCTGAGAGAAAGTGGAAGAATGTTTCTTGTGGGAGGGAGAGGGCCTCTGCGACAAGTCGAAGAAACCGCTCGCCAAGAGCTGTGAGTTCTTGAATGTATGATGTGACAGCGGGTCGGAGTGGCGGCAGCTGGGGAGGCCACTTTCAAAAGTGAGAAAACACAAAGAAATACTCTCCATAAACAGGGTGAAGCAAATCGTACCTGGTTTGGACCCCTTAGTCTCTCATAAAGTGGTGCGTCTTTTGATTCCACGGCCAACAATTCCGTCGCAAACTCAGCCTGTTCGCGCTTGTCTGCCTTCCCACCAGTGGTTTCCGAACCAACGCTGGAATACCCCAGGAAGTGGGGGGAATTTCGCAAAGCGATCTCTTCTTTCGCGGACTCCGGAAGATCAAAGAGCTCTGGAAGTACGTTGACAAGATCATTGATCACTTTTTCCGGGACTCCATGGTTTGAAATGTACAAGAATCCCACAGAGATTAGCGCATAGCGCAGTTGCTCAAACAGAACTGGACGAGTAAGCGGGTCCTTTGCCAGGGAGAGATCTATCAATGGGATCTCTGTAAATGCGTGAGTTGAGCCCATAGTAACGACAGACTAGGTGGAGAAAGGACTATGATCAAAGAAGATTGATCGTAGATGCTCCCTCACAGGTCAACGGAGAATGGACTGGTCTCTGGCTTTCAGGCCTGAGGACAAAGTAGGATCAAAATATGTGACTGTTTAAGCACTCAGTTCGACAACAGCCTGGGTATGAGGTGCTCTTCTCCGTATAACTACCATCTTTCGGCGATGGAAGGGCGGAAATAATGGCCCAGACATCTCGGCGATTCGGGTATGAACTTTCACCTCGTTAAAACGACCATGACCCATAAACCTTCCACTCATGCCAGCCAGCTAAACACAGAGTACAATAACTGAATGCTACGCTGCTCAACGGGGTAGTTCCTCTTTGGATCTTGATATTAAAATTAGATATTCGCTAGAAGACCGACCATCCCGAAGTGACGGAGGAGAAAATTACATCTTTCATCGACTTTGCCCGAAATGGTGGGCTTCAAATTTAACGAATTACATAATCAGGATGACCAGCAGGGCAGACAAACAAAGAAAACAAAGCATGGAAGCCACTTTTACAGCTTTGTACCCATGTTGACATGCACAGCCTTGGTCTGCGAGTATGCCTCCAGGCCGGCCTCGCCGAGCTCTCTTCCAATACCGCTCTGCTTGACACCACCAAACGGAACCCGGAAGTCGCTATCATTGCTGCTGTTGATCCAGACCATGCCTGCTTCGATCTCAGCGGCAACGCGGTGAGCACGCTCGATATCGCGAGTGAACACTGCGGCACCCAGGCCGTATGTCGTGTCATTTGCTTTGCTCAGGGCCTCCTCTTCAGTCGAGAACTTCGCAATGACGACGAAAGGGCCAAAGACTTCTTCGCGGTAGATCTTCATGTTATCGTTCACGTTGGTGAAAATGGTCGGCTCGATGAAGAAACCTTTGCCATCGCCGACATTCTTGTGTGGAACACCGCCAGATTCCAGCTTGGCACCTTCAGACTTACCGCTCTCGATGTACGAAAGGACTCTGTCATACTGTGCCTTTGTAACTTGGGGACCTTGGAAGGTGTCATCCGCGAATGGGTCGCCCACCTTGCTGGTTGAGGCGACAACCTCCTTAAATTGGGCAACGAATTTGTCATAGACGGTGTCCTGCACCAGTATCCGGGATGTCGCCGTGCAAATCTGACCCATGTTCGACATGATACCGATATGCGCCCATTTGGCAGCCTGTTCCAGATCTGCGTCTCCAAAGACGAGAAGGGGGGACTTTCCTCCGGTTTCCAAAGTGATATTCTTCATATTCACAGCGGCCATCTTCATAATCTGTCTTCCAGTTGCCGTGGAGCCGGTGAACGCAATCTTGTCGATGTCCAAGTGAGACGCGATGGCTGCACCGGCGTCTTTACCAAAGCCGTTGAGGATGTTCACAACGCCCGGAGGGAAGCCAGCTTCCTTGATCAGGTTCGCGAAGTAAAGAATACTTAGCGGCGTCTGTTCTGCAGGCTTGAGCACCACAGTGTTACCGCAGGCCAAGGCGGGCCCAAGCTTCCATGCAGCCATTGCCAATGGATAGTTCCACGGGATGATCTGGCCGACAACACCGATCGGTTGGCGTAGGGTGTAAGCGAACTTGGCGGGGGATGTGCTGATTGTGCTACCGTAGACCTTATCTGCAAAGCCACCGTAGAATCGTAATGTCTCGGCGACTTCGACGCAGTCCTCGCTGACGGCGACTGAATATGGTTTGCCTAGTACAACCGAGACCGGTAAGCCTTGTTGTACATATCACCAGGTGTAGGGGAGAGGGAGGGGCAACAGTCTAACCATTGTCCCAAGCTTCAATCGTGGCAAGGGTCTCGATGTGCTGCTCGACCAATTCCGCAAGCTTTACCATGAGCTTTCCACGGTCAGTGGGAGGCAATTCCTTCCACGAAGGATCTTTCAGCGCTTTTTTGGCGGCCTTGACTGCGATATCGACGTCCTCGGCACCGGCGGCATGTACCGACGCGATTTCGGCCTCATTCCTATGACAGTCATTAGGACAGCTCCGGCGAGGCTTGCGAGCGGGATTTGCTCGACTCACGTAGGATTAATTGAGGTGATTTTCTGTCCCGATTTGGCGGCAACGAATTCATTGTTGATGAACAAGCCCAATGGCTGGGTGTACTTGCGCCCGTTGGGGGCTGTAAGCTCGGTAAAAAGATCCGACATTTCGGAGGAGCTTGAATAATGCTGTGTCCGGATGATCGATTGGATTGCAGCTCTTGAAGGTACGGACGATGAGGATAGGCTTGACTGCTTTATATACGGCAGGAAGACTGGGGATAGTCTTCGAGCATGCAATCTGAAGCCGACCATATATGCAGAGGTCCCTTGTCCTCCGTTCTGACCTTGTCCTCCAGTGCTGATAAATCCAAACCCACCCAAAAACGGGCAAAATAGTTATAGCGGAACGGGAGCGTTCGTTGCCCCTCCACCCGGCGTAACCCCGCCCGGCGACCCGGGCCTGTCGGAAGCGGCTGCCCCCTGTGGTTTAGCGTCGTCGCGCCGAACGCGCACACCACCCACCACCGCAGGACACCCTCTGGCAAGCATTGCCCGAACGAGAGAATCTTTCCCCCCCTTCCTAACCGCCCAAGACCCCTTCGCCACCCCGTGGGCCTGGGACACTGCTGGGCTCCAGGGACCGCAGCCTGAAATCTTGCACCGTCAAACCAGGCATCGAACAGATATCGTCCCAGACAGTCCCATACACTAAAAGGATGGCTCCGCCTTCACCAAAGAATAAAACACGCTCACGCAGTGCTATAGTTGTAAATGAAACAGCCGCATCTACGCGTCCAAGGCGCGTTGCTAAGAACATCATAAAGGAGGTTGGGGAGTCTGTTGCCCAGCGCTCTGCAACAAGATGTACGTTGCTATCAAAAGAATAACTAAATAGTTACGTCTAGTTAACTATGATGCTTTGGACAAAAACTGATACTTCACTTATAGCTGCAAATGAGGCCAAGACGACTGACACCAGCAAGGCTACAGGCAACAAAGGCAAGGTGGACCGACTGCCTAAGAGAAAGGCTGGGAAAGAGGCTTCAGAACAAACCACATCCGATAACAATGCTCGCAAGCGTACGAAGACAGCCAACACGGAGCCCAATGGAAAGCATGAAGATGAAGCCAACCCCAAGGTCAACCACGAAGAGGCTCGAGAGGTCGATGTAGATGACAAAGGCGCCGGCAAGTCCTATTGGCTTATGAAGGCCGAGCCTGAGTCGCGATTTGAAAAAGGTGTCGATGTTAAGTTTTCAATTGATGATCTACGCGAAGCAAAAGAGCCCGAGGCTTGGGATGGTGAGTCTCTCCTGCTAAAATGATAATGTCCCACCTACAGCTGCGGGTCTCTAACTCCGTCTTCTCTCGCAGGTGTTCGCAATGCAGCAGGTGAGTGTACTGTGATTTGTAACATTGGATGATCTGATATGGAAGGTAATTTAACCGCTTTTCAGCACGAAACCATATGCGCGCCATGAAAAAAGGCGATCTGGCCTTTTTCTACCACTCAAATTGCAAAGTACCAGGCATTGCTGGCACAATGGAAATTGTTAGAGAGCATTCTGTGGATGGTATAATATTCAAGTTTTTCCATGTGCAAGCATCAATGGACGCTGACTTTGGTGGTTAGAATCTGCTTTTGACCCAGCTCATCCTTATTACGACGCAAAGTCTAGCCGGGATAACCCAAAATGGGAAGTCGTGCATGTCGAGTTTAGGAGCAAGTTCCAAAACCTCGTCACGCTGGCCGAGCTAAAGTCCTTAGCAAAGCCCGGTGATGCGCTAGAGAATCTCCAGATGTTGAAGCAATCCCGCCTAAGCGTATCTCCGGTGAGGCCCGAGGAGTGGTGGTTCATCATGAGTTTGGCTGAAGAGCAGGATATTAAGATATGAAGACTAGTGTGAGGACAACGTCAATGAAAACGAGGAAAAGGGAAATGGCTGGAAGGTCCTGGAGCCGCTCAGCCATCCTAATCGGCGGGGACATATGTCCTTTTTCTTTGCACTCGTCTTGTGTACTCTATCCGCAAGGGCGTTTGAAGGGCGTTAGCAGGGATTTCCGTGCCTTTACAGCTTTATTCCGGGTCATTCTGCAAGCTTAGGACAGGTCATTTCATCATGTCGCAGATTTACATCGGCAATTGGATTGTCGTATTTTGTTTTCCCCTCCCCTTTACGAACGGTTTCATCAGGCGTTTCTGTGATGCCATGGGTTCGACGAATTGGGCGATGACTCTTCCAATCGCTATTCTTTCTTAGGGCGAAGCGCGTACATCATCACCGGATATAGTCCCAGCCGCTTAGGGAAGCCCAGCTGCTCCTCAGATCGCACGACTTCATATCCCGCCCGAGCAAACAATTTCCTAAAGTTTGGCTCTGCCCGTGTAACAGAGCTATCCGTATCATCATAAAAATCTTCATATGGATTCGAATTGATATTCTCTTTCACCACAATCAAGCCCGCGTCCGAGAGCGCATCGCGGCACCGGTCAAGGTACTCTACCAACTGTGCATCCGTCAGATGCAGCAGGCACCACTGGTTCCAAATCAAATCGTATTTCTTCGTCGGGACCCAATCCTGCAATCCTACCACATATATATCGCCAACCTTCCCTTCTTGCTTTAATTTCCCATCGCGAATAACCTTTGCAAATTTTTCCACCGGCTCGACAACGTCCACCATATCACATTGTTTACTCAGAAAACCGTCGGTGACGCGGCCGATACCAGCACCGCAATCGACAGCTAATTGGAGTGGCTTGGATTCCATGGAGGGAATTGATCGACGGACCTTTGCAAGAAAACTTTTCGACCCGCGCAGGTCGATCTGAGAGAGCTGGGGGTAGCCGCCGAGGATACCATTGAGGTCCGGGGTGACTGATGACCAGTAGTTGATGGTTGCCTCGTGGTCAATGTGAGAGTCCGGCGGGGAGTTGGCGGTGTCTTCTGCCATGGTGTCGTTGTTCCAGGGGAATTCAAGCAGTCGGAATCAACGACGCAGTGTTTCAGTGATTCATTGACTTTGAATCGAGCGAGGTTTGTTTAACGGTGAACGTTTGTGAGTCGCAGCGAAATGCCAAGAATCATTCCCCAACCGGCCTCCTCATTGGTGGCTCTTTAGTTACTCCCAGGCTGCCCCAAGCAACCCGAAAGTTCGAGTTCCCATTGTACCAGGTTTAAATGTTGGGGAAACCCTTCCACTTATATAAATATGTGCTCTAGTTTTGTCTCTACCGCTGTTATGATTGGCAAAACTCCCTGTCTCATTGATACCATCCCGCGAGGAGACGATGTTGATATTAAGTTGATATTAACACCGGGGTACGGAGTACTCCGTACGTAGAAATGCATTCGAGATTGATGGCCTATTGGCTATGCCTATGGGAATTTCAAAGCTTCAATCCTTGACCAGCGGGGGTCACACCGGCATTCCGCTACTTTCCTAACAATCCACTGGTTGAAATCTACTTCTCCGTCCCCGACAACTGCCTGTATCTATCTTACTATAACAAGAGCTTCTTATCCAATCCATGGCAAAGGCCAAACAGGAATCTCTTCGCAAGCTTCCCCGTTTCAGCTAATTCAGGGAGATCTAGCCTCTGTTTTGCACGCAGTTCATCAATCAACTTCTTATCGAGATCCGAAAGGCCAGCGAGTTCTGAGTAGAGGCCATGCAGGTCGGCCGTAAATAGTGATATGCCAAATGCTTCGCAGGAAGGGACGAACCTCGCAAACTGCCAATCGATGATCCCAGTGATATTGTAGTTCTCATCGACGAGCAAGCGACCCCCTGTGTCATCGACATGCTTAAGATAGAAAGTCCTGGGCGCCTGCTTGGTGCACATAGCGGCGAAAAGCCGGCTAAAAACATGATAGAAGACGAACGCTTCTTTAGGGTAATCGGAGTAGACTTACCTATCGGCAATCAAATCAAGGTACTGATCTGCGATGCTTTTGAAATATTGCAAAGCATCGTCAAATGGGCCGTATCTATCCAGGACAAGAAAACCGTTACTCGCAATGGCTGAGATTTCAGGTTTTTCATTCCTCCAAGCGAGGGATCCCGCTTTCGATAATGGATGCTTGCCTAGCTCGATCATGAAACCTGCGACTTGACTGATCACATAACACTTTTGCTCGGCCGTTGCGTCGATCTCACGCTCCAAGTACGACTTTCCCGGAAAACATTCCATCAACATAGCTTATGCCGACATTGTTCGCCGGAACCCAAAGCCAACTGAAACCCAAATGCTCTTGGCGAAGGAACATTCGTGGACTCGAGAAATTTCAACGTTGTATATTCGCTCTCAACAAAATACTCAATTAAGGCAGCCGGCACATCACAAAAATCAATCCTGGGTATCCGAACAATCCCTTGGCGTTATCATCAAATACAAGATATGTATAGTAGTTGGCAGAGCCTATCATGGCGCCTTTGGCGAGGTGGCCCTCTATACAGAATGTGCATGTTTTCCCAGAATTCAGCTCACCAGGGCGTTTAGTGAACTAGTGAGCTCGTCCACGGTGATCAGGGACAATAATTCTGATACCTCATCATTTCATCCTTTCTGTCAGGTTTCTTCATCCAGCCACAACTCAGGATCATTATCAGTCTGCTAATTATTTCCAAAAGCAGGGAACATACCTCCGCAACAGAAGGACATGTGTAGTATTGTTGACGCCCATGCACAGCACAGAGATGGCGCCTCCACACTGAGCAGCTATCACCCCGAGTTGCTAGCTCTTCGCAATTGGAGAATAAGTATGTCACTCGGCGTGTTTCCTTTGCACCATATGCTGTTTGCTAGGTCTTTTCGGGGTGAGGGAATGTATGGTGGGATGTAAGGCTTAATGCACAGCAAGAGCAATAGAGAGAGAGTTGTCAGTACAGGTCAAGAATCCTTATCTGTGTGCTCCGTGCTGGCGTAGTTTTCATGGGCGATGGAGGAGATGGGGTGTTTTAAAACATTGCTCCGTGTGTGTTCAATGTACAGGGTGCTGCCTAATAATTCCAATGTAAACATTTGATCTCTCCTCTTTGCGGCACATCAGCTCACATCCCTGTTTGGTTGTTGAGACTGACAGCCGGAAACACCAATGCCATTGGTAAGATCGAGCTCGAGCATGGGATTGGTTTCAACATGTTTATGGAGTACTCCATACATATGATATTCGAGTGTTCCAGGTCGATTTTGGCGGCGCATTCATCGCTTATCAGAGATGGAGTTAACGAAGCCCTTCCCAGGCGTCATGGGTAACCAATTATGTATGAGGTTACGGAGTTTGCTACTCCTTGCTCCGTACTCTGGATAGAGTAACTAGTCCAGAGTTCTCCGTACGAAGTTGTCAACGAGGTGATAAGGCCATGAGACCTACCAGGCGGTTTGGCTGGTCGAACCATCTCCTTATGTGTGGCAGGAAGAGAGAGCTCCTGCCCACAGAGCTTCAAACGTGCCGTATAGTTATAGTAAGCCACCTGATCATCCCAAAGAAACCCCAAGGTTTGGCGATTCACTTCATCATCAACATATAGGTTCTGTAATGAGCCTGTTCACTCATTCCAAATACCGGAAAAAAAAAAAAAAAGAAACTCGATATTGCAGGCAAATGATGTGAGGGAACGCGCCCTGTGATCCATGTCTCCATAAACCTTCATCGACTCCGAAGATGGAGCGTCCAAGCGTTGCATATGTAGACGCACTAGGCAGGTTGGCTCCTCTATAGAGGAATGCTGCAAGGTGCAAAGGAGAAGAGACATCAGAAGGCGTGCTGAGCCCACCTTTGCAGTAACTCATAGGATACCGGCCGAGTTGTGGCATTTTCCTAAAGTAGTTGTCTGAGGAGTTGACGACTTGCAGCAACGCAGATCAACTCGCTAACTAA
Organism: Coccidioides posadasii str. Silveira; assembly: GCF_018416015.2. Classification (NCBI taxonomy): domain Eukaryota; kingdom Fungi; phylum Ascomycota; class Eurotiomycetes; order Onygenales; family Onygenaceae; genus Coccidioides; species Coccidioides posadasii. The sequence continues at coordinate 7,462,325 of NC_089408.1, read as the reverse complement.
CTAGGTGGAGGTGCCATGTGGTTCTTCTATTTTATTTTTTCTTTTCCCTCTCCAGAAAAAGCCATGCTCAGCAACACGAAATTTGTGATGTCACCATCGGAATATTTGACCAAAGAGGCTGTTTCTGGATGGGAACACCAGCGGCAGCGCGAAACTCGCGAATAGGTGAGCTTTTCTTTATTCAACGGTTGTGCTCCGTCAGGTGGGCACGTTGTTCCACCTTCCCCTGATCTAGACGAGAGAAGCCTCGTCAGGTGAGGGTGGTGGTCATACACAACATAACTTGGTGTCGATTGTCGCCCTGTTGATTCAAAACTGCCAGACATGAACCCGTCGAGCGAACCCGTCGAGCGGTAATCTTGAGTATTGGACTGCGATAATAATTTATCCCGTGGTTGCACAAGAGAGGGGGGTTTTTTGGAATTTTTTCTCCACAAGAGTTTGTTCGCGTGGGGAATCTTGGCGACGCAGAGTTGAACCCAAATGATCCCTCCAAGGCGTGCTGCACTCCGGCCCGGTGTTAAAAATTGGCCCCCGGAAGGGTTGTTTTCACAGGCTTGCGGAAATATCCAATTGGTCGGGTGATGACTCGGTCCTCCGTGGTGCCGACCAATGGCAAAAGCGATCATAACGTGAGGTTCCGCATTATCCAATTCGATACTTGTGATGAAGCGGTTAATATCTTTCGAATGGGAGCGGGAAACCCGGCACAATGTGACAACCCTTGGACCTTGATTCATTTCCAGCCTGAAAGAAATAAGTATGTATGGAACAATCCGCAGCCGACTCCACACTAGTAGCAAAGAACGTGCTTGTGTCGGCATGTCTGGAATACAGAATCTCGCTAGCTATGTCCTCCGGCACGTCTGTCTCATGACATGCAGACAATTTTGGGGAATTAGGAACCATAAATACATACATGGCTTCAAGGTCCCGGGTTCTACGGAGAAAGTGTGAGTGTTACGGCCCCGATTTGCGCATTTCCAGGGCGCAAATGTTGGACATTAGCCAACTATTTGTAACAAGTGAACTGGCCGCCGCCCATGACTCCACAGTTGGGGAAAGGGAGGCGATTGGGGAAATTTTGGAGTAAAAACAGCTTAACGTCGTCCACAAAGGTAGCTGGTTATTAATTAGTAATTGGCCCGGCGACCTGCTGTGAAATCACGTCGTTTATAAACACATCCTCGTGAGTTAATCAGCTGTTAGATCTGGTTCTCACCGCTTGTGTATCGCGCATAGAATCAAAGGGGATGTATTGGGCGTTGACATGGAAGATCATATAGTTTTGAAAAATGGCGCTGGGCAAGATGCGATCGCATCAGGAGCCGAGCCCGGTATAGAACCGTCACAATCTCAGCAGCAATCGCCAATCAGCAAAGGCTCTAATACAACACTTGTCGATGCCTCAGGGGGGAGTGATGCATGCGACTCAAAATCACCAACCCCGGTTCAGGTATCAGGCCAGGAAATTGAATACCTCTTTCTCAATTTCAGCACTCATCTCCCAGCCCCCTCGGCTTTGCCTGGCTCGCGTTCCGATAAGCCGGCTTTACCAGAGCCTCCGGATTTAAAGCCCTACACATCACCGTTCGAATGGCCGAACACTCGCAAATATGTGATTACAATGCTGGCATGCACTGTCACCGTGCTAAGTGCCGCCGCTGCGGGATGTTATAGTCCTCCCGAGGCCGAACTCACTGTAGCTTGGGGGATTAGTGGCGTGGTATACAATATTGGTATTACCATCTTCACGTTTGGTTTTGCAATTGCACCGATGGTTTCGGCCCCCTTCTCGGAGATCAATGGACGAAGGCCAATGTTTATAGCTAGCGGGATATTGTTCGTTGGTCAGTTACTTTCGTCTTGCGATGGCATTGACGGAGCCCGCGTGGATGCTAATATGAGCCGCGATAGTTTGCCAAATCGGGTGTGGTGTCACCAGATCTTTTCCTGGTATGATTCTTGCTCGGTTCTTCTTGGGTGTCGGGGGCTGTATGTTGAAAAATCTTCTTCTCAACCATCACGCATTGACCTGAGAGTCTAACTGATACAGCAACCTTTTCAACAATCGTCGGCGGAATTATAAGTGACATATATCATACCAAGGACCGCAACACTCCAATGGCTCTCTTTTCCACCGCGGCACTGTTTGGAACCGGGTTAGGTCCTCTAGTAGCTGGTGTGATTGTGAAGCACACATCATGGCGTTGGGTGTACTACGCGCAGGCCATAGAGGCGGCCGTGATCCTGGTTGCTATAATTTTATTTTTCAAAGAGACCCGAGGCAGTGTGTTGTTGAGCCGCAAAGCAAAGGTACTCAATAAATGGTATGAGGAGCTGGAGAACGCGGGTTGTCCTGGCCTGGACATTCCGGTTTCTGAAGACAGCGAAAAGAAGCGATGTCAGCGAATACGCTGGAAGGTGAAAAGCGATGAGGAAAGGGAGTCGCTCTTGAATATGCTCAGCATATCATTATATCGGCCATTCCGTAAGTTAATTTTTTTGTCCTGACACAGCCTGTCATTTACTCTTGCAACTTTTGCTAACGGATTCACGGAAGACCTCCTGGTTACCGAGCCAGTCGTCTTCTTCTTCTCCCTCTGGGTTTCGTTCAGTTGGGCCGTGCTGTACCTACAGTTTGGTTCGATACCGCTCGTCTTCCAGAACAATCATGGATTCGATATTGCACAATCTAGCGCGGTATTCACATGTAAGTTCACCATCCTTTGCGTTCTATTACAAATTGAGGATCTTCAAGGAGAGCGTAATTGACTTACATGCTTAGCAATATCCGTCGGCGCGATTATCGCATTTTTCATCAGTACCGGGCAGGAGAAGATCGCGAAAAAACTTGGGATGATGCCAACAACTCCAGAAGGCCGATTATATTTTGTCTGTGTCGAATCCATCCTCATGCCAGCGGGTATGTTCTGGTTCGGATGGACTTCTGGTCCTTCGACGCATTGGATCTGGCCCGCTCTTGCCGTGGGATGTGCCACGATTGGCATATTCTCAATATATCTCGCCGTCTTCAATTACCTGGTCGATACGTATCACCGATATGCGAGCTCAGCTTTGGCAGCTCAGTCATGTTGTACGTTATCATTAAAAACCTACACCGAGTTTGTGCAGGTCAACCTAACCACTTTATTTGCGCAGGCCGGAATCTCCTCGGTGGAGCCTTCCCGCTAGTTACCCGCGCCATGTACAATAACCTAGGATATCCTGAAGCATCCAGTTTGCTTGGTGGAATTGTGTGTCGCTAGCTTTCCTCCCAGGTGACACGTATCAAAATTTGATTGCTAACCGCGGGATAGGGATCTTTATTAACCATTGTTCCATGGGTTCTGGCATTCTTCGGGCCTAAAATCAGGGCCAGGAGCAAATTTGCGAGTGTACGTCAAGTGGCTCAGGCCCACCTTAACTTATCGGGCGAAGTAAACTGACTTCTTCTAGGAAATCATGGCGGGCCATGAATAGATCCCGAAGATGGACCCCGTCTTTTTATGCAAAAGGATCAATGTGGTATCTGTTGTTCTTTCCCGGCATGGATCTGCGATCGGGAGTTACCCGGTTTTGCATGACAATAGAGTACTCCAAACAGCATTTTGATTTGGCGCTGGCGTTTGATGTGTCTTTTTCTTTTTTTTTGTTTTGGTGGTCTTTCTATCCATTATTAATGCCAACCTCTGGGGATTCCTTTTGAAAACAGCATGCAGCTCGATGAAGTGTCGCAATTGGCATCTTTATATGCCGAATTGTCAGCAAGGTGAACGGGACGAGGAGAAAAGTGCCTTCGATTCCAGTGTGGTCTCCCAGAGCAGCAGGGTCATAATAATGAAACGTTCTCAATGTTCCGCATGCATTTCTCGGCCGCGGGCCAGCTGATCAGACGACACTTTATACGAGAACGCCGAAGGCTCAGGATTCACGAAAGAGTCCAACCATGTGATGTCACTGATGCTGTGACAGTGGGTCCCGATCGATGTTCATGAGGAGAAGCTGCTTGGAGTCTAGATTTTGATTGTGTGTTGATTAGCGATAAAGGAGAAATATCATAGATAATCTATATATAATACGGAGTATATATCCCTGAATACTCCGTGGTGAGCATTGATATCCAGCGAAGTAAGGATCCACGCTTGAGAAGCCTCAATTACCTGCAGCAACTCTGCGAGCAAACAGACCGAGGTACGCACCCAAGCCACGGGAATGGGAGTGGTCGCCGATGCCCAGTCTCAGATCGCAAGGGATGATCCCAGTCACGCCGTTGTCCGCCGTTCCCGCGTTCGCGATGTCGACGATTGTGCTGTGGTTTCATCCGCAAATAGCCTAGCGGCTGGGTGCGACTCCCTGCCACCTGATTGGCCGCCGATGAGCTCATGGCGATTTTCGACTTTCGAACTTTGCGGACGAAACAGCCCACTTCGCACTGGCCAATCACAGCGCGGAATCCGACAGGCGGTGAGGCATTGCGTGATTGAGCGGGAGATTCTGCCGCGCGGGGGCTTTTGCTGCTCCTGCTGCTACCAGCCAGGTTTAGGTCTTCTTATCAAGACGGATGGCGGGCATGGTGGAGTCAATATAACTCGCTGGAGGTTTGCAATCGCTATCACTCGTCTGAGACCTTTTTTTTTAATTTTTTTTTTCCCCCCTCCTCCCTTCGTCCTCTTCCTCGCCTCCTCCCACAGCTCTTCCCTCGAGTCATCCATCGTAGAAACTCAATTTCTTTTGTTTGGCTGTTAAGTCCTCTTGTATATCGCATTTTTCATTTACGACCAAACATGGCAGACCAGAGCCAGCGCGCCGCTCCGTGAGTCCAGTCCCCATGCCAGAATGCCTCTGTTCCTTCTTCTGACGCGTCCACCAGTCTTCGCCTCGGCTCTGAGGCCCCCAACTTCAAGGCCGTCACCACCAAGGGCGAGATCGACTTCCATGAGTTTATCGGCGACAATTGGGTCATCCTCTTCTCGCACCCTGTATGTGAAAGATACCCTCATGCCGCAAAAGACCTGCCATCAGTCGCTAACGGCCGGCTCGGCCCGTTCCAGGATGACTTCACTCCAACCTGCACCACCGAGCTCGGTGCTTTCGCCAAACTCGAACCCGAATTCACGAAGCGGGGCGTTAAGCTTATCGGATTGGTGAGGAACACAAACACCGCCCCATGTTCAGGCGAGGAAATGCACCCGCTGACCGGATCTTGTAGAGTGCCAACGGCTTGAAGTCCCACCACGACTGGATCAAAGACATCGACGAGGTCACCGGCTCCCACTTGCAGTTCCCCATCATTGCAGATGCCGATCGCCACATCTCGTATCTCTATGACATGATCGACTATCAGGACACCACAAACGTTGACGAGAAAGGTATGCTTAGGCCAAGTCCTCGGTGTGGTTTGCTTTTCGAGAAACCTGGGCTAACGATCAGGACAGGCATGGCCATGACCATTCGCTCCGTCTTCATCATCGACCCCAAGAAGAAGATCCGTCTGATAATGAGCTACCCAGCCAGCACCGGCCGCAACACCGCAGAAGTCCTCAGAGTGGTCGATGCTCTCCAGACGACGGACAAGAACGGTGTCAACACCGCCATCAATTGGACCCCAGGCGACGATGTGATCGTCCCACCCTTCGTGTCCACCGAGGATGCGATCAAGAAGTTCGGCGACGTCAGAATTGTCAAGCCGTAAGTTTTCCCGCAGCAGTGATGGCCCTGTTCGGATGCTGACCACGCACCAGGTACCTCCGATATGCCACTATTAAGAACTAAATTGTGCTTTGGGTTTCAGGAGTTGAGAATCGGGGAGTTTTTATGCGGTATCTGTAATGACCAATGAATCAAGTTGATCTAACCACCTTTGAGTAACCAACCACTCCATAACTAGTCTTTAATTGCAAAATTAAACCAAGAATTGCCTTGATAGAATTGAACCGCCAAGTGTGTACAGAGTACGGAGTACTCCATACTTATAAACATGCGTTCTATTGCATGGGACTAGGGCTTTGCGTGTAGGCTGCCTCCGTATTCTGCCATCACCCACCGCCTCATGGAAATTTTGATGAGTAACTAACTAACTAGCAAGACCAATCAGGGTATAATCAGCAATACACCAAGTTCTATAAACTCTAAGCAACTGTTAACTAAATAGTTAACTAGTTAGGCACAGAGTACTCCATACAGAGTGGTTAATACAGTTGGTCCTCCCACATCCTTCCTGGAATAGTGACCTAACAAAAGGTATCCCGTACATCGTTGATGACATATTAAGGTTGAGGTGCCCAAGTGTGTTGATTTGAAAATAATCTGCACGTTCCAGAGTACTTTGTAGTGACAGAAGCTTGTTCACCCAGTTCAGTACTCTTTTCGCTTCTATCAGCTTGCCGGCGCTGTCAACAAGAACTCTACTTCAAAGTCTAGTCTGTGCAGCTGAAAGAATATGCTGTAGCTATTAGAATTCTGTCCAGAGTGTTCCGCAGACACTCTCCTCTCTCTTGCAGTTTCTTTTCATTTCATTTTCGACTTTTATTCTCCTGCTGCTCTTTTGTCTGTTGGCCCCTGTTTTCTTCTCTTCTGCTTCTGCTTCTTTTTCTTCTTCTTCTTCTTCTTCTTCTTCTGCTTCTTCTTTTCCCCATTGTCTTTGGATGTTGTTATTTGATCAGTCTTCAGTAGCACCGATTCTCCGCTCCTCTCATCTACCTTCTGGTCCATCGTCCCCCCTAACATCGCCTTTACATTCTCTTCGTCACGTCCATGGGATCTTGGCTGATTTGAACAGTTGGAGGATTCGAGATTGTGCTCCATAGTTTCGATGGTTGTTTTCTCTGCCCTCTCCTTTTCGCATTCATCGTCTTTGAATCTGTCGGTTAACCCAGCCTCCACAGGACTTATTAGTAAATCAACCTGATAACTATTCCCGGCTTTTTCATTGTATTCTTCAAGCTCAGCCCAGTCATCGTCTATCGGGAAGTCTAGGCTAGAAGGCAATGGCATCTGCTCGGTTGCGGCGATCAATTCCTTAGGACAAAACTTTTTGCAGAGAGTTGCCATTCCGTCCTTGACGCTATGGGGTGTCAATCCCGCGTATGATTAGGTTTGCGAGAGGAATGTAGCTTACATCTGGCGAAGATTGCATCCGGGTATGAGGATTGCGGCGCCTAGATCGTATCTTAGGGAGTATAAAAGGTTTCTATCATCCCAGTCATCCTCTGCCTAGAGATTAGCTTTGGCTACACCATCCGCAAACCCAAAGAAACTTTGAAAGCCTACCAGGCTCGGAGACGGGATAGAACCGCCGATAGTTTTTGACATAGACTTTGTCGCTTAGGCGATGTCTTGGCGCTCTCCAATTTCCAATTTCATATTCATTATGGGCATAAAATGACCCTGCATCAAACACAAAGGGCTCACCGGTATCCATATTAGTCGCAGCGTTTTCATCCCACATATCTCCATGGACCAAGCATGGCTTTATGCTGCGACCTTCGCTCTGCAGTGGCCGGAGAAGCCTTGGTATAACCTTTTCAAGCACGAGCCGAGCTACAGCCTGGAACTCCGGCCATTCCCCATGTTTTTGTTCGTCTAATTTGACCATATGGCCCAACTGTTTTCTATACAGGACCTCCCATGATTCCTCCCAGCAATCGGTTATTTGGGGAAGTTTCGCATGACATGTGGTTATATGAAAGCCGAATTTTCCTGTTGGCGACACGGATGTTTGATGCAGTTCTGCGAGACGAGCAGTAAATCTGAGGGGATTTGGGGGCTGTTCACCCACTTCTCGGTACTCCGCAAGGAGGAAATAAGTACTTTCTTCGTCTTTTCGGAACTTTCCCCATGCGTAGGGCTCTGGTCCGAAGTCCGGCGATACTGCGTGAATTGCTTTCAGAGACTCGTATTCACCCTCAATCATGACACGACCGTCATCTCCAAGTGACACGGCCTGCGTTTTTGCAGGTGAGCATGATTCACAGGCTGAGAAACAAAGAACTGAGACCTAATACCTTCAGGAAATATTCCTTCCGCTCTCCGGTTGGCAGAACCGTATATATCTTTGCAGTCTGACCCCAGAGAGACATCCCATAATTATATGCCGAGATAACTTTGGTTCCAGGTATGGGTAGAGCTATTGGAGGTATTAGTTGATTGCCTCATTTCTTTTCTAGCTTCGAATGATCTGGCCCACCATCCACAACAGCATCGTCCAGGTCAAAATTGCCCCGAACCTCGGGCTTTGGGACTGGAGCAGCTGGAGCCTGGTCTCCCCCATGCCTATCTACATCAAGGGTATGTTCGCCAAAGTCATCTTTGAAGATGATATCCTGCAAGACTGGAGAGGCAGCGGCAGCCATGACTGTATTTTGAGAACGACTGTGGTCTTCAACGTATTTTTCGACTGCAGGAATACCTAGACATTGGATAATGTGGCGGAAATAAGGAGACTGGTGCTCTCAGCACCTCAGGTTTCCGTATGTTTCGCACAGTGTGAAAGAAGTTTCGTGTTTTGATCGGAGAAATCCGCCGCTGTCGTTCCCTCCCATCTCACTAACGTCTCCCCCCATTGGTCGGTACGTTGGTTGCATGTTCCGTCAATTCTGAGCCGGGGTTCCATGTTAGGTGGAAAATGGCCGCATCAAGGAAATTGACACCCCAGTCAGACCACATCGCACTTTGAGCGCAGGACCTCTAACGGTCGAGGCTCGGATCCCACGGCCGACAACTGTGCTGAATGAACTCTTCTTACACACATAGGAGTTCCGAGCTCATCTCACTGTCGGCTCATGTGTGCCCTGGATTTTATTCTCCATGCCCGTGAGCTCTTTGGGTTAGGCGCTGGACCCACTGCTCTAGGTAGGGTTGAAGCGGGGAACGGGCCGGGCTTGGCTGGACTCGAGATTGTGACCTAAATTAGCCGCCGGAATTTTGGCCTCACCTTCTGTCAGACTGTCAATACCCCGTCCAAATAACTATACCTAACAACGTCAAAACCACCGGACCTGGATCTGGTCTTGGTCATTAACTGCGCAAAGCTCGCTTCCTTGGTCGCATTTCATGCAAAATGGTAAGCTGGGTTTGGACTTTTCAAAATTCCAGGAGCGCCGTTGCTAATCTAGTTATCTCACAACACGCCAGCTCCGCAGATTTCGGAGTCGAGGTCCTGAACAAAAAGACGAAGCTACAGATTACACCGCAGAATCTATTAGGGCAGCTCAACGTGTTGAGCTGTGTGATAGAAGCGAGAGTGTCTCGAATGCGTCAACCGCTGCACCATCTACGGTCTCGAAGACCACATCGCTTAGTAGCAATCCATCTACCTCTGATCTTGAGGGACTCTCTGTCGTCTACAACCCTCCATATTCTACAACAGACATAATTTTCGTTCATGGCCTTGGTGGCTCATCCAGAAGATCATGGTCATGGGATCACAACCCTGAAATCTTCTGGCCGGAATGGCTGCCACATCATCCAGGTTTTTCGTATTGTAGAATATTTACCTTTGGATACAAGGCCAATCTTACCGACAACAGAACCTCACAGAGCATCCTCGACTTTTCCATAAATCTCTTATCAGCAATGCAGAGTTATGGATTTGGCGGCCCGGATGGCGATAAACTTATAGGAACGGTGGGCCAAGTTTTGCATACAAAAAATGGGACTTCAAGAGGTATCTTACTAACCATAGGTTGTATGTATAGCAACCTATCGTTTTTGTTTCCCATTCCATGGGTGGTTTGATTGTCAAGAAGGTACAACGCACCTTTCTAATTTTTGCCCGCTTTCTAGAATTCAACTAATATTCATTCAGGCATATGTTGTTGGCCAGCAGAACAAGAATTTTTCTCAAATCATCTCGAAAGTACATGGAATTATGTTCCTCTCCACCCCGCATAAAGGCATTCTATATGCGAACGCCCTGAACAGCATCCTGGCAATGACAGGAATACCTCGAAAAATATATGTCTCTGAGCTTGACATCATGTTGCCGTCGATGCAAGATCTACATGTCCAATTCCTTGCTGTTTGTGACCGTTTACGGATTGTCTCTGTGGTTGAATCTAGCGCCACCAAAACTGGGCCGGGGAAAAAGCGGATAGTGAGTGGCTCCCATTCCACCAATTCTTGACATCTCCGTTAACTTACCCAGATTGTAGATCGTGATTCGGCTGTCCTCAACCTGCCAAATGAGATTTGGACTCCACTCCCTGCAGACCACCATACAGTCTGTAAATTTCGGGATCAATCTGACTCAAATTTTATCACAGTCACCGGCTATCTGAGGCGATTAACTGAAGGATCAGGTATTACAAATAGATTCAGGTCATATGTATATCAGCCTGGAGTGCTAATAAATTTCGGTAGAAATCCACCCCGAGGGGGCGCTTATGGAAGCATTGGGAATCAAGCAAGCCCCGGAAGACGACCTTTCCCAATATTTAAAACAAGGGACGCCGGGATCCTGCCAGTGGTTTCACAATCGTGATAGTTTTAATCGATGGCTTGACAATAGCCCAGGTACATCCACCAACATTCTCTGGCTTACGGGGATGCCAGGAGCTGGCAAGTCAACCTTGTCCGCCATGACCATCGGTTTGCTCCACGAACGGTACTTTAAGGAAAATTGTCAATTCTATTTCTTCATTGGGTCCCAGCCAACAAAAAGACGCGTCGCATACTGCTTGCGCTCAATCGCGTTTCAGCTGGCTCGATCCAATCGAGAGTTTGCCGCCAGGCTACTTCGACTGTACCGCGAGACTTCTTTGACTATTGAAAACCAGAAGTTTCAGGCTATTTGGGATACAATTTTTGAGGGCATTATCTTCAAAATGAACTTCGCTCACACTCTCTATTGGGTGATAGACGCTATAGATGAGGCAGAAACATCGAAGGACTTCGTCGCCCTTCTCATGCAGATGCGGCCAAGAAGCCAAATCAAACTTTTACTCTTCAGTCGGCCCTTGAGCGATCTGACGAACCTCGCTTTGTCTCGAAAAGGCGATGTTTGCCTGGAGGCTACTTCCATCTCAGACGTAAACGAGGATATTAACATCTACCTAAAAGCTGCTGCCCCAATAACTTTTCCACGCAATCCAGAAATCCAACCGAGGGTTATTGAACAAATATTGGCAAAAGCTGAGGGCTCATTCCTCTGGGCAAAATTGGCATTGGAGACATTACGGCGTACGGGCCACCTGGAACATGATATTAGAACGGCTTTGGACGACGTTCCGAGCGACATGGAATCCATGTACAGAAAGATGCTGCAACAAATTCATAATTATGATATACCGATGTTGCAAGAAGTGGCTATGGCAATATTAACATGGGCATCCTGCAGCTTTCGCCCACTTCGAGTTACCGAGTTTGAAACCGCGCTTCGACGAAGGTTTAATAAGAAACAAGTCAGTTTCAATGAGTCGACTATCGAATTATGTTGTCATTTTATTCGTATTGATAAGGATCAAGTGTCTCTGATTCACGCTACTGCGCGGAAATTCCTCTTTAGCAGCTCAAATGGACTGCCCCCAGCAATAGATTTCCATGTTGGTCATGAAAGTCTTGCTATAATCTGCCTCGACTACCTTTGCGATGATAAGCTGCAGCCTACCCTTGAATCTGCGAAGGGTGACAAGCCCTCCCGAACACCTGACATGTTGAACGTAATCTTAAAGGCACATCCCTTCTTGGGATATGCCAAAGATAATTGGGCTTTCCATCTGAGCCACTCGACCACTCAATCCCCGCAACTCAAAGGCCTTCTAACCCGCTTCTTCAACAAATATGTCTTAACTTGGGTTCATGCAGTAGCATTTTTCAACGAATTACAAACCCTTACCCGTACTGCTCGGTACCTGAAAGCTTATATGCGTAAACTAAGAAAAACTGGGCATGTTTCTGCCACATCTATCCCAATCCCCAGTGAAAGGGATGGGACAGTTTTACCCTTAGAGCTTTGGACCCTTGATCTCATCCGATTGGTGGGAAAGTTTGGCTCAAACTTGATTCAAAAACCTTCGATCATTCACCAACTTATTCCTCCTCTATGCCCGAAGGATTCCATCATATCTGAGGTCTATAATGAACCGAAAACATCGGCTGTAGCTGTTAAAGGTGTGCCTTTTCGTGGCTGGGGTGATAATCTAGCTCATCTTTCCGTTGGCCAAGATGAGACCGCTTCGAAGGTTCGCTGTGCAGGTGTCTTTTTCCTTACGCTCGTCTCGAGCAAAGGGGCGATCATTGTTTGGTACGCGGAGACGTTCGAAAAACTTCGACTCCTAGAGCACGGCGAATGGGTGACTCTCATGGAAGTCAATAGGTCTCGTACTTTACTGGTTACGACCGGACGATATACCTTCAAAGTATGGGATATTTCGACAGGAGAACAGATTCATTTACTTAAAAGAGATCGCCAGGCACGAGTCATGTGTATCAGTTTTGGGGATAATGATTCCGAATTACTCGTGGGATATGATGACTGCACAGTTGCCAAGTATGACCTTTGCACGTCCCGCGTTCTAGCAGAATACGATGTGGAGGATAGGAGCGATCGCAGACATAGTTGTCCGCGCCTCATGGCAATCAGTCCCGATCTATCCAAGATAGCTGTTGCATATCGCGGACGACCCGTGCTTATTTGGGACCTTATTGAAGATTCTTCCCAGGAACCAAAACGGTGTATCCGGGACAAAGACTGGGAACGATTGCGAACCAAACCACAGGACGACGTATTTTGCGCCCCCGAAATAGTATGTTGGCAACCAAACGGGATATCATTGTTCATTCTCTACCAGGACAACACTATTGTTCATTGGTATCTAGCAGAAGAAGGCTCTCAAATTGAATATGAAAACACCGAAGCCCGCGAGATGGCCACGAGCGACGACGGGACACTGCTTTTGACCAGCAGCAACACTGGAACATTGAGTGTTTGGACCGTATCAAATTTTAATTTAATATACAGGCTTTATTGCGGCCCGTTCGTTCGGGACCTCACTCTGAGCCCTGATAACCAGCGTATCTACGATGTACGGGGATCTATTTGCAACGTCTGGGAACCAGATGCACTTGTTCGATTAGAGGAAGGAGATCAAGAAGAGGGTTCAAGTCTCTTTGGTGGTTCCGACGTCTCTGAGCCCACATTCTCGCGAGGGACACAGGACACTCCCATAACCACTTCTGTGGCCTACGACTGTTTAGCTGACTATTATGTCTGCGGAAGAGATGACGGCACAATCTGGCTTCATGAAATGAAGGAAGGTGAGAAAATAAAAAAGCTCTGGAGTCATTCAGTCATGAGTGATGTTATTGTCCTTGAGTGGTCTCCGTCCCGCAGATTCCTTGTCTCAGCGGATGATGCCGGAAAGGTCATCCTAAAAGCACTCGGCAAAAAAGATGGAAAATGGATTGTATTCAATGTTTTCGATTTCCGAATCCGGGAACTTGTTCGGCAAGCCCTCTTCAGTCCCGACGAAAGTATGTTGCTCGTTAGTACTGGGACGATGGATTGTATCTGGAACATCAAGAAGAAGAGCGAAGTTAGTAGGATCAGATGGCAGCATCCGTCGGGACGAAGGTGGTTCAACCATCCATCTGATATGGGCAAACTCATCTGGATTGACCCAAAGGAATATCATGTTCATCACTGGCAGGATTTAAGACGCGTTGATGACGTACAAAGCCCGAAAATCGACATGCAACAGTCCCGGTTTGGAAATATTTCAAACGACACAGCCGTACAGGTCCCATCTTTCAGTTCAAACCCCTCCGCGGGAGTCCAGGACAATGTCCAGAAAATTACTAAGACTATTGACGGGTGTTACCTGATTTGCGAAATTGGCAGTGATACAACTCCATGTTTGAGGGTTGATGTTATCCTCGTGTCTGATCTAGAATCTAGAACACAGAAACGCAGGAACCTGATCATGTCGGGTACCGTTCAACGATTTCTTGGTTGCATTTGCCCCCGTACAAAACCCTCAGCCAGTGAGGGACAATTGGTTTTCCTTGACTATGAGAATTGGATATGTACACTTGACTTCGATGTCACTATGGCAAAACCCAGGCCGCAGTTCTTCATTCCAAGGGATTGGCTAAATACATCAAACATAAACTTAATGACTTTAGCCCCCAACAGGACACTTTTATGCCCAAAAGGTGGAGAGATAGCTATGGTTACGCACCGAAGGGGATTGGAGTCCTGAGTGGTATTTTGGTCGGAGCTGACTGAATGCATCGTAGCATGCAGACTACCCTTACATCTCCAGACCTCCAAGTTAACTATGCAGTTACATAGATACGAGAGCTAGTCAGCTTCCAACCTTCTTCCGCCGCAAATAACTTGCAAGCCCACAAGACATTGGTGTCAAAAATATAATATTGCCTTGTATGTACTTACTATCACTCGTATTACCACGGTTACCGCGCTACGCTAGGTAGAAAAGATGCTCTGAAATGTTAATCGTGGAGTTTTCAATAACAGATTATCATGTGAAAACTGAAGTGAAGAATCCAAGTTTGGCGAAGTTGAAGATGCAAAGAGTATAGTAGTTACAGTTGACAGTTTGTATGGCAATGATAGAATGAAATTTACACATAATTTATAGCTAAATGTGCATCTGCCGGTGCTGCTATTTACAAATACTCGTAATATCCTCTTCCTGAATGTCCACCATGTTGCTCCCTTGCAGTTACGACTTACGCTAAATCCTCCGAGACAGTCACAATCTACCTAACTTCAAAGGCCATTCAAAGTGATTAGGACGTGACAACGTTTCATACAGGTATGTGTATACATATGCATGTCTATGGTGCATCCCTGAATGTACTGGAGATCATGATGGCTAGCTACCCCTCACTGCTCCGCCAAATTTTGCAAATCTACTCCGTACCACACACAGATCCCTCTATATCATAACTGATTCAATAAACGGTACATATTTCCTCGAGTTGTAACTTACTCTCCGAAAGTCGAGTCCCACACACTATAAACAATGCCTATCGCTACCTCCTTCGCGCTCAAGAATACTTCCATTCGTATTCCCGCCCGCGGCCTAGGAACCTTCCAAGTTGATCCCAGCCTGTACCCAGAAGGATCCGTCAAAGATTCTGTTCTCCATGCGTTGAAGGTTGGATACAGACACATTGACGCGGCGCTGGCGTATGGTTGGGGTTCGGTAGAAAGAGACATAGGCGCTGCGATCCGTGCGAGCGGTGTTCCGAGGGAGGATGTGTTTGTGGTGACGAAGCTGTAAGAACTTGTTCATTGCCCAACTACCTGATCTGTTCCCGTTACTAATGACATTTGGGAATCAAGTCATAATTGCTTCCATGCGCCCGAAGATGTCGAGGTTGGGATGAATATGAGCCTGAAGAATTTGGGGCTCGCCTATGGTAAGGCGACATAGCCTCAATAATGGTATTAATACTGATCGTGTTGGGATCAAGTCGATCTATATCTGATGCACTGTATGTTATAAGTCTTTTTGGATGAACTTTGCTGCAAGCTTGATTAATATCGGTGCCCAGTTCCATATGCGTATACCAAAGGGGAAAATTACTCCACTGTGAGAAAGCTGGACGGAAAAGTACGAAACCCTCGAGAGATCTCGTTCTTCAGCTGATAGTAGCAGCCTGTTGTTGACATCGAGCTCTCGAGAGCGTTTGACACCACCTGGAAAGCCATGGAGAATTTAGTAGACCAAGGCAAAGCAAAACTAATAGGTTAGTGCCTGCGATACTTGGGATTCCCGTAGGAAGTTACGGGGCAGAATTTATCGTTTGTTAACTACCGGCTGTCTAAGGGGTATCGAATTTCTCAACCCCTAAGTTGAAGCGTCTCTTGAGCGTCTGCCGTATCTTCCCAGTTGTGAACCAGGTTGAACTCAACCCGTATTTCCCGCAGAAGACACTCCTGCGATTTTGTCACGAGCACGAAATCCATGTTACTGCATACGGACCTCTGGGCTGCACACCAGTCCCATACTTAATTGGAAGAAAAACCCCTGGTCCACTTGAAGACTGCACTGTAAGTGACCAAATCTTACCTGGGCTATCTCTTCCGGCAATAAACCCTCCATTTAATCATTCGACGCAGGTTAAGGCAATGGCGGAAAGGTATTCTCGGACTCCAGCGCAAATTATACTGGCTCATTTGATCATGTTGGGTGTATCTGTGATACCGAAAAGTAATAATTTGTCAAGAATCTCAGAAAACTTTGACTGCTTGGTGGAGCTGAGTCCCGAAGACCATGCTGCGCTTGGTCAGCTCATGGGTTCAAACGGAGAGAAAGCCGTACGGAATCTGGAGACAAAAGAGTATCTCGGCTTCGATAACTTCAATGAGGAGTTCGAAGAGCCCTGATTAAATTCGTAGTGCGAGAGAATGATTCGGCATTCTCAGGATCGAGGAATAGCATCAGAGAGTCAGACTACAATATAGCTAGACAATAAAGATGATAGCAAGGTTTTAGAACCTTTCAGACAAATTCGGGTATCTTCAAACATCAGCAAGGGCAAAGTAAAACGAAACACTCGGAGGATTCTCGAGTTTATGAAGTAGGGGTGCATAAGGACTGCTGATCATCGATTATCACGCATGGTCTAAGAGGAAAAATGACTCTAGCGCGCCGATAAAGGCGACAGTACTTAGAGTCCAAAATGCAATTCCAATATATCCTTCCTGAATACCCCATTTAAACAGTCGCCCGGATATCAATGGGCCAATTGATCGTGCAAGGCAGCCGAATGAGGCAGCCACACCATTGATCCTCGCTAGAAAACTTTTCGATGGTGCAGTGTTCGTAATCATGCAACGGAGTCAGACATAGCTTTATGTAAGGCGACAGACTTAACTTACAAGATAGCAGAACATATGTATCCTGTGGATGAAAGTAATACCTTCACCCATAGATCAAACAATAATGCGATTATAGAAAAAGGCGACTTCAGCTTAACGAGGAATGGTGTGAATAGATATGCGACCGGAAAGATGCAGAGAATCATTCGATAGCATTTTAATGCTCCAAATCGACCGACAATCCAAGGAATTAAGGTTGACTGTGCGATGATAGCCACTCCAGCTTGGGTAAGAAGGATGAAACCAATTTTCTGAGAGCTGAAGCCGAATACATCAGTAAACTGGAAAATATTCCTCTCCACAAGGTTATCGGCTGGTTTGGTTGTTTTTGCGGGAATTGCGAGAAATATGGGCGTTATAATGTCTGAAGATACTTTGTGAAACGCCAATAAAAAAACAGAGATAACTTGCAGTATAACCTGAAGTGTGAAAGCCTTTGAAAGTGGCTTTTCAGTGGGCTTGGTTTTGTGTGGAGTTGTTATGGCACACGGTGCCTGTATTGCCTCCTGTTCAGGCTCTGCTTCAGTTTCCATTCTTAATTCTATTCCATCCTCTTCAGCTTGGTCCAAACGCGAATATCGAGCGCAATTGTGTTTTCTGAAATTTCCTGTAAAAAGGTACTTAAATGCAAGATATGTGCGAATTCCAATATCTGGTTTGTTCACCAGCTGTGGATGGGTTTCTTGTAAAAGCAGAAGCCCCAAGACCATGCCAGAGAACGAAAGCACACCAACAAGCAAGTTTGGAAGTAAGTATGGAAAGCTCTTCCAAATCGACTTTTCTTGAAACACATTCGGGTATAATTTCACCGGGTCTGCTAGGAGTCCGCCTAACGGCGGGCCGAGGAGAGTTCTAGGTGCATTCAAGGTCAGGTATTAGGCCTCACTATGGAGAATATCATGCCTTACCCAAGGCTGCGAAGAAAAGGAACAACAGAGAATGCTTTTGCTGAAACCGAGTTAGCTCCAGTAGCACAACTCATTTTCTCGGAGTTCCATTCCATGTCCTGAAGCTTTACGGGCTGTAGCGCATACCTTGCTGTTCTTTCCGCTCAACCAATTCGCCAACACAAGTTTGCACTACGCCAACATTTGGGTTTGTAAGCCCTCCCAATGCTCTTGACAGTGCAATCGCAACCATAGACTTGGATAGCCCGAATGATATGGCTGTAATGATGCCACAGAGAGCCCCAATCAATAAAGTTGGCTTTCTTCCAATCCGGTCGCTGATTTTGGCCCATACCATCCCACTAAGGAATTCACAAAATGTGAATATGGATATGAGCATACCAGAATACAACGGTATATCTGCATGATCCACCTCATCAAAAGATTGGATCATGAAATATACATATGGGAAAATGCTTGTCCACGCGATGGCTTCTGTTGCTCGAAAAGTCCCTGTTGCACTAACTATTAGATAGCAAGTTGGGTGCGAGATTAGGATAGAGTTGATCCCACCTAACATGAATAGTTGAAGCTGGATACCAGACAGTGAACTGGCTGGGGTGATCTCTCCATCTGCTTGGCTCATGATGGATGCCAAGAGCACCGTGCAAGACTTGGATGATGGAGTACAGCTTTTACTGATCTAAATCATTAAGCTATGTGCGAATATACAAAATGGCATTTGATTGAGAACCACCCAGGTTTGCAGTAAGACAAATTAACAATTGGGAGATTATTGCTGGCGCATTCTCACCCTTTCAGGATCAGCACCGCTTAGTCGCTGTCAGATTACCTGTTTCCCTGTTAGTCCAGTCCTGAAAGCTGGATCTTGCCAATACAATCCTCAGGGGTTGGAATCTTTGTAACTAAGATTCATTGCCAGGACACAGATCAACCCCGTTGTAACGCAAGCTGACAAAGAGAGCGCCAAGCCGACCGCAGCGGCCTGGACCGCCTTACCTCAGCAGTGCAGGTGTCTCGGCCTAACTTTGTTCCACCGGCCATGTTTCTCGGGGCCACTGACAGCCGCCTGCGCTAAACCATACAAGGCTTAGTCCCGATTACTCAGAAACGCTCGTCGCCGTTCCATGGATGGCGGATTCCCTTGCGCAACGAACGCCCTCGTCCGTCTTCCCCCCTTTCACGTCGACCGGCTGGCAAGGACCTGTCTTCCTGAGCAGTCTGGGCGAGGCAGTCGACGATTTAACGCACTTGCGTTGTCATTTTACCGACTGGCTAGCCTGGACGAGTTTTCATGCACGAAGCCTCTGTATTCATTTCAAGCCTTCATGAGAGTTCCCTGCAGGCAATCCTCGAATCCCGCCTCTGAGTGAAATTGGATCGCCTGCTCCCTCTAGCCCCGCCAAGCTCGTTACCCTATTAAAGGCGTCAGCTGGGGGGAACCAGGCGAAAGGAGAGGTACCGATTTGACCAGCCTCCAAGCCTCCCCAGGGACCACACATAATCGTCAACGGCCTGCAATGCAACCCTGATATTTCGCCCTTTTTTTCTCCGTACATCACACACCCTCAACGTTTTCTTGAGCCGAAGGAAAAGCCGAGAGGGTACAAGAAAATTAAAGTATTCAAAATTGTATTATTCTCTGCATTGATTTTTTTTTCTCTTTCAGCCTCCAATTACTGCGCCAGCCTTGTCCATTGTCTTGTCAATATTCCGTTTCAGATATTCCTAGGGTCTGCTTGGTGGGGGCGCCATTTTATATTGCCTGTCAACAGGGAACCACGCTCCAAGGGGAAATGCGCTTTGCGTTGCGCTGACTGACGCTTGTCAAGAGTACGTATCTTGGTTTCGTCCGACCTTTTTTTGCTGCTTTGGTGTTTTGTTTATTGCATTGACCATACTCCCCTCACTTTTGACATTGGCTTTTCCCTTTCAGAGAAAAAACCGAATTGTGTCAACAAACTCTTCTTGTTTCTGGAATGTGGCGGTTAACCGACCATGACGCGTTTAGGTGCTGAACGGCGAGCTTCGAAGGTCATTATCCCTTCAGGTGACTCGTTTCCGAATTCTGGGCCCCCAAACTTCGAAATATCGAACCCGTTTTCGTCGGTAAAGAGATATTTTCGACACGGCGACGCCAAACCTAAGGACCTTGGGCCTTCATCACAATCGCGGCCATCTACTTCGTTTTCAGAGGGGCAAGGCTTTTTGAACTCTGCGGCATTGCCCGACCCTAATATCTCTCAGGTCTTCGATACTTCATCTCAGCAACCCGCACCTAAATCGAACTCGAGTCGCCGCTCGAGCTTACCCGCTGCTTCCTCTATCACGGAGTTCGGACTCAAGTCGAGATTTCGAAGGTCAACTTTGACTGGAAATAAACGACCCAAATTTGTATTTAGTGTTAATGCACCTCCAACCGAAAGACCCTCGTTAGATTTGAAAACTTCACGCCCATCTTTAGACGAAAATACCCCGCATGGACGATCCAAAGAATACTATAACACTCAGCATCAAAACTCAAACCCTTCGCCGATAACACCCCTCATCCCCCATAGTGAGCCCGCGAAAATGTCATCAAATATGGGCCTTGACACCAGCCGCGATGAATACAACGCCCAGCACTCGAATCTGCACCCAAGGCCTACAGTTGCCGGGCCCACGACCAACGTTGGCTCCACGAACCTGTCGGGGTTGGTATGCAATGTTTATAAAACTACCGGGAGAGAGCCTCACGCGTTAGTAGGCGCCACTACCACTATTCTCGGCGACAAATTATACGTTTTTGGAGGGCGCATGCTATCTAGGACTCGACCAGATTTAACCTCAGATCTCTACGAACTGGATCTGATAAGGCGCCATTGGAGTAAGCTGCAGACTACCGGACATGTGCCGTCACCAAGATATTTTCATAGTGTATGTGCACTAGGTGATACAAAACTCGTTTGCTACGGCGGAATGTCTCCTAGAACCACGCAGACAAGCCAGTCATCAAGTTTATCCCCATCCGGTAACCAGGAATCGCAGCCGGAAATTGTGGTGATGTCCGATGTACATATCTTGGACGTACCGACGCGAACCTGGACTCGCATTCACACCGATAACACACCCCAAGGGAGGTACGCTCATTGTGCGGCTATACTTCCATCGTCGGCTATTTTCACGTCTGCTCAGGCGCCCCTATCCGCCATCCAAAATAATCCATCGTCCGCAAATCCACATCAGGGAACGATCGGAGTAGATATTGATGGCTTTGGGGGGGCAGAGATGGTTGTGGTTGGAGGCCAAGACAGCTCAAATCATTATATTGAACAAATAAGCGTCTTCAACCTGCGCAGCTTGAAGTGGACAGTGACAACACCCCTGGACCGGAGTTGTGGAGCCTACCGAAGCGTCGTCGCGCCACTTATCAATACTCCAGCATCGCAAATCGGAGAAAGTCACAAGGAATCGGACCCGACAAACACAGAATCAGAAAACCAGGGAACTCCTCTCCTGATTTATTCCAATTACCACTTTCTTAATGTCAAACTTGAGCTTCAAGTGCGCCTCCCGGACGGCAATTTAATAGAGAAGACGATGGATACTTCTATTTCACCACCTGGCCTTAGATTCCCGAATGGCGGCATTATCAATGGTCACTTCGTTGTTAGCGGCACGTATTTAACGTCATCGAAACAAGAGTATGCGCTCTGGGCGCTGAACCTAAAAACGTTGACATGGGGACGTATAGATGTGGGTGGAACTATATTCAGCAACGGAAGCTGGAATCGCGGTGTTTTGTGGAACAGAAGGAGCACGTTTGTGATTTTGGGACATAGAAAAAGAAGCCTGGTTGAGGATTACAACCATCGGCGGCTCAATTTTGCCCACGTCTGCATGGTGGAATTGGAGGCTTTTGGACTCTACGAGAATCCGCGGAGGACATCACCGACGTCAGGATATCAGTCAGTGAGCGCTCCCGCAACACCAGCGTCTATTCAACCAAAATTCTCTCAACAAGCTGGCGGTGGCCGACAGTATTCCTCAGCGGCACAGCAGTTGGGTCTCATGGCCCAGTCCTTTGTGGAATTGTCCGATATGGAGCTGCTTACAATTGGCGGCGAACGAATACCCGTCAATTCTCATATCATTGCTCGACGATGGGGCCCCTATTTTGTCCGCCTGCTTCGTGAATCCACAGCTGTTGCTTCAGACAGTCTTTCTGATGTGGCTACCGTTCGCCAGCCGGGCTCTTCTTTTGGCAATAATCACTCCAGCAATAAACGCAATTCGAATATCACAATAACTCCCTCCATCAGCAATACTAGCCAGTATTCCACAGCAACAACCTTGGTTAACCAGCCTGGCACCATTGCCAACACCGGCAGGAAAGACTCTGCTGCCGCGCTTCCTAACCTTGAGATACCCTCCGCTCACTCCCTCACGCCAACTTCACGACCTCGCACCCTCTACCTTCCACACACCCACCTAACCGTCCAACTCCTCGTCCATTTTCTCTACACTTCATCCCTGCCACCTATTGATTCTCCGTTATGTACCCCTCAAATTCTCTGCTCGCTTCTACAGCTAGCTCGACCGTACCAGGTTGATGGATTGCTTGAAGCCACCGTTGAACGTCTCCACCAGGTTCTTGATGGTAGAAATGCGGCCGCAGTATTCAACGCCGCCGCCATGGCCGCCGGAGGTGGACGTGGGACCGGCTTCACAAGTGGTCCTGGTGGGACATTGGAGGTGCTGAACGGTGTCAAATTGCGCTCTGATCAGCCTGGGACTTCTTCAAATTCACAAATGTCTGCAATTCATTCTAGCTCAGATAATGACGGCGGACATGCGGACAGAAAATCTGCGTCTGGTCGTCGCGAGTCCAGCAACTCTGCTTCCCAGCAACGACCGTCAAATCTTCGAATCAACACCGACCTGGGAATGCGTCATCGCGCGGAATCGATCAGTAGCGCTAGTACCGTTACCTCCGCGTCGACAAATACTAGTTTCAGTTATACTGACTCCGATATGGGCCGCCAATCTAGCAGCGGTGATGGGTCTAGCAGACATCATGCCCACAGCAGGCCGGATAGAGACGTCTGGACGGGAGGAATCAGTTGCGTAGTTGGTCTACAGAAACGTGGGTTGAGGGGGTTAATGGAAGGGCGACGCCTTAGAGAACGAGGTGCGATAAATGGCGGCGATGATCGGAGTACGCCTACGGCTGGTATAACGTCGAATACCACGTATATGACCAGTGCTGCTCCTGGCTCTGCAATGGGAATATGAAGATGTTATGAATTATATATGGTATGACCCGAATTTTGGACCTATCTTACTACTACATTGCATGTCTATTTTGATGGTGATGTGCAGAGAGTTCATCACTTTCATCTGAGCTACAATGCTATTTGATGTGATCCATGTTGTTTTAAACTTATGTTTTATGTCAAGATGTTTTCTCTTGTGCCGTGTTGTGGCCTTTCTAGAATGGTTTGCGCTCTCACTTGATACATCGTGAATACCCCCTTATCCGCAGTTGCTTGGAATTTCTGGTATGTTGTTAACCTCCGTTTTGGTGTGATCTCCTGTTTCCACTTGCACTCTTGTTTTTGGCTCACTGATTGATATTTTGACATCGGTATTTATCTAACATTTGTCTTTCTTTTCCTTATCGATAGTGCGACAAGTCATATCTAATGATCCTATGAGAAAATTGGAATTGGAATGCTGAAAAGTAAGGCTTGAAAGAACATATTTGCTCCCTCAAAGAATTTTTACTCCGAAGGATATGCAACAAGCGCAATAATTATACCCATAATTGTTAAAGAGGATAAAATTACCCTAGACCAAGAGGCCCGGGAAAGAGAAAGGTGCTAGAAATACACAAGGAAGAATCATATAGAAGGAAAGAAAGAAAGAAAACACTCCAGTCCCAACCTGAATCCACAGCCAGAACCAAAGACGTAACAAAGAAATAATATGAAACGAGAAGTACAATAACCCAATTTTTTTGTTTGCCCTTCACCATTAGAAAAAATATATCGTCGAAAGAAGAGAGGAAAAAGGAAGAAGCCGAACCGATAGGTTATCACAATTATCTTCCGGGTACCGCTCTTGCAAGCACCCTGACATTATCCACGAACCCTTTGATCAGTTCCTCGTATTGATTAGCTGGGTCGCCCGCAAGAGCAAGATCGCCTTGTCGTCTAATTTCTGCAGAGGAAATTTCGATTTCGAGTTCGTGCTCAAAATCAGCTTGTGGGTTTGGAGGATTGTTTGCCTGCAGCGGGGGTAACGTCAATAAATTACTCCACAGAACCGAGCCCGAGTCTATAAAATTGGAGAGTACTCACTTCCGCAGTGGCAACCTGTGTGAGGTCAATTTGATATGCTAAATGCCGATAACTCATGCGATCCTTGTTCCTAGACTTAGCCCTCCCACCAAAGTTACCCGCGTCGCTCGCTGGTATGAGTTCATTGATGTCTCCCTCATAGTTCATTTCCAAGTTCACGCTAATCCGCCAATCGAGGTTCGTTCTCGGGCTATAAACATCCAGGTCTGCAATGCGGCATTTGATAATCCGAGCCAGTATCGCTCCTGTCCGTTGATCTGTAGTAACACGGACTTTGGGCTTGTGGCGGGGATTGAGGTGATGCTGGACGATTGGAGGGAGCGCGGAGGAGGATATTTCATAGAAAGTATCACGTTCCTTTTTGTGTGCATATGTAATTGGGATGCGGGATGAACCAGGTCCCATGGAGGATTTGACGGATTCATTGAGGAAGTTGTTCAAAGAGCGATGTTGAGCCTAGATCTCAATCATTAACACCTACTCGGAAATGTCAACAGCGGCAAACAGCGGACGGAATGCGTACCAGTGTCATGGAGCTTTCGAAGGCGATTCGCATGCTTGGATCATCTCTGCTGATAATGCATTCAGTGAGCACCGGAAGGCGTACTCTCTCGCCTCTATTTTTGTCAACCAGCTGTCCAAGTTTGGCTTCTACCTCTAAAATGGCTCCGGATCCTGTGGCTGATCCTCCAGCAGGACCAGCACCGATGTCCTTTCGCATGACGACCTGTTGGAATAAAAAGTCACATATTAACTTCGTAACCTCTTCGTGCGGAATGACACCGGTGATCGAGGGCTCCCACGGTCCGAGGGACGATGTAGAGTCACCAGCCGTGCTAGATCGTGTGGCGTTTCCATTGACATCGGATCGAGTACTTTGTGGTGTTGGAGCTTGTCGAGGAGGCATAGACCTGTTTCGTGACACAGGCCGATCATCCGGGGTCTCGCGCTTAGGAAACGGAGGTTTGAACGGAAAAGAAGAGCCGGCCTTATATCTCGTTGGAATCGCAGGAGGGGTTCCTGTAGTCCGAGGAGCTTTTTGAGCGTAGATTGGAGGTTCATGATATCGCTTGCGCTTCTTTCGTGGTACAAACGAAGAGGCAACTGAGGGAGGAGCCGGTTGATCGGTTATCTTCATCGGTGTATCCTGGTGCTGAAACGATAAATCTGTCTCTCTCCTAAATTGCTGCTTCGACGTCGGAGATACGGTTGAAGGATGACTAGAGTTTGAAGGATGAGATGTTTTAGGGGTGGTGGGTGGATACAATGACTGGGATGTAGGGTCACTTTCATGTGGTGGTGCCGGATTGTTTGTTGTCGTACTGGATGTTTGCCATGATAACCTGTCAGGTTCATTGTTCGAATGAACTTGCAAAGAGCGATCTTGAACACGCCCAAGGTCCCCAGCAGCATGGCCAGATTTTCCGAGTACCGTTTTAGGGCTCACGCTGGTCCTCTGGCGATCGACGTCTCGCTCGAGCAAGTGTTGTTTATGCAGTTGGTCCGCCAGAGATGATCGCTGCCGTGAGATCTGCGATTGAAGAATAGGCGAGACTGATTCCTTTTGCTCCCTTTGCTGATCGGGTCTGTCCCATGGGCTGGTTAACGGTGCATGGTCCGCATCAAGCCCTGAAGAAGTTGGACGCGTCGGATGAGGGGACGGTCTCTTCAGCGATGCCGAAGGAGGCCCCAGAGGGGTCGCCGGCTGCGAGCCTGCTTGGTTGGGGGAATATGGCAAAGATTGAGGCAACTCAGCATACTGAGCTGTTCCGGCTTCCTCGCGTGGAGCAGGAAACGAGAAGCTGCGAACCGACGACGGCGTCGTGGCGGAATGAATCGAGTGAGAGCGGGCCTGGGAGAAGTAAGTCTGCTGTGTTCCCGAGCTCAATGGCTGCGGAGTAAATGGCGAGCAGATGGAGCTTGTGGGGTGAGCTAGGGGGGCGGATGTGGCCGCAAAGGAGTCGCGCGCAACGGGGAGGAAGGACTGGGAGCCTTGGGAGTGGGATGAGGCGTTCGGGGGCGGAGGAATGCCACTTAGGATTGAGCTGGCGGAAGAATGCTGGTATGGCGATTGAGCAGAGCCGTAGGAAGAAGATCGTCCTGGTGAATGAAGAGGAGGCTGCAGTGGTGGAGGCGGTGGTGGCCTTACACGCGGTTCGGGTGGATGGGAGGGATGGACCGGAGGAGATGTTTCATTAGGATAACTCGCTCGGCGAGGGCTGGGTTCTCTCGTGCGCGGCTGCAAGGGAGAGGGTGGAGGTTGTGCTTGGGGCGGTTTGCTCGGGACCCCCGCGGAGTCGGAGTTCATGATTGTGCGCAAGTCCATGATGGATTTGGATCACACATTGAGGTTAAGCTGATGAAAACTCGGGCGTTCGCCTCATAGTAGTCGGGATGGATGGTTCTTCGATGTCGACTAGTCAGTAGATGAGCTAGTATAGGCTTTCTGATGCCCAGCAGAGAGTACGGCAGCAGCAGGAGGATTCGTCGCCATCCATGCGAGATCTTCTCTCTGGCGACGTTGGATGTTTTGGGTGCGGACGAAGTCTGCTCATTGCCTGCTGTATGGAACTGTAAATACTAGGTCTGTACGGAATGCACCAGCAGACTTAGCAGCTATTGCAATGTTAATTACCGTAAATATGTGCACTTAACCATACTAGCAAAACGGTCACCGCCCGTCCGTCGCCGCGCTGATTCGACCAGCTTGCAGCACTTTCTCGCCGCCTCGCGCTCGGGCTGGACGGCGAGATGCTCTATTAATGCATTGACGGGTGGTGAGAGTGTTGCTTTTTCTGACCTCGTTCTGCGGTGGTTCGGACACCTCCGAACCCCTTTTTGAGCCGACAGCACCGGAATGAAGATGGACCCGTTTCAGGTCAGGCATCTTGCACCAAGACATGCAGTTTAATCCTGTACACCAATTGATTCTACCAGCCAATGCATGGCAGCCAGCGTGTGCTGGCTGTACTCCACAGAGGCCAAGAAGAATGTCTATGCAGAGTACACATTGCTACAGAGTACAGTAGAGGATGGTTACCCTAAAGAAGAGGGCAAACAACCAGCGACGAATCATCCATTAACAAACCCAGGTGTCTTTCCATCTTTTCGGGGATACTGGGAATGATTCTCTTTGCTTCCTGCTTCGGTGTCATTGTCAAACAAATAGCAGTCAACTAACAACCATGCGGCAGCGCTTTTTACAAAGGTTTATTCCCTTTAGGGCTAGTTTTCACTCTTCACATCTCTGACCTCTTGCGAGAATGGCAACTGGTTTGTTCAGAAGCATTGGCTTTACCGGATATGCAGGCCGGTTGACAATAATCACATAGCTTCCAGTATATGAGCATTTGGAGCATTTGACTACACTTGCGAACAGTTTCTTCTTGGAGAAAATGAACAAATTGCCAAACACAATAGTTATATATTTTAACGCACATGAGCTTGAATCCATAGCAACAAATTCAGTAAATGTGAGGATGCATATTGGCATCAATCAAAAAAAAAAAAAGGAAAAAAGGAAAAAAAAGGCCCTGATGACCTGTACAACAAAGTGTATCAAATAGATAAGAGCAAGGAAGTTATCACAAAGATCTCAAAGCCCAATGCTGGCATATCCCATACCACTGCTAGTGAAGCTACGCAATGTACTCTAAAACCCTGCACCACAGGTGTGTATACATGGCATTGCTCTTGTAACGATCTCTGTCAACCCTCTGCCAATATGCATTTTCATTGTGTGCTCTGCCTTGGATTATCGAAAAGCGATTGACCACTGCGAGCACCAGCCGTTAAAGCTGATCCGAACGGACCGGTTTTGCATCAAGTATGGGTCACGAGTATACTTATATTTACCGACAAGATACCACATACGCGCCAGGCATCATCAGTCTAGGTGCACTATTGAAGAAAGAAACGGTCCTCGACAACTAGGGAGCCTAAAAAGTATTCCTAATTTGCTTGCCCATGTACCACCTTTCAAGTTGCCCAAAATCTAGGGTGGAGCAAGGACGAGTCAACTAACACAACCAGTTAAGTTTTCTCGGTTCTATATTCAAAATAATAGTTTGACCCATACCATCAATTATCTTTTCGGGATGCTGATATGAAATAACCATTAACTATTGTCACCTATGCTCTCTATATTAGCTCTATCGTATCAGGGATTCCATATCCTGTTATGGAGAACAATAGTATGTGGAACCTGGGAGCCAGTTATTTACCTAACATTAAAGAAGGAACTGCTCCACAGGGATAAAATGAGTTCTCATATTGTACCCAGGATGTATCGTAAACGCTCATAATAATCATAGGCATGCAAATATGGTTTTCAAGTGCCAGCACCAAGAATGATGAGCAAAAGAAGAAAGAAACAAAAGTGAACAACAAGCCCAGATCAGCTGGGATATGCAAAATAAACCAATATACTTCCAAAAACTGGCTCATACGCCTTCTGCAAAAGAAAAAAAAATTCAGAAAAAAAAAGGTGAAATCACACTCCACAAAGCTGCATCAGCAATGCACAAGCTGGACAAAACCTGCTGGATGACTGTGCCCAATGCTATACAAAGACGCAAAAATAAAAATAAAAAATAAAGGGACCGGAACAGGCCTGGACCAGATGGTATAGTGTGGTATGGGCATAGAAATGGGATTCTAATCATATAGATACACCCCATAATCCTTTCCCGCCAGACACACCCAACCAGCCTGAGACATTGCCACTAGGGGCATGGGGCGCCCAGCTGACGTTGGACACCTCGTAATCACACTGCCATGCTGCAGCCGGTCCGCGCTCCATCGTTGAGGCGCCACTTGAGCTGTTATGATGTGGCTGGCCAGCTGGCGTCTGTGAGCTTATTGCAGCCGCATTGTTCTGATTTATCAAATCCCATATGAGAACAAGGGAGTCATCGGCACCCGAAGCAAGAGTCCCTCGGCGGGCAGGACACCACTCCACGCAATTGATTGGCGCGGAATGGCCCTTGAGCTCGAGAAGAGCCTGGCCTGGCTGCCGGACGTCAAGTATTCGGATGACGCTAGAGTCTTGAGAAAACGTTGCCAAAAGATGTGCATCATGAGGAGAAGCTACATGTGAAGTTTAATCAGCATAAGACCAACACTGGCAAAATATATATATATATATATATGAAGCTGAATAAATCATACCGGCAATTCGTAGTAATGGCGGGGGCCAAACACTTGGATAGGATGATGGAGACAAATTGCCAGGGTTAGCCACTATGCTTAGTTAGCACAAAGCATGTTCAAGATGGATTTCTCACACGTACATTTGTCATTCTTTTCTGACGGTTCGTAGATGATGGTGCTGTGTTCCAGGCTTCTTAAGTCAAACATTCGAACACTACCATCCGCGCCACAACTGACAAACACATCGACGCTATTGGCACAAAACCGGACATCATAAACCTCCCTGTCATGAGCAATGAGTTGTGTTTTGGCGGTTAAGGTAGGGATATCCCATATTGTGCAAGTTGTATCGATGCTGGATGTGATGATGAGGCTTGGGGAGACTACATTCCAGTCAAGAGATGTTATGGGGGCTGTATGCTCGGGAGATTTCGAGTTGGACAGCAGAGCAAGGGGCGATAGTTTCTGAACAGGAGGTCGGGCATTTGTTGACCGGTTAATAGAACTGCTTCCATGATGGCGAAATTGAGACGACTCTGACGGCAGCGACCACAGCCGGAGATGGTCCCCGGAGGTCGCCAACAGGTCGGTAGATTGCTTTTGTGATGATGGAGGCTCCCATAGTATTCGAGTGACCGGATAAGAATGTGTTGCTTCGGCGATCTTGACGAATTCTAGCCCTGGTAGGCCATCTGGTTCCGGGTAGTCCCTATCGGGTGGCGTGTACTGGGCGCTCAAAATTTGGATCTATCCTATCTCGTTAGCAAGGAGAGCGGGATATAATTGAAACGGAAGATAGACGAAGGAGCCATACGTAATTATGGTTGTCCTCAAGATAACTCCCAATAGCCACCTTTCCGGCGGTTGGAGTGCCCGGCGGGACCGACCATTTACACCAGTCTAACGCATAGACACTCCAAGGGGCCATATAGTTGCAATTCGTGGAAATCGGAGGATCTGCATTATTTGCCTGGCCCGCTCCGCTCACGTCCTCCATCATCCCATGGTCCATACGTGACCGAATGTCTGCCAAACCCAACGGTGAATACTGATTACCCTGCGAATACGTAGCTAACGTTGGGGAGATGTACTTCGAGCCATCTGAAGAACCTCCAAAGGGCTTATACTTTTGCTGATCGAAAGCAGCAGGGCTGGAAGCGGAGTAGGAGTGCGGCTGGGTCGCTAGGGCTGGCCTGGAAGGGGAGGAGGCTGGAGGTTGTTGCGAGATAGTAGGCAAAGTAGGGGCGGTATTGCTTGATATAGGGCCCGAGCGGCTTGCATTTCCAGGCTGGAGAGCGCCTGGCAACACATTCCCGGGGTTGGTTTGGCCGGTGCTCGCGGAATACTGGGGATGGGATTGCGGTGGTGGTTGGGAGGCGGAAGCTTGGATGCCCACCGTCGTCGGAGGATGATTGGCAGCATATTCTGGCGGTGCAGGGAATTGATGCTGCGCAGGTCGTGGGCCATTCGAGGGGAGAGAGCTGTTCGCGGATGGGATGTGCAGCTCCTCTGGCTGTCGGGGAAATGTTGGGCCTCGACCAGCCCCTCCGAAGCCATGAGAGTCTGCCATGGGTCGCTAGAGGACCAACGGGGTCCTTGACCTCGCGAAACTGGTCGGTCGTCGAAGCTGAAAGACGGCGCAACCTGTAGACTATCGGGACGGGTCAAATTTGCATGATTGTGCTGTAGCTCGTGGCGTGAGAGCGGTGGATGTCGAGAGTTCGAAGCGCTGCGGCTCCGGAACCCAACTCCTTGGTTGGCCCTCGACCAAACTCCAGCTACCAGCTCACGAGCAATATAACTGACGACAAAAGATCTCGTTCTGAACAGCTTTAAGTAGGTAAACAGTAGTTTGACGAAAGCGATTTACGAGCCAGATGCGATACTTTCAATATATATATATATATAATAGCCGCTGCGAGGATGAAATGCGAGTGACAGCAGCCAGCTCGAGGACGTGTCATCCCAACGACTGTGCCTCGAACTATTGAATGATACCAAGTAACTAACTATGGGTTACAACATGGCTACTGCTATCCCCGAGCTTCCAGCTCTCTGCGACCCCCCTCTTTCAGTCCTTCCCTTAACCCAGGCAATCTCCAATTGCAGGTACAAGGGCAAGGGGAGGTGAGCAGAGGTTACTTATCAAATATCATCCTCTTCTCGTTGTGCTTGCCGTGTTTCCCACGCTCTCAATTTCTGATGAGGCTGTGCCTTGGCGGCTTAGTAAGCTAGCTTAGAGCTGAGCGCGCAAAAAGTCACCCGCTAAAACTGTCGTCGCGAAGCTTGCAGCTTGAACGGTTGAATTCCCTCGGCTTAACCCGCGATGACGCTCGCTTCCGGCTGCTTGGCCCATAGTATATTGGCGTGCTGCCGTCCCTTCATTATTTTGATACCCCCGAGTCAGTGAAAGGCCCAACAAACAGAAGCAATCTCATCTAGGACACGCTCTGTCGGAATTTACAGTTAAGGCGTCTGTCCTGTCAGCAAATTATCTCGCTCTTCCTTACAGCGTGCCCCGCTTGCTTGCGACTGGGATGGCCGGAGACGGCAATAACCTTCGCCATGAAGCTCTCCTTCTTTTGCCTGGAGCGACATTTCCTTCGTTTGCTGCCTTGAAACTCGCATACGAACAAGCTATATCCACGGCCCTGTTAGCATTATCCAGCTGTGTGAAGGGATCAAGACGCTCTGCCATACTGGATATAGCTGTTGCGGTCTCTGGCCTCTCTCTTCCGGATGCCGAGCTGAGAACCAAATCGTTTGATCGCCTTCAGCGACTGCTGGCCAGTATTTATAGACTCGTGGGAGTCGTTGGCGTCAAGCGGTCCGTTGACCTCGATGGCCCCGGCGGTGTTGACGCCAGGATCTTCTTCGTGGACTGTACCCACGGGAAGCCAATTGAATCGCAGACTTCCGGCCCGCCTCAGATTGGGCCTGTCGTCGACCTTGCGTCCCTGGCGGCCGCTGGACGCTCCTGGGAACACATTTACTCTGTCGATTCGCCTCAGGGAGACGAGTTCTTACGTGATTTGAGGGAGGCAATAGCGCCCAACTTGGGCAATCAATTGAAGATACGGAAGTTGCCTGGCACGAGTGGCGCACAGTCACTGGCTCTGCACGTTGACAGAACCACGACGCACTCGACTCTACATTATTCCGTCGCCGTCGGGGGCACATTCGACCATCTGCATACCGGGCACAAGCTGCTCCTCACAGCTACGGTCCTCCCTCTGGATCCATATGTCGCCCAATCTCCACAAAAACGGAGAATCGTCACAATCGGAATTACGGGGGATGAGATGCTAGTGAACAAGAAATACGCCGAGTTCTTAGAGTCCTGGGAAGAGCGATGGCGGGGTGTGTGGGAATTTCTACAGTCAGTTGTAGACTTTTCCTCTCCGTCAGACCGCAGTCAGACCAAATTTGAGCGCATTTCGGACCCCGGTCCAAATGGTCAACGCGTTATCGTCCTAGTCGGTTCCAGTTTAGAGTTCAGATTCGTGCAGATCGCCGACCCATTCGGTCCGACCATCACGGATGAGGATATTACGGCTTTGGTTGTCTCCAAAGAAACTCGATCTGGTGGGAAATCCGTCAATGACGAGCGCGAGAAAAAGGGCTGGGCCACGCTAGAAGTTTTCGAAGTCGATGTTCTGGACCTGAGTGAAGCAGAGGCAGGAACGGGCGAGACGTCTGCAGAGAATTTTGAATCAAAGATCAGCAGCACTGAGATTCGAAGACGTCGTATGAATGTAGCAAAAGGCAGCCCAAGTCTCTGAAACATATGCCAACGCATCAATTGATTTTTCACATTTAATGGATCTCTATCTAGCTCTTTCTTTTTTTTTTCTTTTTTTTTTTTTTTGGTTGGGAGTGGAATCACTTCTATTGTATTTCGAAGCCAACCACTGACAAGGGTGTCCATTACAGCCTCCGTCTTCGCTGCACTATTTTCACTCAGGCGTAGGGATTTCTTGCATGGCGTCCACACCTATCGTGTCGGCTCGCCTCTGCAGATTAAACAAAGCTCAAAACCCCACACGAATGATCGAGAATGCAATAGGTGCCTGATGGAATCCCTTTTGAGACATGACAACGAGCCGCTTTGGATGCCACATTGGCCGAGCCCCGCAGTTACGGGAATGTTGGAGTCCTTCCGATACAGGTTGTTTATGCAGGACGTGCAGCGATGGCAGGACAATCGTCTCGAAAATACTCCTGCTAGTTTCTCCTTGGCAGCAAGGTGGGATGTGAAGGAATTGCGTGGTTGTATGTATGATTTTCTCTGCAAGATGTGTGAGAGCAAGGGTTATCAGCGGCATGCACAGCCGGTGATTTGGCATGAAAGCTGTGTTTCGCTTTTTGGCCACCTTGGGAATCCATGTTGATACATTTCCCCTGATAGATCACCTTAAAAAAAAAAAAGAAAAGAGAGAGAGAGAGGAACAAGAAAATTAGTAGTCTTTATTTGTTCGAGGTTATTCATCTTCGAATGCGTGGAAAGCTTCCGGCGGTGGCGATGGCCTGTTTCTCTATTCATTGCCTGAAGACCAAGAGTCATTGCTGAACCGAGAAACAACAGGGGAGGGGGAAAAGAGAAAAAAAAAAGGAACAAATGGACCAAAGGAGGGGTTGCTCCATGTTCACTCTCGGGATTAGTTATTGTCCCCGTTCTTAGCTTGCAAAAACCGTATTCGAGACGGGTCCCGGGATGAATCGCAACCCCAGCAGCGCTTAAACCTTCAGACCTCTTCTGCTGGCCTCTGTCGACAGTCATTGACTGGGCGGCCTTTTTTTTTTTTTGGCCCCCTCGCCTTTAGCAGAGCTGCTAAGCTCCAATGCCCGTTAACTAGCTGATTAACCAACCGGTTAAATCTTCTCGTGAACATCAGCCGATGGGAGTAGAAGCGGCAATTTTGTTTCCCACCCCAACGTTGTACAAGAACGATCGCTCTCAACCACTCGCGAGGGAGTACCCCATCCCACTTCATGTAGGGAGCAGTTACATATCTTCTCTGCGGTCCACATGAAGTCATTAGTTAACCTCCGCGTTCCAGACCCGGATGCCATCGCGCCCGTGTTTACGACCCTTGCGCCAACCAACGAATTTCTTTGTCGGTTGGACCGAACCGCTGATTCGTCTCGATATTTACAAGCCTTCGCTGCTGACGAGCCAGGGGGTCATACCTGTGCATGTCTTGGGGCGCTTTCCGCTACCCACCAGGGATTGACCGGTGCAGACTGTCAAACAGTCAACGACAAGATCCATCTCTCACCAACGATTCGTCCGCCACAGCCGCGCCAGAGCACCGACTGTGCCTGTCTCTTGTTCTTCTCAGTCTCCATTCGCTCAACGCGCATTGCTCCCGCAGCGGGCTGAACGATCTGCTGGTGTCTTTTCGGTCAGCTGATTTCTTGGTGTAGGAGGAATTATCGTCATTGGACCAACAGGTCCTTTTCCTCTTGTATCCCTTGCTTTCGCTGATAAGCTGTCTCGAAGGGAGGAGTAAGAAAATAAATAGAGGTCAGAGAAGCCCTGTCTGGATATGCACACGTTTGTTGATGCTACTCGACAATGGCGACGGGGATGAAAACGCCTGAATTGATGGATTTCTATCATGTGCGTACGTAGCCCAGTTGTCTTTGCGATCCGTTTGCTCGTATGGCCATCGCCATCTTTTGTTCCCCTGACCTCGCGCCCCCTCCCCCTTCAGTTCCCTCTTGCTGGCACATCTGAGGACTTTGACAACGGTCCCCGTGTCGCCTGTTGTTCCTCTTCTTTTCTACCTTCCTTTCCTCCTTTGTTCCCCTTCCCTTCCCCTTCCTCTACAGCCTCAGGAATATTTCTCTCTTCGTATTCTTTGGTGCCTACTATTCCAGATTTCAAAATGCTATGTATCTGATTCTGACCTCCCTTTCACCCGCCGCTGCTGATGTTGACTTGTCTCCGTAAATACTACCACCTGGTTTGATCCAAATCTTCTGGCGTGACTAGTTACCACAACCCGCCAGCCAAAATCCCCTCCTCCGTTCGTCAAGCTGGCGTATCTGCTTCAGTCACTTTTCTCTTTCCTTTCGTCTTTCTTTGAGCGTTTTCGTCTTTCCCATGACGACCAATCTGATAAAGACGCTCAAGCGGCCCGTGAACCGCTGACAGAATCTAGGGGCACGCAGATGAACGACGAACCACGTGGCATTCTGAGACTCTCCAACGAGCTTCTCAAGGAGATTCTCGACCACCTTTCTCGGGATCCTGACAGGTGTATCAGCGTGGACCATCGCGCATCTCTGTCCATTGAGAGTTTCAAGAAGCCAGGCCCGCCAGAACCCCCGTCCCTTGATGTTCGCAGTGACATCGACCGGTTTAGGGAGGTATGCAGGAGGTTTGCAGACGTTGGAGCCGCCCATAAGTTCAATCGCGTAGTGGTACGATTCTCTACGTCTGCATTTCAAAGGCTAGACAAGCTTTCTAGCGCTCCCCATCTGGCTCGGCATGCGAAGAGCTTTACATACATCATTCGGTCCTTTTACGTGGAAGGTGGTACTGCCTTTCCAACACTCTGCACATTTTATGCCTTGGTGGGACGCTGACCTTGGCCTATAGGACGCGACAATATACCCCAACTGCTGCTAACCGCCAATTCCAGCAAGATCAGAATTGATGATCATCTTCGTAGGATAGAAGAGCAGAGGAAGCTGGTTAGATCGGGCGAAGATCTCGCTTCGTTAAAACGTGCCATGAAGGTATTCACGACGCTTCAACATGTCAAGATCCTGAGAGTGCAAGATGAAGTGGAGCGTGATTTGCGGCAGTTTATTGAAAGGCATGATAATCCTCTGGACCCTTTGGTTGTGCTGGATTGGAACCCGGCTTGCATTCGCGCAGTCCAGACGATCGGTACCGCTATTTTAGAATCCGGGTCCCCCATCAACCGTTTCTCCGGTCCACAGATAAGCCCGCAAGCCGCCCTTTATTTAAGGTTTGCTCCTGCTGAGCAGATGTCGATTCTCGCGGGGAAAATAACGTGCCTTGAGATACACTTCGACGCAATGAGGTACGTAAACGCGGAAATGAGAGAGCTGTCCGATGTCTTCCACACCCTTTTCCTTGCGGCAAGGAATATGGAGGCTGTTCACCTGGGATTTCCATCTCGTCTACCCCTCGATTTATCTCTAGAGGACATATTCCATAATGTTTACTGGCCACGGCTCCGAGCCTTTGGAATCCAAGCGTGGCGACTGGATTCTGATGAGATTATCAATTTCGCCCGTCGTCACCGCAAGACACTACGCGGTCTCCGGCTTCGCGATGTTTTGTTAAAAGAAGGTAGCATGTGGAAAGACGTACTCTCCATGTTGCATGATGAGATGGAGCAACTCGAATGGGTCAGTCTTCGACGAATAGACTACTCGAACGCCTTCGACGAAAAATGGGCCACAAGCGCAGATATCTCCGATATTCAATCCTTCCCGAACTCAGATAGTGAAGAGGAAGATATTTTCGACGGATACGATGGACAGAATGGGCATGTAGACGACAATATGAGCATTGGGGAGGAGTCCGATGGAATGAGCGACCACAACGGCGATGATGGTCCGCGAGCAAATCAAATTGAGCTGGCTCCCGACACAACCATTAATGCGCCAGTCCTGCAGCTACCGCCGTTCACAAACCAATGGGAATTCTTATCTACCGTATCGGCTGACGAACTTGATGACAATGGGCTGAATGTGGAGTATAGACAGCGAAAGATCTGGGAGGCTTGGGTTATTTCAAAAGCGAGGAACAAATGACTGTGATTTATTCCTTGGGAGCGGGAATAGTAGGTTTTTCTTTCCGGTACTAAATGGTTATATATCGTACTTTGCTCACAATCATGGCGGTCTTATACCGGACGTGGGTTCCCCTGGGTTATTTCGTGATACCTATCTCTTTTTTGGACCTTGGCCTGTATGGGTGGATTCCCCTGCTTTTCCAGATTTATGACGTGATGATAAAGGTTTGATTTATAAGTTTAGACTTAAGATTAGTATGATGTTTCTCTGATTTCAATCTTGGTAATAGCTCTACATATACAAACTGCTGGCGTCTCGTAGAAGCGAAGACTGATGATTAAGGACATAAATCCGGTGGGATAAACGATTCCTCCCTTTCAGAAAACTATTCTCCATCCAAACGCTGAACCAAGGATCAAGAGATATCTAGTAAGAACCCGACTCCTCACCCACCACTGATCTCAAAAATGTTCCCGAGCCCAGATGCAGTGAGTCTTCGGGCTCGGCCGTAAAGCCATCACATGATGGACTGCCAAATTGGGTAACACGCATATAGCTCTACTCCGACGACACGCCACGAGCGAAAGGAGGGACCCAACAAGCTGTTTGCAACGATTAAAACTAGCGACATCGTGGTTCAATCTCACCTCGTTTTCCCGCATTCACGGAATACAAGACTCTTTCATTCCATCAAGGTTTGCTCTAGCAATTGCAGGCTAGACTCAAGTAGTTCGTCCTCTCGCTGATGTTTGAGAACATATCCACATGCAGACGCCGGGTATTCGAGCAGTTTCAAGATCCGTGGGTCATCACTATGCTCCAAGAACATGCAGAGAGCTGTGCACTCGGCGTGCATTCGTGGGTATATCCACCACTCCTTCTGCTCGCACATCTTAGCCATCCAAATCGCCAGAATGAGACACGCTCTCGGTTCCTTTCGATGCAAGAGATTGGTGTATGGCGGTAGGAGTCTGCCCATAAAAGTGCAGAATTTGCTAAAATGTTCGCGAATCATCGGTAGGTTGAGCAGCGGACTGAGCATTCTCAAGGGCCAGTGGTATGGGTTATCATCCTCCGTAGTCGTTTCTCCAATTTCACACAGATCTGCGAGTTGTGGGTCTAGGCCAACACGACCAGGGCGATGGTCGTCGAACGTTTTGTTTTCGTCATCGGACTCCATGAAAAAATCCCACCAAATACTCTGCCGAATCCATGGCACGGCAGATTGGATGAGATATCGAAGGCCGCCTTGAACTAAAAGCCAATTGAGGTCCGTCGGGCGTGACGAGAAGACCCAAGAATCAAGGGGGTTGTATTCTTTTTCGCAAAAGGATAAAACCCCCATCATCATGCAAGTTGACATGAGTGCGTCCATGTTGTGTGCTCCAACTGGATTCTGGATTTCCTTTTTGTATAATCTGATGGCGACTTCCCAGTGATACGCTTCCGCAACCTTGTGTGATTTATCATGTATCGACATCTGATACATGGATGTGCAGGCTACACCTAAAATAGCATGCATAAGATGTGGTGTCTAAATCGGTAAACGGTAAGGGGTCAGCCGAAGAAATAAACGGGAGACAACAGGGGGTGGTGGCACGGACACGAAATGCCAACCGCATCATATCCCCCCTAACTACCTTCCTCGACGAATCCGTCATGGATGCTATCAGGCCCACTGTCTGTACAAAATGATTCAACGCTAACGGTGCATTTTTCGCTGTGAATGATGGCAGTGGTCCGGGGTCAACGCCTGATAACGAGCCTGAGCGAAGCACCTCCAATATCCTATTGCCGAGATCCGTCACAGACATAGAGAAAGCCGACGCGTCGATTTGGCGAGAATTAGATGCACATGCGGTTGCAAGCGTTAATTGGTTGTCTACGGCTGTATAGTCGCAAGATACACCATAAGCTTCACACCTTTGACAGTGAGGCTTCGTTTCGTCACACTACGATAAGCATCATTAGGACCCAATTTCAAGAAATGCCCACATACTCAGACCACTCATGGGAGGCGTAAGAAGGCGATTAGCTCAGTCAGCTTTGGGGTGAACATGATTCTAACCTTGACTCTCCGTCTTTTGCAGTTTCCGCATCCTGTTCGAGATTTGCGATGTGACCTGCGGGGGCGGAAAACGGGTTCTGCCGGGGTGCCGCTTTGGTCCTGCGTCCCGAGGCGCCGTGTCCTTGTCGTTGGCTTACGAGAATCTTTAATCCGAAAAACAATTTGATTCTTAACAACTCGATTGGTGCTGGTCATCGAGCCATCCCTTGCGTCTTGTAGAGCTTGGCGAGGCAATGCCAATGCGGAAGAGGTATCTGCCTGTGCGACTGGCAGAGCTGGCAGGCGGGATGCAGGGGCATTACGAGGATATTCCATTATTGGAATAGTAAATTCTGATCAATTTCAGATTGGGAGTTCGATTCTCCAAAAGGGGGAGACACCACAAAATATAGCTCTCATCAGGCTCCCCTGCGCTACTTCAGGTTCGAGACAGTGCTAAATTGCTGGGGTCGCCAGAGATTAATGAATCCGTGGGTTGGAAATATAAGCCAAGCTTGAGGCGATGACGAGAAAGTAACGGCCGAATGTGGAGGAAAAACGGGCAGGTTGTGCATGGGTGTACCTCAGACGAACGCTCGACCTGGCAGGGCGCTCTCCAATCTCTGGGCAGATCCAGCCCTACGGTGAGCCTTACCGATGATCCGATCCTTGGCGTACGATGACTAGTCCGAACGCGGGAAAGCCTCAACCCCCAGGCCGCAGTCTTGGCATGGCTCGCCATGAAGCTTCTTTGGTGTGGCAACGGCGAACGACCAACCGCTGCTTGCTTGAGCCAAAGGTTCAGCGAGGACGGACCCTGCGTTTCCCCGGCCGGCTGACTCCACTCCGGGAAGCCTTGAGCCACACAGCCCGTCTCTACATATGGAGTTTCCGAGATGGAGTACGGAGTATCGAGCTCAGCCATGGGATTTGGGTAGCAATCTCGCCATTCCCACGAACCAATCTTGCCGAAATTCTGCAAGCTAAAAACAGCCAAGGAACTATTTATGCACTTCCGCCTGATTATCATGGCGATATCTCTTGGACAGCTCAAATCTTCCATTGCGATGATATCTCCGAACTATACTTTAGTCTGGGGTTCGCCTCATAGTAGGGGCTGAGTCAGTTACAGGCCTTCCCGTGGTAGTGCCTCGCCTGAAATAGACGTTTGCAGTGAGTTCCCCGTCATTGCAAGATTCGTGGAAATCCTTTGGCACGTTGCCCTCCGAGGAGAAGGCTGGGCGAAAAGCATGGACTTTTAAGCAGCGATGGGCCAAACGCTAATTTGACGCAAGAGCGCTCTATTTATGGAAATACAGAAACAAATGCAGGTAAAAAGAGACTTTCCATGTGCCTCGTTCACGTCTGTCTGCGATTCTTCATCCATAGTATACAGAAGGAAGTCAATTGGTTTCGCCAGATAAGCGACAAAAATTCCTGTTAATATACACAGCCTGGCGCCACTTTCAAACAAGAGGCTTTGCAGGTTGGCTCATGTGAGTAGAGACATGAGTGTCCTCGGTTTCGACGAAGTCCTCGTCTTCATCCTCATCACCTGCAATTCCCATGGCTCTGTTCCAAACCCCATCCCATACACCCTTCTTTGCAACTAATGTCCCCGCCATCAGCAGGGGCAAGTGCCACACGCTAGCCCAAAACAAGCCTCGTGCCGTCCCTTTCGCACCTTGCAATTTCCAGAATCTATATGCTTCCTTGGTGAGCCAGAAATTAACCAGTGTCCCACCAATTAAAAACCCTTTGTTCACGACGCCGACCCACCAGAGCCCAGCGCAAAGAGGGAACATGAGGATTGAATATCGGAGGGCAACACGGCCATTTCGTGCCGGGTTCGTCCACGCAAGCATCTTGTACCCAGCATTCTTGTATTCTTCTCTAATCGTGTGGGAAAGGGCATTGAAATGGGGAAATTGCCACGCGAAGAGAACTCCAGCAAGAAGCCACCCACCGATACTGTCTGGTCCCAACAAAAGATCCCTCCAAGTATCGTGTCCCGTTGTCGCCGTTTGACCCGCTGCAGCCGCCCAACCCATTAACGGGGGGATTCCGCCAACAATTGCGCCAACCCAAGTATTGAGCACCGACATTCGTTTCATGGGAGTATACACGAAAGCGTACAATGCTATATTGAAAGCGGATAGAGCTGCAACGGTGGGGTTTGTGCCGAAATATAGAGCGGTGATACCAGCTGTAGCAGTGCCAATTGCAAAGAGCCAAGCAGCGCGGGAAGTAACGAGCTTGCGGACAAGCGGTCGATTGCGTGTACGGGACATTTGGGCGTCATACTTGGGCTCAAAAAGCATGTTGAGAGTATTGGCGCTCGCAGAGGAGAGAAAGGTGCCCACCGTAAGGTATAGACATGTCAACGTTGACGTGGACAAGGTGGGAAGCGGAGCGATGGAAGGATCGAGGGTGAGGAGAGTGGGCATGGGATACAATCCAAACCCGGTAGTAGCGGTGAGGACGACGAGGAATGATAGCTGGGGCTTTGTGAGAGCTAGATACGATGCTAACTTTCGTCGCAAAGAGCTTTTAGGTAGTGTCGATGAGAGAGTCGAGAGGCGTGAGGATGCGTCTGGTCGTATGGCAGTCTCCGCGGAGATGTTTTGTCCATCATTTTGCGCATGTTGGGTTTCAGCTTTTAACCGCTGTCTCCGTCGATGGGGTAGCTCACCAACTAGCCCAGACTCGCTTTTCTGGTTGGCGACTGTATTGGATGCTATTCCCCTCGATGTCGGAGCGGCAGAATCAAAGAGCGACGCTCGATGTGCAGGAGAGGTGGTACGTTTCGACCATGGTAAGATTCTCGATCTGAGGAGGTCTTTTGTGATCGGGGCTTTGGAAGAAAAGTATGCTTTCCTTAATATTCGTGGCAAGGCTCGAGTCTGCGACAATTCATTCTGCAACGTTCTTGACGCTGTAAACATCCGCCGAGGGGTCGCATTGGGGCGGGATAGGCAGCGGAATAAACATTCGCTGCAGAGGGTCGCTGGCTCAAACGTGGCTCCAGGCCTCAGGTAAATAGCCCGGAGGCTCATTGCCAGGGAATTGTGCGTCCAAAGAGGGACTCAAACCTGTGGAAGCATCGCAATTTTCGAAACTGCGCGCGGATCTCTGGGAAGATTTGGGCTGAGTTTAGCGGAACAAAGTTGGACCTAAAATCTTAGTCAGCCAATGAACACGTGCACTGACCAGGGGAGCTCGGCTGGGCTGCTCTTTTCGCTGATAACTCAACCGGGAATCGCAGCTGGTGGTGGTGGTCATTTTCGTCAACAGATCACCTTTTCCCACGCAACCATGGAGTCAGTTCAGCAATCCATCCAGTCCCTTATTCTGGATCCTCTTCAGCCTTATCTCCAGCCCATCACGACGTCTCTTCCCGATCCAGTTAGCAACGCCCTCATCTCCCTCCTCGGCGACAAATGTTATACCTCCCTAATCCTCGCCGTTGACATCACAAAAGACCCGGCCTGTCTCCCACTTGCGATCTCCAAAGCCTTAGGTCTTGCGATCGTTGCATTCAGCGCAATCGTCAAAGTTCCTCAGATCCTTAAACTGCTCTCGTCACGATCGTCTGCAGGCGTTTCTTTCACTTCGTACGCACTCGAAACCACCAGTTTGCTCATCACCCTTGCGTATAATGCACGCCAAAAATTTCCATTTAGCACCTATGGCGAAGCAGCGTTGATTGCAGTACAAGATGTTGTGGTTGGGGTTTTGGTCTTGGTTTTCTCCGGGCAGGCTGCAAGCGCTGGCGCCTTTTTAGCAGCCGTAGGCGGAGTCATCTATGCGCTTTTGTTTAGCGGAGAGACTATTGTGGATAATAGCATGATGGGATATTTGCAAGCCGGCGCCGGTGTCCTGGGTGTGGCCAGCAAAGTACCTCAGATTTGGACCGTGTGGTCTCAAGGTGGTACAGGTCAATTGAGCGCCTTTGCGGTACGGATTCCACCGTAGACCATGTTATTAGCTTTGCTATGTTGTGCTGACAAGTTGTTATAGGTGTTCAATTACCTCCTTGGGTCCCTCTCGCGCATCTTTACAACTCTGCAGGAGGTCGATGATAAGCTCATTCTCTATGGCTTCATCGCAGGATTTTCTCTCAATCTCATCCTCGCTATGCAAATGGTTTACTACTGGAAATCTCCCACCGTCGCTTCGGAGAAACAGTCGGAGAAGGCTCGTCCAGTACAACGAATGGAAGAGGTGAAAATCCCCGTTGCAAAGAGCACTGGCATCTCTCCCAGTCCCTCTGGAAAAGGCCCAAGTACAAGGCGACGGGGATGACTTTCATTCGTCTTTTAATTCATTGGAATTCTCAGTTAACTCCGTGCAGATTAATGCCTCTATATGCAATGTAAAGTAACAAAAGTATTAATATCACCTTCTAATCCAGTTTGATCCCATCTCACATCTCCGGTAAATATGCAATCACGGCATCTATTCAGACCAGTCGCAATCATGGTATCATGTTAAAAAGAGCTCCTCGAATGGTAATAACAAGCTCTTCCACAACTTCCAGCAAATCAATCCGGGTTATCTTGGCCTCGGCGGCGCACCCGTCATCATAAATCGAAAAATGTCATCAAGTGGCATACCAGGCGCCACAGGTTTCGAAGGGATATGACTGCTCCCTCTAGCAATATCAAATTCCACGCCCGAACCCCCACCAGCCTTAGTATGTGCGCCCACGACCACTTCCATCTCTTCGCCCTGCATATCCTCCTCCTCCTCCTCCTCCTCCTCTTCCTCTTCCTCCTCCTCGTCACCTTCATCAAGTTGTCTCTTCAGGCCCGTAATAACATTTTTCACACCCATTTCCTTTTCTTCCAGCGTATAGTCGCCACCCCAATCCCTCCGTCGAGCCTCCATATTCGCTGCGATGGGGGCCCAGTGCCACAGATCAAGTAACTCATCCACGGATAGGCGGACAGTCTCACCTTCTCCCGCAGCCCCCTGTTGCGCCCGGATTTGCGATGAAGCAGTATTATGCCTGGCTACGTTTCTTCCTCTAGCGACCCATTCTTCTACGCGAGGTTCTAGTTTCGTGCGCATTAGCTGGTGTAGGATGGTAGACTCTGTGCGTCCTGGGAAGTTGGGCGTTGGATAGGCGACGATAGAAGAGAGGAGCTCTTGGTGTTCAGTGAGGAGGTGAGAGATGGAAAGTAGGTTGTTGGATATGATCGTGGCTTGGGATTGGAGGGAGGACCTAAGAGTGTCTGGACGTCAGCCTCTTGAAAAATTATCTACTTTCATCTTCATAGCCTGAAGGAGGGAAATGGGTCCGGGCCTACCATGGCGGCAACGGATCGCTTTGGTTGATGCTGTTTGACAGCGAGCCAAGGGATTGCGTCAGATGAAGAAGCCGCTGGCGCGTTTGTTCCAAGATTTTGAGCTGCTCCTGGTTTAAGGACGCCATTATGAAGATGCATTCGAAAGATTTCTTCGTGCTGGGAGTGAGTTTACGCGGGGGTGCGTTGTTTGCACAGATCTTCGCTCGTTGCTTTCGGGGGACGATGGACACTGTCACGATCTTATCTGATTGATTGATAACATCCTGGTGGC
The DNA here is from genome assembly GCF_018416015.2 of Coccidioides posadasii str. Silveira. NCBI lineage: Eukaryota > Fungi > Ascomycota > Eurotiomycetes > Onygenales > Onygenaceae > Coccidioides > Coccidioides posadasii. Next base: position 7,417,661 of record NC_089408.1, on the reverse strand, counting down.
CGGCCGGGCCAGTGGTCGCATGGACACCCGTTTGGCCAAAGGAGTCGCCAACTGAAAACAATAGAGTTAATTTATGAATAAAAGAGAGACAATAATTATAAGCTAGATAATCATTGCATCTTTGATAACCTACATATTTCTTGGTCAAAATGACTTAGCAACCACCCACTTCTTGTGGTGAAATGCATCTACTTGATAGCGATGAAGCTCAAAAGAGTGAAATGGAAGGATGCATGCTACCGCTACACCTCATTTCCCTTGCGAAGGACTATATAAGTTAAGCTGGTCGAACCTGGGAGCTGAACACATGAACGAAGCACAGTTTGCATTGAATCGGAGGAAGCGACGTTTCAATCGGTTAATCTATCATCTGAGACAGCTACTCAAAGATGAAAGGGATATTACTACTAGCTTGAAATAGCCTGCATTAATAGATCAAAGGGGTATATTCGCGTATCAAAATAATGATAGTACAAATCAAGGGGTGCTAGATGACAGCAGGTGGAATATCCAATATTCATATTCAGAGCCATCGGCTCATAAGACAGTTAGGAGTTTCGGAGTTTTTTCGTGCGGAAATCAAGGAACATAGAGAGGTATTATTGGTTATTCACTGATCAGTAGAGAGCGACTTGCGCCCCGGAGGAGGGGCCGAAAGTGTTGGTACTGTGGGGGTCACGAATTCTGCTTTTTTGGTATCATCCGGGGGAGAAGAGACCGGGCCCATCTGATACACCTCGGGTGGGTACTTGATATCTTGTTCGCCGCCATAATACCCGTTGTGAGATGCCGGATTATAATGATAAGCTTGGGCTGGATGCATCTGAGGCGACGTCTCACCCCAGATCTGTCGGAGCCCGCCTCCAACAGGCGTCATGATGGATGTGTCATTCCATCTTTCGTGGAGGTGGCCCGCATGGCTACTTTGGCGGGCCTTCCGACGTCGTCGTCGGATATAAAAGAAGCAGCAGAAGCACGATACCAGACAAAGCAGTAAGAACCCGACAATCGGGAGAACAATCACAAGGACTAGATTTTTTTTCCCTTTGGGTTCAGTGCCTGGAGGAGCAATGGATTCAGTGCTCGGAGGAAGGAGGGTAGTATTAAAGATGCGATCAGGATCGATAATGAATTCGTGTCCCGATGGTACTTTGGAGTGACAGCCTTCTCTTATAGCTTCAATGACTTTAAACCGCTGTCAGCAAAAGATGCAGTCTCACGTCGAATATTGCAAATGTACGTACAGTTTCCTATCAACTTCTCGTCATCGGTGAGCGAGTAACACAGAGCGCATTTCGTCACAAAATCGTCTGAGAAACTATCCATGCCGCAGAAATCATAGGCTTCCTGAGGAACAGGATTCAGCAACTGGTACTTGACAGCATCCATCAATGAATCACATGTCACTTGACATGGTGTCGACAACGACTGCTTGGATACTGGGAAGGCATATATGCAACTCGAGAATGCGTAACGGAGGTTGTCTAGGCATTGATGAGCACAAGTGGTTGACTCTATTTCAGAAGGAGGGCGGGTTCATACACAATCCCCATTTCAAATCTGATTGGTATGATCTTCTATGCTCGAAAGTGCTGCGCAATTCGCACTTAACACAGTCTTGAAAAACGACTCCTTCCGGTTTGCGTGAATACTCATAATCACGGCAGACAACGTCAGCGCCCGTCGTGTTCGTGGTTACCGGACCACATTTTTCTTCGCACGGAGAACCAGGGGTTACTCGGAGGCCGAGGGCGGTGAGGACAAAGAGGTAGAAGAGGGCGAGAAGCCTGTAAAGCATGGTTGGGTCGAACATCAGGCCTCAAACTCGAAGCGCAGAAGTCTTTCAGCTTATGACATCCAGCCTCATTCTCGTACGGATATCACTGGTTGACTAAAAGTAATGTGATTCACGCTCGGCCGCGATGTCGCAGGGTAGTCACTCTCTCAACTGTTCAACCATCTGAGCATTAGGAAAACCCCAAGGCGTAAAGGGTACAAGGGAGAATCTAACAACAGTTGTCGATCGAAACGAGATATCCAAACACACATACCAGCTTTGAGAAGGTAGAATTTAACATTTAACTACCCCACTCTGGGGATAAAGGTATTTAAGATCCGTGACCGTCGGCTAGTTCAAGAGCTCCAGGCGGTTGAGCTCACCACTGCGCATCAGAGGGCGCGTTGGAGCACGGCGCTTAGAGAAGCGCAAAATGAGAAAGGAGTTAATGGGGCGGGAAGGAACCCAAGAGGCAGAGTATTGATCCACGGCCTGTCCACGGTGATGTATGCTTGACCTGGCCCATAGCTGGGTTTACCGAAAAGTGATATTGAGCGCTCTCTCATGAAGAACCCTCAAGGATGCAGGTGACCAACCATTTGTGCCATTGCCTGGGCGGACTGATGGCCTCAACCTGGCCTCTCCACCCGCCAACGGGACTGAAGGGGGGGTTCGGTCCTTGTTCGTGCGCATCGCAAAAGGTGCATGGATCTCAGCGCGATCGACCTGAAGGGGGGGGGAAGAGCGAGGTCTTGAGACTGCTGATTGGGGGCCGCCTCGGGCCTGGGCGATGTCACTAGCTGCAGTGGGTTAGAAAAGAAATTTCGCAGGCGCATCATTGGTGTGATCACATCGCATTAGTCTGTGACCGCCGTTTCCTTCGGTGTTGACAAACTATTTGGTCGGGAAGAGAATTTTTTTTTTTTTTTTTCCCATCGACAGATTTTGCTGCTTGGTGTCGGGCTGTGGTTAGAACTTCGAAAAGACCTCATTGCGGACCATTTTTTACATAGAATAGCTACCCGCAACACAGCCAACAGAAAGTCAACAGCAAGGCGGGTGTCTATTGTTAACAGACTCCTCTGTTGTCTAAAGTCTCCTTTCATCTCCCAGCCGTGAAAAAGCCTTGTACAACATAAATCGCAAAATGTGCACTGGATCTCGGGAACTGACCTCATATGGCCTAGCAGTCTCTGATCCTTCACACATTACACAAATTCAGGTTGCACTTCCGGCTGCAAATCTCGCACTCTCCCCTGCAACCATCCCAACCACTCCATAAAATGTCTGTATGGGTTCCCCATGCACAGTTTTCACAAGCCACACAACCCTACAAGCAAGCAGCCAATCACATCACCATCCGAGGGATCCTCACTCAGAGTGCTCTGCTTCAGTCGCTAGTTCTTCAAGCCTGCCCTGGCCCCAAAAAGGGACGGTGTTTGGTCTATCACCCGTGAGGGACAAAGAACTTGCCGTGTTATGTGACTTCGTGCGTCCTGTGTTCATACATGGTGGTGACGAGCGGCAAGCAGCAGCATTGACTGAAATTCAGGAAATGGAGCTGTTACTCGCAATATTGAGGGAACATTGGTGGGAGCATTGGTTGGAACATCATCATAAATTTAAGCGCTGGAGTGTGATTGGAGCATCCCTTCGTCACTCATCCATGCACCCCTGCTCGCACTCTCCTTGCAGGGGACTAAACAGGGCTGGGGGTAATAACCAGTATACAGAGTACAAAGTACAAAGTAGAGAGTATATCTGAAAAATTAAAAAAGAAAAAGAAAAAGAATAAGAAAAAGAATAAAAAAAAAAAAGGGTAAAAACTGGTAATTTTATGTTTGGATGGGAGTTTGGCCAGCCCTCATTAAGTAACCAACCACTCGGTACAAACTTATCTTTGTGGGTGTGTTGTGAGCACAGTTGACTGAGGTTCAGTTTAGCTAGTTATGTGCAGTAACTACTCCGTACTCCGTGCAGAGTTACACATTATCAACCTGGTTTGTAGGCAGTAGAAGACCAAAAAAAAAAAAAAAAAAAAAAAAAAAAAAAAAAAATATATATATATATATATAAATTATATTAGTGTTTGATAGTGTGCATTGCTCTGTCTCATGCTACACATCTATAAATCTTAGCCACTAGTAAAAGGCCTAAGTGAAGTTTACAAAATTGATCTGGGAAAACACCACCGAATCTTGGAAAAGATAATAAAAATACCTAGTTTCAATGATTCGAAGCCCAAAGAAAGCATGTCATTGCAGTAATTCGCCAGCAGAAACGCTATCAACAAAGCAGCTGATAGCCTCTGGGCCCAAATGGTAGGCAAGGCCCACGATTTCACCATCATAGATCTGCAATAAATGTCGCACAACTATCAAAGTCATTGTTGCTGTGTCGGGCTGTAAAAGCTGCCATTTTGCCTTGCAGTAGATAGAATATATCCATTACATAGATATTCTTCTGGCCGAAGTTGGAAGGGGTGACAAAGCCACCTCCCATTCGCATGCAGTATCGCGGGCTGTTTTGATAGACCTGTGCTCCCAAGCCTGTCAGAAAGAATATTCCGACCAATAGACAAAAATTTGAAAAGGTGT